>NW_017729033.1:97748386-97763275 GCF_001723915.1 Gavialis gangeticus | reverse complement strand
GCCGGTCGCTGAGCTGGGGAGGTGGGGGATGGGGGGAGAGAAGTGTGCTCCCCAGCAGACCTGGAAGTACTTCCGGTCCACTTCCAGGTTTGCCACCAAGCATGTGGAGGTCCCCACACACTCCTGTGGGACACTCCATGCACCCCAGCATTGCGGCAATCAAACCGTACCTACTACCTCAGGGTATAGAGAAAAAACTTTTAAAGTTGTGTCTATGTCTGAATCACTGATTCTCCAAATCAGCATTGAATCTTCAGGTTCAGATTCGGTCGAATCAAATTAGGGACAGCAATCCAAATCAATGAATTGAATCACTTGTCCTGATTTGGGCTGAATCCAAATCCAAATTGAATAGGGGTCCCTTTGCATACCCCTAATGGCAGTAATTCTGCACAAAGGCTAACTCTGTAGCCACAGCCACTGGCAGCTGGCCCAGAGAGGCCCATCTGGGTCTGGCAGGTGCACAGCAGGTCACAGCCAGGCAGCAGCTCCCACTGCCAGACTACTGCAGTGGGTAAAGGGTGCAGGGAACTCTCAGGGCTGCTTCAACAGTCCAACTGGCACGAGGGGTAGTGTCCCCAGGTACCCATTGGCTGGGCCCCAGAAGCTCCTGAGAGTGAGTAGCCCTGAGCTACTTGACAAGACAGCTTTTTGTACTGCTGGGGCCAGGACAGGGAAGCTTTTCATGCAGCTAGGGACAGCACAGGTGCTGGCCCAGAAATCTCCTTCCTCTTGCTGCAGATCCAGGAGGAGCCAGGCAGGGTTATTTTGCCTCAAGTGGCACAGTTTGCCCCAGACCAAGGTGCATGTCCAGGCATGTGCACCGATGCAAAAAGTCCTGGCTCAAAGTTGCATTGCTTCTATTTGAGCTGCTGAAAGTGCACAAGCTTGCATGTGTGGATGTGCCCAAAAGGTCTGTTTCAGGTTTTGTCTGCCACATATTACCTGCATGACTTTGGACAAGCCACTGAACCTTTCTTTTTTTTTTTAATTGCCTGTCTATGCTTGTCTTCATCAGAAGGATACTGTTAGGTTAAAATCATAATTTCTCTTGGTGCTTATATACTGTAGTTTCAAATGCTGTAAGATAATCACTGCATCAATAATTTTTAGTAACCATGTTGTAAATAATATTTCTGACATAATCTTGGTTGGTTGAGAAACACTTTACTAGCAACTTTTTATTACCATTATTGTATGAGAGGTTTTGGTTTGCTTTTAGCAGAAAAGGAAATAAATTTCTTTGAATTTGACAAGGTAAAAGAGAATGCTTTCAAACAGTTTGGTCTTCTGATGGAGAGCAGATGAGAACTAAGAGAGGTATTCTAGTCTAAGACTTGATTCCACATACAGCAGAAGTTCTGTCCTCAGCTAGTATAAACCTACACAGCTACATTAAATAAAGGACCGGATCAGGGTCTCCAGTACTTAGTGGTTTAGAGAATGACCTTTACCTTTAAAACTGTATCAACTCACTGCCGTTAACATGGCAAGAGGGTGTACTGAGTTCCCATTTGCACTGTTTCCTGGGTAAGTCACTTGCAAGCCATGTGATTAGGGAGTTATAAATTAGCACAGCTCCACTTAATTTAAAAGAATTGGATCAATTCAGATCTGGTTCAGAAAACCTGTGTGATGGCCATATGTAGGTATTAAAATGCCAGAAAGCTATTCACAGAAGTAGGGAGATGCATCTGTGTGTCCTAGTCAAGTTTCGTTTTTGTGGATTACATTGCTTCTTCCTACAGTAATTTCCTCTCTAGTTTCAAATGGACATTCTTCTTATCCAGAAAAGAGTACATCTGGGAACTCAATACATCCTTATGCCATGTTTAAGGCAGTGGATCAATATGGTTTTAGAGGAAATGGTCAATCTGTAAATCAAGAGTATTGCTGCCTGCTGCCCCATTGATTTCATATCTCAGTACTGATCAGGCCTGATCCTGTTTATCTTGTGAGAGAGCAGATGAGATCATGGCTTGGAGTGAGATATCTGCAAATTGATCTGTTGCACAATCATGTCATACTGTATTCTTTTATGGTCATTCACATAGTTTGTGGTTACTTAGCAGGGTAAGGTCAAAACAATATTGTTCTGTACATGTTGAGCCTTAATGCAGTATTAAGGATGGCCCACTTAATGCAGGATTCACTTTTCAGGAAGTCCTCAATTGTATTACAGGCTTCAAAGAGGAAAGCCAAAATTCAAAGCTGGTCTTACAGCTTCCAGCAGTCTTAGGTAGAAGTGAAGTTCAGCTGTTTGTTAAAAATACAAACCCATTATTCTCGAATTATGCCAGTCACCATAGTAACTTGCATTCACTGAATTTCATATGAAATCTTCTAAAGCCACTTAGCTGGAAGAAATAAGTGTTGTCAATTATTGATTTATGAATGTAGCATAATTGTATTAAGAAAGGTGAAACATTTTTGTAAGACAAGTATTTCTTCATGCAGTATAGTTTCAAATCAATGTCAATAATTAGTGTCAGTGATTTACTGGAACTGAAATAGGTTCTCTGTTTCTAATATTATTTCTTCTTGCTTCTGTAACTTCTTTTTCTTTGTGTTGCATTGACATTTTTATTGTTTAGAGTTTGGGATTATATCCTTATTTAAATGCCTTCTTAGAGAGAGATTATTGCAAGCTCACATTTACTAGTACAGCCTTTCTCTAGAGGTTCCTTAAAGACTGGGGTGTGGATATATATAACTCAGGCATGTAAAATCAGATCATTTGGACTAGCAGAGCCTTTTGGAGCTATATTGGCCTCTTGTTAGCCAGTTTGTGGGCATAAAGATTGAAAAGGGTCCAGCCATCCCTCCAGCCCCTTTTAGGGTTAACAACAGCAAGGTGGATCTCTTGCAGCATCCACCTTTTCTTTTTGCTGTGTGCTAGCATTACTTAGGCCTCATACAGACATTCAGTTTCTTTTGGGAGAGTCACTACTCTCTCAGGAGTATACGGATGTTCAGGCTTTTTCTCCCAGACTAAAATTGGCTGCTGTGGGGGGAAATAACCTAGGAACAACCAAGGTTAAATCACTCCCAGGAGAGTTTCTGGCTGTACATGCTGACAACTCAGGCTAAACACAGGCAGTCTGGGACAGCTAATCAGTGCCATATGCACAGCTGCCATGTCTCCAGGCAGGCCAAGGGGGCCTGCAGAGAACACTAAAATGTGTGTACCTTCCTCCCCTGTGGTCCCAGGCAGTACAGTATTAGCATTGCAAGCTCTCCACTCTTTAGGGCTTCGGTATTTGAAAGTCTGTACACCGTGGTGCTGGGTAGGTTTTATTATTAGCAGAATAAATTTGAATGTATGTATGCAGCCTTAGATTCTTCCACTCTTCAGCACTGGGGGTGGGGGCTCATCTGGCATATTGGGGCCCCGAAACTGGACACACACTTCAAGAAAGATGTGGACACACTGGACAAAGTCCATCAGAGAACAACAGAAAATATTAGATGCCTGAGAAGAGAAGACTGAGGGGGGATTTGGTAACAGTCTTCAAATACCTGAAAATCAATTGCAAGAGAATGGAGATAGCTTTTTCTCTGTGATGGTAATGGACACAAGTAGGAGCAATGGCCTCAAACAGCAGCAGAGGAAATGTAGGTTGGAGATTTGAAGAAGAACTTTCTGACTATGAGGGTGTTCATACATTGGAACAACCTAAAAAAGGTGTGGACTCTCCATCATCGAAATTTGCAAGATTACGTTAGACAGACACTTGACTAGGATGATTTAGTCAGGGATGATCCTGCCTTGAGCAGGGGGTTTGACTAGCTGAACTCATGTGGTCATGTCTAGAACTACTTTTCTGTGAGCCTATGATCTTGATTAGAAGTGTGCATGGGTTAATGTATACATTTGGTAAATACACACAAGCACTTTCTTTTTGGCTAAACCTCCATATTTAGGCTACTGGCAGTATGGCAAAAGATAACTTTGGGATTTAAAACGCACATACTGTGCTTTGGTGCCTGATAAGAGTGCTTAGTCTGTCTTGAAGAGGAACATATACCCACTCCATTTTTGGCTTTTTCTCAAAGTGCACTTGGGGCATTTATAGATGTGCTCTGGGAGGCAAGGGAGGTGCGCTAATTAAAAGTGCCCAAAACATCACATGTATGTGTCCGCAGGCTGAAGAATGGCACTGGGGTACTTTGAACTAAAGTTTATTGAATGAGCTTCAGTTTAAAGCGCCCTGCCACCACTTTGTCTAGCTGGGTCTTAAAAACCTCCAAGGATGGAAATTACACCACCTCTCTGGGTAACCTGTTCCAGTGCTTTACTACACTCCTAGTGAGACAGTTTTTCCTAACAGCTAACCTAAACTTCCCGTGCTGCAACTTGAGACCATTGCTCTTTGTTCTGTCATCTGCCACCACTGAGAACAGTCTAGCTCCATCCTATTTGTAACCACCCTTCAGGTAGTTGAATGCCGACATGTGTTCTGGGGGGTTTTGGAGTGTCATGAGTGTTTTCCTGTGTTCTGTTGTATTAATACAAAATGCGTGGTCTTGTTGGAAACTCATGATTTGCTCTATCGATTTATATTGCTTTTATTGCTGTATAGATCATGCTATGCTGTCTATGTATAACTTTATACTTTTGAAAATGATGTAGCCAAAAGACTGAAACATTCATACTTAAAAGAAAATTGCCAGTCCTGGACAAAGGCAGAAGGAGACATTATTGGTTTGACCCAAGGCCTCATCTGTCTCCAGTGGAGAAATCAACTCCATAATAGAGAGGCGACTGAGAGAAAAGACCCTTTAGCCAGGCTTCAGGTGTCTCATGGAGGCAAGTTATTTCTGAAGGATTCTCTGACACATGACCAGTTAGAATAAGGTGTGTGGGGGTAGGGAGAGCAGGGAGCTTTGGAGTGTTTTTAGAGTCTAACATTGATAGACCCATGGTATTAGGATCCGACACTTTGGAGGTTCAGGGTCCCCAGCAGTCAGGGCTGGCAGAAACAGCAGGAAAGTTGAGTTCTGGAGATAATAGCAGGAGGAATCATCTCAAGAGAACTAGGTTATAGCTAGATAGGAAGGTAAAAAACTTTACTTGTTTTGTTTTTCTGTCTTCAAACTTATGGTCAGTTTTGCTTGTAAAACTTTTAAAATGGAAAGGAGGAACCTAAAATTTCTTTCAAAGCCAAAAGGGAGGACATCTAGAACAGGCAGAAGTTCCCTTGCTGTAGCTGCGGGGTTCAGTATAAGGGTAGTAGTGCTGAGGTTTGCAAGGATAAGGAATTATCTCAGAACATCTTCAGTCTGTTCCTTGGGACATGCTATGGGTCAGTAGGGAGAAACTTGGTACTCTGAGCAAGTGGGTTTGTAACAACAGTTATAACATGTTTTTCAAATACAATAGAATATTTTTCTACAAATATAATCCTTCCACTTTTTTTTTAAATTGGCAGTATTTGAATTAAATATTTGTCTGCAGAATCTTGTGTTTCCTTTTGTAACCTTTTGTCTATGATTAATACAGTCTCAAAAGGTATGATCCAAATTTATTAGAAGCCAATGGGAATATTCCCCTGGTTCTGATAGTTTTCAGTGATTTGTTCTCTATACATGTGATTAGTGAAAACATGTTCATTTGTTTGATTAATCAAGCCCAATGGTGATAGATAGATCAAGGACCTGATGGTGTAAGCCATCTCTAATTGACTTAAATGAGAGTTTTATGTAAGAAACTATTGTAAAATAAAGCTGTATATAGCCTTGAGGTCCAGAGAACAGTTTCACTTGCATGTCCATAAAGCTGTTACTAAACTGAAAGTGACCTGGACATTGTTCCAACAATTCTTTGCCATAATTTCATTTCTGTGCATTTTAAAATATTTACAAAATGTGCTATTCGAATAGATTGCATTACATGACTGATATGGTCAGTGTTGTCTTGTTTTTTCCTTGTTACAACCACATACATCTTTTGTGCGACTTGTCTAAGTCTTAGATTGCAAGCTCTTAGAGGCTCTGACCATTCTTACATTCTGTGTTTGAACACCCCTAACATAGTTGTGCCTTTGGCAATGAGCAGGGTGCCTATGTACTGTAGCAATAAATAATTATTTTTATAAGATAGGAGAGGGCTTAATAAGGTAGTTTTTTCTGTAGATTTTAGAACAGCTGAAAATAAGCTGATGTAGATCAAATATTGGTTAGCTTGTTCTATAAAGGTGTTTAATCGTTTGAAGGAAAAGCCCTAAACAGATGCTAAAGAGTTTTTAAGGAAAGCTTTGTAAGGGTTCTGTGGTCAGCTGCAGGTAGGTAGTTTTGCCATGTGTATTGCAGTATGATATTACTTAATGGGCTGCATTACAGTGCCTTGAATTGGTAGGAAGGCCTATCTACAGAGGACATAAACCTAATTGGGAGAAAAAATCACAGTACGCTTTCATCTATGACAGTGGCTGTCAGGAAACATGAAAGACTATTCCTCTGGTACTTAATTAAGCCTTGAGTCTTTGTAACAAAAACAGCAAAACAATTAATTAATGATTAAAAATTAACTGTGTGTTCTTTGTAGTGATTTATATCCATAATTAATGCTGCAGCATTTTAAGGTGTAATCTGTCCTTTATGAAAGTGTGATAATGGATGGCTGCTTCAGAGGGTGTTACTAAAAATTAAAATTAGCATTAAAATTTATTCCACAGAGCTTGTGGAAGTAAACAAGCAAAAGAGGGGCTGCAGGTTTTTTTTTTTTCTTTTTTTTTTTTTTTGTGGTTCATTTCCATTTTATGTGCCCATATATCAGAAATATGCTTATAGGCTGAATATAGTATGCAGCATAGTATCCTGTAAATGCTTAGCCATGCTATGTGCATAGTTTAACCATTTCATTTTCAGCTTAATTGATAATGTACAGTATTGCTGTTCCAAAGGCTTCCTACAAATTCAGTTAAACAATGAATTTGAAGTACAGCAATGTATAAGGCCAGACTCTTAATTTGAGCTATGCCACTTTACATCAGCTAAAGACCTGGGCTCAGATTTTTTTAAGGGGTTCAGGTATTGTTCCACTCATCATTGAAATTCTAACTGATTGAGGGGAGCCAAGGACTTATTTTCAGAAGTCACGTAAGCCACTGGGAGACTCCTAAGTGCTTTCTCTGAAACACAGATGCAACATACCAAAATAAACAAGTTTAAATTTTATAATCCTCTTTAAATTAATTGGGATTAAATGCTGTGGCATGTACAGGCACACTTAGGCTGTATATGCATATTCAAATTATCTGGTAGAATTCTCCCAGGTTTGTTCTCTTGGTAGAGAAACTTACTCAAAGGTGTTTGTAAATTTGAATGCTGAGGCCCTGAAGAGTGGAGCATGCAATACTAACACTGTGTGATGGAGGGGGGTTGTGCACGTATCTCAGTGTGCTCTGCAGGCTCCCTTGGTCTGCTTGGTGACAGCTGGCAGCAGTGCATATGGCAGGCATGATGGGCTGATCTAAACTGCCCATGATCAGCCTGTATTTCCCTGAAGAACAATGTCACTGGTAGGTATTGTAAGGCTTTGGGGGCCTCTTTGTGAGTGCCTTGCCTCCCAGCGACATCAGGGTGAAATCCTATTCTGGTGCCACCTAGATGGTCTGGGTGCTGCCCCCTTTTCTCGCCTGCCATGTCTTTGGTGTTACTAGTTGGGGAGACAGTTCCCTGTTGGGGCCCAGAGGAGTCTCGAACCTGGGGTTGTCTTTGTGGGGCTCCAAACCTCCCCCTTACCGCACCCTTACCATGCCTTCAGCCTGGGTTGATGCTGCTCCCTGCAGATCTTCCCCACACTGCCTGCCATGCCAGAGCTGGGTCTTCTGATCCGTGAGCCTTCAGGGGGCTGCCCTGGTTTTCAGCCTGGTTTTCTCTTCTTCAAGAAAAATAAACTTACCCCTGCTGGCGTCATCCACAACTCAACTGAAAATGCCAGCATCTGTCAGTGGAGCTCCTGAGCCTGCTTTTCTTTCTTTGTCTTTCGGAGTTCCTTTCCCTCCCCCTCCTACGGGAGTTGTTTGTCTTCTCCCCTCTAACAGGCAGGGGTACTGGGACCTCCCCTGTGCCCCGTCCCTACCAGTTCCTCCGGCATCCCTACCCTGGAGCCCGGCTGACCTGGGGTCCTGTCGACCTGGTCCCTCTTGCCAGCATCACTCCTCTCCCCTTTCCCAGGGCTCATGGTTCCCTGTGCTCTGCCCCCTCCAGAGCTGTCCAAGGATGATTGCGGACTTGAGGGTCTGCCCTCAGTCCTGGTTCTGGGGCTCCTAGTCAGAGCCTTGCAGTTCCCCAGCGGCGTCCCACCTGATCACCGCTTCCCGGTGGGGCTCCTTGGCTCCTGCCAACTCCTGAGCCTGCCTCCTGCTTCTCTGGTCTCCTGGTGGACGGCTGCCTCCTCCTCCGGGAAGCTGGAACCTCCTGGCTCCTGAGCTGGTCTCCCAGCTGGTGTTCCATCTCTCTCTCTCTCCGGCTCTCCCTCAGCTGTTTCTTCGGCCACCTTCTGAGCAGCCCATGCTGCTCGGAGGCCATGCCCCTGGCTCTCCCTGATATACACAGGCTCAGGCAGCTGCAAAACTGCCAAGCCTGCGCCTGTGCCAGTGTCTGTGCTCTGGTCTCCTCCCCGCTGCTGCCTGTCTCGGCTCCTATGGTGAGTGCCACAGTGCTCTGGTTAGGGGTCTGGGCTACACTGGGGGGTTCCTGTCTCCCTTCTCACATACAACATGGGGATTGTGAAGAGGGTGTGTTCTGCATCTTGGTGGAGTAGCAGAGTCCAGTAAGCAACACACTGTATCCCTGATTTTACAATTAGTTAATGCTGCATGCATGAATTTGCACTACCTGGATTCAGGGTGGTATGGAGTAGATTCACAGAACTAAGTAGGAAGAGGGACTACTATTCATGAAAGGATATTTAGGGGTATTTGTAAGGAGTTCAAAGAAATATTTCACCGTTAGTACTCTATAAGTGGTCAACACTGAATTAGATTTCTGGCTCTTTTTATCCAGTATGCAGTTTCTACAGTGGCTAATGCAGGGGCAATCTTAGATGTTTGTGCTAGCTTGGCTAAAAAGATTTTGCCATGTCCTGCCCTACCTTCACATAGCTGAGTTCTCCAACCAATCAGAAACTGCTCCTCACTAAACACCTAGAACAGTGGTCGATTGTGGAGCCTCTGATAGTTGATTTCAGTCTGCCAGAGGCTCCACGATCGGGAATGGCAGGACGCACATGGCTGGCCTGAGCCACGCCCCCTGCTACCCAGGCCAGGCTGGGTGAATGGGGTCAGAGCCTGGGTGGCTTGTCTGGAAGTTGTGGGGGCAGGGGATGGGTGGGGGGAGGGCAGTAGATCATGAGGTGCCCTTTACTTACAAAAAAGTCATCTTCACTGTAAAAAGGTTGGAGACCACTGACATAGGATAATAGAGTCATAGAGAAGTAGGGCTAGAAGGGACCTCCATAGGTCATCTAGTTCAGCCCCCTGCCTGAGACAAGATCATCCCTATCCAAACCGTCATATACAAATCCATAATCTAACTCTTAGTAAAACTACAATTAGTCCTAACAGAGCATAAGAAATGCTACTCCTCTAGTTCTGCCAGTGTGAGTAACTGCCTCAGAGGAAGGTGGAAGGAACCAGATATAGGCAGGTATGGGATAATTTGCTCCTTTCACATATATTGTATTATGTATGTTTTGAGCTGTGTTTTGTAAATTAGTTTGTTTATCAGTATACCTTTAAATGAAAACTTTGTATCTATAACTATCATAAAGTAGTGTCCATGACCATAAAATCAGCAAAGCCAATTTTTAGCAGCTGAATGACCATCCCTGTATATTCACCAACAAACTGAATAAGTGGCGGTCAGGACATTTAAATGAAAAGTTCCATAAAATACATCTGAGGGGGGCAGTGTTACAACCAATGCCCAGGGGAAGCTTGTAAGAAGGAACGGGACTCTAGCATTAAAACCCTTTTGTTTTTTCTGATGTGCAAAGTATTGCTTACAAGGCGCCAATTTTTCTGACATCCTTAAAGTTTGTTCCCAAAAGCATCTTTTGATAAATGTTTGGGACAATGCAAGTTCAGTAACCTACTAAAATTCTACTAAAAGTTGAATAGTGTTTTTGAATACTTTCATTCTAATAACATTACTAATTCACATACATGACAGAGCATTCCTGAAAATTATGTTCAAGGGTAATTTCCATTATACTGTATTTCAGTGTTTCTACACTGTAATCATATTACCAAAACTGTGAAAACTGGGTAGAAGATGCTCATAAACAGAAAAATGAAAAGCCAGCTCCACTTCACTTCTACTTCTAATGTCCTCCAGTTCCTTCCTTTGTTATCTTTCTACTATGACTTTGACAAAGGATCTGAAAAGTCTTCTAAAGTGACAGAATTTGAGATGTTTTAGGGCCCCATACAACATTTGGCTAAATTGATGGAAGTCTTTAGATTTGTTCCTGAAAGATGAATTTACTCTTGTAATTATTTTACAGTAAAAATGCAAGGTATGGAAATGTTTTGATTATTATTGTTATTATATTTAATGTAAAGAAAAAGGCAGGAATTAAAATTTTGGGTCTGATTCTGCCTTTTACTCCAGAAATATTTCTTTTGCATCAATTAACTGATTGCAATTGGACACTCATAGCTAATTAAGAAGAGATTTTTTTTTTTTCAAAGGCATAAAGAAAAAGTTACTTCATTCCCTTTCTTGCTCTTGAAAATCCCCCTTATATTGCCTTTCCTTGCTTTTTAATGTATGTATGCAATCTTCCCTTGTTCCCACTAATATCTATAGAAATTTTCTCATGGATTTGAATGGGAACAGAAGCAAGAATATTCTGAAATAATATTTGTTCAGTTAAATGTTCAGCGGAATATATAATGTATCCAGAGTGGGTGAGTCAGTTACTATGGGAACTTTAACTTTTTAATGGACTGATCTGTGAGTACTTAAAGCTGTGAAGTTATTGTTGCATTAATGTAGGCTTTAGCATACAATGTGTATTAAAGTTGAATGCTGTTTTTGGATACTCATGTTCTAATAACATTACTAATTCACACAAATGACAGAGCATTCCTGCAAATTATGTTCAAAGGTAATTTCCATTATACTGTACTTCATTGTTTCTACACTGTAATCATATTAACTAAACTACGAAAATACTTCTCAAGGGAATGTAACTCCATAATCAAAACTGAAATACTAGTTTAATAGCATGGCAATAGTTTACCTGAACATAAAGCATGCATCATAAACAGGACATATTTTCTCTGTGGAAATATTCTAGAAGGATCCTGTTTAAAGTCCTTGACCTTGTTGTTTTTGTGAAATGAGGAATTTCAGGTAATGCAATTTAAAGAGATGTTCATATTTTCTTGTGTCCCTGTTGCTTTGAGGGACTTGTGAATGGGGAGCTGAGTGAAGAGGCAGGAATTTTGTAGCCAGTAGAAAGTACTTTCTTTTGGTGGTGAAGAGAGATGTGTCTGTTACTGTTTCCCTGGGAATTCTGCTTTGACAGTGATTTGAATTTGCCTGGGCTCAGGCATAGGAGTGCAGGCAAGGGGGAACAAGTGTACCAAGTATCCTGGCAGGACCAGTAGGTTTGAATAGTGCAGGTTCTTGCATCAGGACAGCTCATGACATTCAGGACTGGGGTGGGAGGAAGGAACTCATTAGCTGTCTTTGTAGTTGTAGTGTTCTCAGTGTTATATACAACATGAAGTAGACATGACCCTCCTTGACAACAGAGAAGGTTTTCCATGCATCCTTTCATCTCCATGTTATTCAGGAAAAGCAGGCTGATTTGGTACAAAGTGTGTGTTATCCCTTTGGGCTCCAAAGTTGACTTTTCACAAACATGCTTAGTATCCTGTTTAGCAACCTCTGTGATCCAGGTATTCAGCAATGTCCAGTGTCGTCTTGCAACTGACAAGATTCAGATGTGAATGCCCTGAAAAAATCCCCTGAAAATTCATAATAAAAACCTTTCCCATATACTAGTCAATGTACTGTTTCTACATCTTATCACAAACTCTGCTGTTAAACTTGCATAGTATCTGACTTTGTTGTTGGTCTCTCTGAATCAGGGGCATTAAACATATGGCCCATGGGCTGGATCCAGTTGCCAGAGTACCAGCAGACAAGTGGAAGTTGGGGTCAGAACTAGGGGCAGTAGACTAGTGCAGAATCCAGGATCGCCAGGCCCAGCAGACATGGCAGTCTGTGACAGGAGGTGAAGTAGAGCTTTATCCGCACAGCCCTTGTATCTGTAGCTGCTTGCCCTACTGCTGCTGGTCCTGCCACCCATGCCCCAGGCCCAGTCCAGTCCATGAGTCCCGTGGTCCTGATCTGGCCTGGAGCCCAGGGTGATTTGATACCTCTGTTAAATTACTGCTATACATCAAAAACATTAGTACTGTGCTATAGGCTGAATCAGGGGGTACAATCTTTTTTTAGTCTAAGTACCCCCGGTAGCTGGATGGGGGGGTGGGATTTGGCGCACAGCCAGACGCCGAGGGGAGGGGAGGGAGATGTTAGCACTTGGCTGGACACAGAGCAAGGAGGCGGGGATGGTGTGCAGATGGGCAGGGATGGAGCACTGCCACCTCCCAGGAGCAGGGCTGGCCACCCCTCTGTGGGGAGGAGAAGCTCACCGGGCTGGTGTGTGGTGGCAGCAGCTACTGCATGTGAGCTGCTCTGCTCCACAGAGGGGTGCTGCTGCCCTCACCCCACCCACGCCATACTTCTGGGAGGCAGTGGCGCTCAGTCTGCATCTGCCTGCTCATACCTCCTAGGACCAGTCCCGGTACCCCCAGGGGTATGCGTACCCCCAGTTGACAAATCCCTATGCTAAATGACTGTTTATATTTTACAGCACCCAAAGGTCTCTATCTGGGCTCAGGCCCCATTCCAGTATTTACAGAACAAAAGTGATGTAAAGAAACAATCCTTTGTATTTACTTAAAATTAATTGTGACTAGTATTTGCTATCTTGGCATGGCTTAAAAATCAAGAGACTTTAAAAAAAAGAAAAGTAAAATATTTTAGATTCATTTTGTTTGCCTTCCGCTTTTAAGCCCTTGAGATGCACTTGGGGCATGTTTTTAATTTTTTATCAGCAATCATGGGAACTAAGAACTACCTCTCCTAAATAAAATTTAAAAAATAGCCAATTGCCTTCACATGAATTCCAGAATCGAGGCATGAAGGAAATTGCTAAATATTATGAGACCTGCAATAAAAACATGAGACTTAGCAATGCTATTACACTTGAACTGGTATGTGAGGCTTTGATGCTTTAAGATAATGAACATTTTTGCTGAAAATGTTTGTCATATCTTGTTTACCAAACATGTAAGCCTGTTTTAACTCTGTTTCTCTTACTAAAAACACACAGTGCTGTTTAGGACCCCCAGATAATTAAGGACTAAAGCCCATATAAGAGACAATACAGTGTCTATGCGATCCCTGGAAGTACCCAGAGAAAGAACCAGGAGTCTGTTACAATTCAATATTTACTTTCCCTTTGCTCCACTGGGGAAAGAGATATACTGCAACCATTTACTGGATACAGTTCATTTTCCCCACCTTGTGTCAGGTCAACTCAGCTGACTATTACTTCAGAGCAGAATCATCCCTCTTTGATCTCTTATAACTTAGAAGCAGATATTAGAGTCTGCTTTCTTCTTTATGCCAGGCAGTGAACATAAGGGTGAGCTCCTTAAAAGCTACACTGGACTGTGTGGGGCTGTGGTCTTTATGTCAAAGCTAGGTATTTCTGTTGGGACAATTCTGTGCTCTGTCTCTTATGCCTTTTATATTATTAAATAAAGATCTGAGTTAAGGTTTTTAAGCATGTGAGCTTAAACTCGTGCTTCTAAATTCATAGTGAAGACACAAAAATAAATGGCTTAGTTTTTAAAAGTAATGAGCACCTAGCTTTTTTTATAGCACTATTGAAAAATCAAGCCACTTATTTCACTGCCCAGATTTCACACTCATAAAATATTTGGTCCCAGAGATCAGTGAATGTTCTGCTTATCCTTTTTGTAGCTTTGAAAAACAAGTTTTTAACTAGGAACCCACAACAGAGGATAATGAAGATTGCTTAGTTGTTTTGCTTAACTGTGATATAGATTTTGTATAAAGACTACATTTGTTAAGGGAAGTACCAAGAAATGTTTTATATTAAGTTTTCCTAATTTCCATTTTAACATGCCTACTCTTCCTTAAAAATACTTCCCCCTGCTGTTGTGCCCCCCGCCCTTTCCATATCAAGCGTTCTCATTCTAGGAACATTGTAGCATCAGTTGTGTTAAAATGAGATTTACATAAACATAGTTGTGGTATTTCCATTTGTTCTTAGTGCCCATGGCAATGTGATAGAATCCGGAGAGTGTTCACTGCGTTATTTTTCGATGATCTTCATGAATCTTCTTCCAGAATTGTTTATGGCAAAAAAACCCCAAATCAAAATACTTCATTCTCATTATCTTCAATTCCTTAATTTGATTGCACCCTTAAAACAAAAGATGCAAAAAAAATATATTCAAGTCTACATGCTCCTTTGTGACTGGGTAAGGTGTCTTATGCCAAGCTCCAGAGCTGACATAATCTTCAGGTGTTAAGCCTTCTCTGAATTGTGATTATCTCATTCCCTGTACTTCTCCTTTTCTCAGAACTACACCTGGAACTGAGAGGGAGGGAGAGAGGAAGCCAGACTGCCACAGAGCCTTTGTTTCCTTTCTTGCAGGAGCTGCTTCTTCAGCAGCTGCCAGTCCCGGCCCTGGGGCTTAGATGTGCCCAGGGCCCTGCGTCTGTCCAGTCACCTGACTGGGGACAGGTGCTATAGGTTATAGCCATATT
>NW_017729033.1:97721535-97743386 GCF_001723915.1 Gavialis gangeticus | reverse complement strand
TTGGGGGGGGGGGGGTGTGTGTGTGTGTGTGTGTGTGTGTGTGTGTGTGTGTGTGTGTGTGTGTGTGTGTGTGTGTGTGTGCATGGACACTGTTCCTGGATGGAAGGACTAAGCAAGAAGCCAGAGGCTAGCATACAATGCAGGCAAAAAAGCCAGTCAGTGAAAATGGAAATGGAGGTGTCGGGGGGTGAGAGACAGGCTGGGGCTGGGGGGAAAGGGGGATGTAGCAGGTAAAAGTGGAGAGGTACCTGGGGAGTCAGATGTCCAGCAGGTTGTAGTGTCAGAATTCCAGTGTCTATATTGAGTCCATCAGTTTCTGCACATCTGGTGACAGCGGCCTGCCCCAGCCAGGAACACTGATCTCCTGGAACTTCTCCATTTGGTTCTCAAGATCCCTCACTACTTGGATCAACTGGCTACCAGTGCTGAGGCTCTTGGTGGCCTCGAGGAAGGGCTTGAGGACCACCAAGATCTGGGAGGTGGTATCCCACTCAGTTGTGTTAAGGGGGCTGCTGATCTGATCCCAATCTTCCCAAGCAAAGCCATCTCATGGATGGCCTCCTGTTGCTCCACCAGCCTCTCAAGCATCAGGTATGTGGAGTTCCACCAAGTATCCATATCCTGAATGATTTTGTACCGCAGGATGTTCAGCTCTGCCTGTTTGTCCCACAGCATCTTGCCCTCCTTGATGCTCTGGTGGAAATAGCCTGCCACCTTCCTACATTTGGAAATGAGCTTGCTGGTGATACTGGCGCCATCACTGGCAGCCATGCCCCCTCCAAGGCGCCCCTGACAATGAGGTGGAACTTGTGTGTCACACAGCCATGGCAACTTTGTTGGCATCACGGGCTGCCTGGACCATATTGGCCCCGTTGTCAGTGATCTCAACCCGCGGGTGAGCACACCTATCCCACTGAGCCACCTCTGCATCAAGCATTTCATGTCCCCTATGATTTCTGTTGCTGTGTGGGACTCATTCATCACTTCAGCTTGAAGGAGAGCCCACTGAAGGCTTGATTGGTTGCACCAGTGCCCTGTGAGGGAGAAGTAGGCGTGAGCTCCAGATGTCTGAGGTAAAGTGTAAGGCTACCTGTGGACCTGCCTTGCACAGCTCCTCTCTCAAGTACTCCCTGCATGCCTCATACAGGGAGGGCACCACTGTCCTGCTGAATGTGGTGCATGTGGGCACTTGGTATGATGGGGCCACGAGCACCATGAGCCATCTGAACCCTGGCTGCTCAATTAGGGAGTAGGGCTGGCCATCCAGAGCAAGCATCTCCCCAGTGCTCTGGGTGATCTTGCTCACCTTGGGAATGTGCCCCCCTCTGTCTGCAGCTTTCCCCCACTGTTTGTGACCAGGCATCATTAATACTGATAGCACACTGGGAATCATTTGTTAGTTAAATTGTACAGACTCTGCTAGTTCTACAGTGATAGATAGCAAAAAATTTGCATCAAGATTGGATCTCAGCAATAGACCTATTAGTAGATTTAAAAGTAAAAATAGGCTCTTGGAATCCCAGTTGATAGTACATTACACTCTTAAGGCATATCCTTGTCTGTAGATCACAGTATTCTCTAAATAATCATTGCTATCCTTCTTACTTGTACAGTTGTATTGTACAGAAGTCAGTGGCAGTCAGCACAAAACTCGGGTCAAATATTCACTGTTGGTAGATGACAGCTAGCCCTTAATAATATTTTGGCTTTAAATTAGTATTAGATTAAATTGTATTCCCAAAACTAAAGCTGGGGTATAATATTTTGAAGTTGAAGTTTTAAAGCACTTTCAATTTTCTAAATGTTTAATACAAAATCGTTGCTGACTAGTGCTTTGTTTCTTCTTTATTTGTTAACTGATCAGGACCCTACCTTGGTATATGATGAATTTAGGCAGATTTTAGGCAGCATTTTAAGCATGTCATCTTATGTTTGATTAGTATTGTTTTCCTTTAAATACATTTATTTATCCAGCTCTCAATGACAACAAGTGAACCAAAACTAAGTAATCATTCTTTCATAGGCCACAGCATTGTTTGTGATTAGATGCATCCCTTTCCTTCAATTTTTGAAGAATGTCCTCTGCTTATTATATGGGGTATTTAGCAAGTACTAATAATCCCAAAGAAATGCTATTGAATTATCCCAAGCAATGAAAAAGATTTTGAAAGATGTCTACAGTAATTTCTTTCAAATACAGGTTCTTTACATTTTGACCATATTAATTAGTATTTAAATACAATGCATTAAATTGGTATTTCAGATTTTTATCAAATAGGAAAATATTTCAATGAATACATTTGACATTTCTGGTATTTAAAATATTACATCATTTTCAAGAAATTCTGGTTATTAAGCTACAGATCCTCAGGCAAATGTCAAGTATCAATCTGAGGCTTCCTTTTAAGTTCCAATCAGTCAAGAGCATAATTGCTCACCAGAGAATGAAGTTAAATCAAGTTCTTATTCACTGTAGTTTACTGAGTGAACCAGTCTGAAGTGAGTTCCAAAGTGGGTGATCATATGCTTCAAAATGAAATTAAATAGGAAATGGCTGGCATGAACCAGATCACATTACAATCATCCTTAGTTTTAACAGACGAGGGCAGTTCTTGGGGCATGATCAAAAGTCCTCTGAAGTCAGTAGGAGTCTTCCCAAAGGTTCCAGTGAGTTAGGGATCAGTTGTTGGAATTGCCAGTTAGAGCTGTTTGGATCAAGGTGGAGCACTATCTGCTGTGACCAGTTCTGTCTATGTAACATAGATCAAATATTAGGGCAGTTGCCTGCTGTTCTGTAGAACTAGTTAGGTACACTGTAGTCACTTGGACATCATATGCACTATTCTCTTATGTAGTTTATTAAAATTCTTCATTCTGGAACTTGGATTTTTGATCTTGTAGGCTGCTCCAGCAGCATAATGATTAAATAGAAAATGAATACAGAAGTCCTAAATGTATGCAAACATTTACAACTTATACCTTATATAAAACCAGATTTGTAAGCCTTCAGGTAGGTGAAGACCCAGAAAGTCACCTCCTGAGATTTTCAAAGGCTCCTAACAAGTTTAGATGGTCACCACTCTAGAGGAGGGCAAAAGAGGAGATTCAAGGATGTGACATTAACATCAATACCTGGGAGACTCAAGCACTGAATTGTCCCCACTGGTGCCATGATGTATGACAAAGCATTGATCATTTTGAGCAAATTTGCCTCATTAGGAGGCAGATAGATGAGAGAGTCAAAAGGAAAAAGCTGTGAACTGACATTGCCAGGACCCCCTCCTTCCTCCTGGAACTGTTTGCCATGTCTGCAGTTGAACCTGAAGATCTCAGATTGGCCTTTTCAGTCATCTGTAGACTCACCAGTGACTTCCCTGTTTACTGGAAGATGATTGTCCTTGTATTGAAGGACTGTCCCTAACAATTAAACAGCAGAGATGCCTTCAAAACCCTTTACATTTCTTCTTCATGTTAATTTTCATCTTTAGGTACCTTTGCAAGTCTGACCTATTCCAGCTATGTTTATCTAGGCAATATTTTCAGAGGAATCTGTTGTAGTTAACAGATCTTGGAATGTTTTGGCAGAGCTTCAGAAATAAAGATTCAAGATTTTTAAGGCAAAAATGATGCTAAGAATGAAAAATGACTCCTTGTTTTTAAAATGATTTATTGGGCCAAATTCTGTTCTGTTCACCCATTCAGCTCCAACAAATTCGTAATTATGAATGTTGTTTTTCAGTGTTTTTTGGTTGGTACAAATTCTGAAAATGAAAGCCTCCGTCTCTTTCATTTCTAATGTTAAAGGATGAAAGGGAGTTCTGTCCACTTACACTAGGGCTGAATTTGATGATGCACATTTTTGCTTATAGTATGAGAGAGATGCTTTGAAAATAGATATAAGATTATTATTATTACAGTATGAGAGATGTACTTTGAAATTGTGTCATTTTGATTTTACTATTTCTGATACTGTTTATGTTCTACTGTTTTTATACTACTGTTATAATATGAGCCAGATTTCCAGAGAAAAATTTGTACTCATGACATTTGTCTATTTTGGCTTTTATACATAATGTTTGTGGACCAGACTGTCAGTTGCTAAAACACAGGAGAAAGGAATCCATATGTTTTTCACAGCTGGAACTCTTTCGGAGAAGAGGTCAAGTGAGCTGCGTAAGATCATACAGGAAATCTGAATCCTGAATCCTTACCTAGTGCAACAGCCTCAATATCGTCCTTTCTATCAAGACGTTATTCTTGACAAGTACCCAGTAACAGCAACAATAATAATTGCAGTACTGTTTCAAACCATCTGCAAAACATTGCTGGCATCTAATCCTTATAGAATCTCTGGCTAAGAAAATAAGGTCATTTCTGTTTCAGTTGAAGAAAATTCATGTGGTAGTTGGTGCCCTGTTACATAATGGTTAACACACCAAAAAAGATGGACTGAAATCAGATGCACAGGAGTTAGGAGATTTGCCCACTATATAATGCAAGAGTGGCAGAGACCTGATTTAAATGGAGGCATTTTTGAATCCCAGGTCTGTACTTATTTCTCTGATAGAGAAGCTATGCAGTACATAGTTAACTCATTACCACAGGAAGTTGTAGAGACAGATAGTATAGCCAGGTTCAGAAAGGGAATAGACAAATTCACAGGTGATAGTTCTTAAATAGAATAGTCAGGGATATATCCTCTGAATTCCCTAAACCAATGATGTTGGATGCCAGGAGTGTATGACCAAGGAAAAGATCAATGTGCGTATTCCCTGTTCATATGCTCTCCCTCTAAAGCAGTAGTGCCCAACTCACTCAGCCCTCTCAGGTACATAGAGCTGTGCCATCTGGCCAGTGGGGCTCCCTGTGGATCCAGAAATTTGGCAGCACACTGAGCCCTGGCAGTATTAATTGCCACAGCTCTGGGAGCTATAGCAGTTAATGCTGCCACAGCTCCCATGCCTTCAAATTTCTGAACCTGTGGGAAGTTGCTGTGTGAGCCAGGTGGCACCCTAGGGAAGGCCCCATGGGCCAGTTCTCTTGGTCACTGCTGGTCTAAAGCATCTACTGCTGCCACTGTTGAAGATAGGATACCAGGTTGGATGGAGCACTGGTTTGATCCAATATGGAACTTTTTTGTTCCTTTGTTCTTATGTGTTTCTCTAGTGATTATACTGAGAATTTGAGTTTGTTTTCTGCTTCCCTTGTGCAGCCAGTCTGAGTGTTTATGAAAAACAGGTTATTTACCTTCAGTTTTTTCCCCCATATTTGTGCATTTTTGGAAAGCTGGCGACTCATCTGAGAAGCAGAGAGGGAGAGGTTGAGCACCTGAGCAAACATGCACCAGTGTTTAAGATGTAAAGAAAACAAAATATTGTTATAGTCATAAGCTGTAGCGAAACTACCTGGCCACTAAGTGGCACTCTTTCCTTTACAGAGTCGAACACTAAGGAAAAGGTGCTTAATTAAGGTAGTACTATAAAATGGAAACATATTTTTCTATCATCTAGTCTCCAAATCATCTGTTGCCAATAATAGAAAAGCTGTTGATTCATCAGTGTCTGCTTTCCAGCAAGCATAAGTGACAGAACCCAAATAAGATTCTGATGAATTTGTAATGACTTGGATTTAGATGTTATTGATTTGTTTGTAATGTATCAATTTCTGTAAGTGACTTTAAAATAATGTACTTTACCAATAAAATAATCTTTTGCAATTTAGGTGTCTTTCTGTTACATGCACAGAGTTTTAAAATGCTCTTCATTTGCATGCATTAAAATGTGTATTAAGAGTATTCAAATAAGGAAGACATACATGCACATTGAAAAAATTGATCTTTGCAGCAGGTGAATACTATTTAAATAATCAAAGTTGCATTTGGCTTTGCTTTGTTAATATAAAACATAATTCCCCTCCTTCTGTTTTCCCTTCCCCTCCCTATCACATACTTATACTATAGAAATTCAGTAATAACTCCAAGTAGGGGTACATAAATGTATAGCCAGAATCAGACCTTTAAAATGCAATGATATTATATGTAATATATGTCAGAATCAGGGTCAGCTGAAAATTGAAGTGGAGGGACATTTTTAGCAAGAACTGTAAATATATTTCCTTAGAAAAAGGGTAGGGAATTAACAAAATATGTCAGATCATTCGGACACAGTTATAGTTGTTGACTTTGTAGTACCCTGTGTGGACAATATGTCACAATCTTGATCTTTTCTTTTGGACAAGTCCAAAAGCTATTAAGGCTAGAGGAGACAGTCAAGTCCTGTGACTGCAACGCATCTGCTAGTTACCCTTTCTGTTAATCCCAAGAATCCATGTTTATTCAAATATACCTTTTTGAGACGTGTCCGTTATTTATTTTTAAGACCCCAGAAGATGTCCATTCAGCTCTTCCTTTGGTAGGAGGTTAAAATGGTTGATAACCCTCTCTGTTAGCTCAACAAATCACTTACCAGCCTGTCCTTTGTGATGGTGAGTTTTACCATCTAGTCATGATATTTCAGTGAAGATGCTCCATTTCCTGCTTCTGTGAACATATTTGTACTTTAATTTCTTGTGTAGATGTAACCCATGACTAGTTACCATTATCTTAATCTATATAAATTCCAAGGGCTATTGTAGCTTTAAGCAAAATGGAGTTAGTATTAGTGGGAAGGAGAGGCCCTGACAAGCACTGGTGCCTTAAAAGCTTCTCTGATTCCTTCTTTCTTCAAGGATAGGGAGATCTTGTACCTGTAGTAAATGGATATTTCCTCTTCAGCTCCTGTGCTGTTGGAGAGAAGTGGAGTAGGAATGTTATCAAAATAAATGCCCATTTTTCTCCCTCTTTCCCTGTTCTAAAGCTAGAATAAATAAGCAGACAACACTTGCTTACTTTTAATGGGCCAGGCCTGACATCTGCGTAGTACATGTAGAAGTCTCAAAGGTGATCTCACTCCCCTTTACTCTCTTGTGTAGTGTAGTTCAAGTCACAGTTTAGCCTCAAGCAAAATGTATCCTTGATACAAACAGAAGCCTTTAAAATATAGGCATAGTTGTCAGTTCTTTACTATGTGTTTCCATTAAGCTCAGAGAAAAGTGACTTTCTCAGATGTACATTGTTGCCAAAATATTAAAGAGTACTAACATCTGGGATTTCACACATTTTTGATGTTTTCTTCTTCAAAGAAAAAAGCTTAGCGCCAGCCCCCCTGCCTCCACCCCAACAGAAAACAAAACAAAACAAAAATATTGTAGTGCTGTAGTTTCCCAAGGGCATGTACCAATAGTAAAGGTATTAGCTAATCACATTTCCAAAGCTAAGGCAGATACAAACGTAATAAGCACAGAACACAAAATGTAAACTCTCTTCTCAAGAAGAGCTGTGAAATCCAGTGATACTTTCTTTGCTATAAATAAAGAACACTTATTCCTTGGGAAAACATAAGATCATTAAATAAGAATATAAGAACTGCAATTCTGGATCAGTCCAAAGGTCTGTCTAGTGGCAAGTAAGAGATGCTTTAGAAGGAGAAACCAGATGTGTAGAGTAACCTGTCTCCTGTAATATCTTCCTAGGCACCATCAGTTATGTTTAATAGGCTGATGGACCCATCCTCCATAAAATTGTTTAATCCATTTTTAACCCAGTTATATTATCAACCTCCACAACATTCTATTGCTTTCAGTTATGTCAGTTTCCAGTTCTGATTTCTAATAATTTACGTTAGAAAGTATAAAAGCATTACATACAGAATGGCTCTGGTAAGTGTGCTTTATTAAGGAGAACCCAGTATTTTGCATTTAGTATTAAAGTTCATGGAGATTGTTGGGCCTGGTTACACATTAATTTTGGGTGGCTCATGGAGTTCTTAACCCCTGGATTGTCTGCATGTTTACACCTTTAAGTGGCTTAAAGCACTCGTTATGTGGGTTAAAGTTAGGCCTCTCCAGGACAGGATTATCTCTGATCCATACAACTCAGCTCCCATTCCATTAACATGTGGCCACTCCCCACATAGGTACCACTCAAGTGGAAGTCCTCCAGTATCCCAGGATGCAGTGGCTCTTCCTATTCTTCTGTTCTATGGGATCTTATGCCCCTGGTTGCTTAGTGGAGTGACCCAGCAACTGGAGTCACAGCTTTTCTATTTCCTACAGCCTCCGGCCCCCAGTCCAGGAACAGTGGCCTGGGGCTCCTTTCCACACCAGTGCTGAGCCTGTCAGGGTAGGTGGTCACTGCTGGATCCCATGTTCCCTCCACATCCCCTGCTAAGCCCTGGGGCGTGGAGGAGAGCATGGCTAGCCCCAGAGAACTCCCAGACCCAGCCGGGCTCTGGCATGCCCCAAGCTCCAGGTCTACTGCTCCAGCAATGCCCTGCACCATGCGTGCAAATCGCATGCAGCCTGGCGAGAGCTGGCAGCAGCTGCTCTGGGGCGGGGGGCAGCTTCTGCTCCAGGGCAGGATGGCTGTGGATGGATCTGGGCTGCAAGCATGGGACACAGGAACCAGCTGTGGGCAGACTTCAGTCCCAGCTGTGGAGTGAAGTCAACTTGGGGGAGAACTGGCTGCACCAGCTGCCATCGTTGCCACTGGCTTCCCAGAGCCACTGCCTGGACCTCTCCACACCCAAGAGCCTGGGATTGTCTATTTGCCCCGTGTGCTGCTGGGCTGTCCCCACCAAGCCTAGGGGCAGTAAGGAGGAGTGGATGTGGGGTACAGCTGAGGCGTGTGAGTGAGGAGTTGGAGGGAGAGGCAGGGCTGCAGCTCAGCCCCACTCAGGCTGAAGTTGCCTGGGCACTGGGAACAGTCTGAGGGATACATATGTTCACCAGACATACCTGGATGTGTGTGAGCACAAGGGCTTTGGGAGCTGCTCCCTCTACAGCCGCCCTGCTAAGCTCCTTAGCCTCCTCTCCAGGGACCCTGCCACCTCCTTTCCCTCCCGGCAGCCTAGAACTGCTGCTGCAGCAGGTGAGGGACAGGCAAAGCATAGAGAATCATAGAGAAGCAGGGCTGGAAGGGACCTCAGGCCTCCAGTAGCAAGTCATACGCCGTAGAGGTGGGGGACAGTCAGAGAAGGTTTCTGGATTGCTAGGTGCGACTGCTCTGGACTTCAGGCTACCACTAAGCTGATCAACATCTGTGCAGCTTAAAGTACAATGTGTAACAGGCCCCTTGGTCTGTATTTGGTAAGACTCAGTTCTTTTTCACAATTTCACCCATCAATGGATGAGGCTAATGCTGCTGGCAGTTACCATTGCATAAAGAAACATAACTTCAGAGGCCTGTAGCATAAGCCTTTTACATTTTGTCCTCACTCCACAAAAATATTTATGTAAAAGCATTTCCCTTGTGGGCTTTTGTTCAAAACTGAGAGAAAGGGAAGATTAAATTTTACATAATGTTATTAAATAGTTTCTCTTGGGGAAGCTGTACTGGTACAGAAGTTACTTGAGGTATGTATTGATTAAATAAATCTTGAGATTATATGTATTTATTCCATATAAACAACATCAAATGCATACTATTTCTATGCAAATTAGTGTTTCTACTAGGTTAAGAAAACTAGTTGAGGCCAAGATACTGTTTCCAGATGATGTCTGGAATTGCATTTTGACAGTTTTACTTGTGGTGAATGACAGCAGAAGATATTGTTGTTAGAGTAGTCATTCCTTCAGGGGCTTGTATTGTGCCTAAAGAAATGCCTTACAGGTCCTTTTATATTCTTCCTATTTAAGATGCCACTGTGTCAGGCAGTCTCCTCTGCATCCCTTCCTCTTTTTCTCCGAGGTATCACAAAGCCTGAGTAGAAACTCCAAACCAAACACAATCACAAAACAGCACTAAAACTATCATTTCTTTTCTACTGAAAGGGTAACATCAGTCTCTCAGCCATTACGATTGGGAAAATCATCATTATGAATGATTTTTTTGAAGGGAACAGATCAGGATTGCCCTCTGGTTATCGTATCATAATTGCTGGCGGGTAGTTACAGGCTTCAATCTAAGGCTGACATTATCAGTAACTCATTTTACGTTTCTTGGGTACAGAGTAGGGCTGTTTTGTGAAACAGGGACTACTGATTTTTAATAAGTATTTTGGGATAGGCAGAGAGGCTTGGATTTCATCGCATCATAAGTTTGGAAGAGACTTCAGGGACCGTGTGGTCCAACCTTTGCAGAGATGCCAGACTCCTAAGCTATCCCAGACAGATGCTGAAAGAGTGAAAGAGATTCCACAATTTCCTAACCAGCTTCTTCCATTGACCTAACTTTTTCACAATTAGATGGCTTTTTCTGAGATTAAATCTGCTATACTGCAGTTGAAACCCTTTGCCATCATGTTCTTATCCCTGTGACGGGGGAGAACACTTGTTCTCCTTTTCCTTTATAGCAGCTTTCCAAATATTTGAAAACTTCTATCATGTTTTCTGCTTGTGACATGATAATTTTGAGCAGTTCCTGGAGCTTTTACACCTGGGTTGTCCACACATTAACACCTTAAACTACTTTTAAGCATTCATTAGGTGTTTTAAAGTTGTCACTCCAGGGCAGGTTTATCACTGATTCATACTACCAGGTCATGTTACAGTAAATTGTAGCTGCTCTAGGCTACACTTTGGTGTAAACAACCCTGCCACCTTACCTACCCCACTGCCCCTCTTGCTCCCTTCCCCCTCCCCCAGCACCCCAGGTCCCTGCTTACTGCCTTTCCACTCCCCTGCTTACCTGTGGCTATGTGAATGGTCTGTCCCAGGGGAGCAGGAAGGGAAGGGTTACCCTGCCTGGTTGTCCCCACTGTCACTGCTGCTGCTCTCTCAGCCAGGCTCAGTGTGGAGAAGAGCAGCAGCTGGGCAGAAGTGGCAGCTGGGCAGGTAGGGTAACCCTTATCTGATGCTTCTCTGGGACAAACAGTGCAGGCAGCCTTAAGTAAGTGCGGGGAGTGAGGGGAGCCCGGGCAGCAAGGGGGATTCTTACCTTTCAGTCCTCCAGGCCCCTGCTGGCTTGAAGTGCGACTGTTCCAAACTCTGTCTAGCACTGACACCCATCAACATTTGTACAACTCGCAATGTAAAGTGTAGTCTCTTTTTCTGTAAAGTAAACGCATCTACTTTTCTCAGCTTCTCCTGATACGGTTTGTTTTCCAGCCACTTTATCCTGCTTGTTGCTGACTTTGGGATCCTCTTCAGTTTCTTTACAACCTTTTTAAAATGAGGCTCCCAGAACTGAACACAGTATTCCGAGGGAGGCCTAATGACTGCCAGGCAAAATGGTACCACTGTCTCTTCTCATGCTGTGTATGCAGTATTTCTGCTAATGCAGCCCCAGATGACATTTGCTTTTTTTTTTGCGACAGGATCACCTTCACTCCCAAATCTATTTTAATAGTTCTATTGACTAGCCAATGATCTCCAATTTTGTATTTATGCATTTGACTTTGGGCCTTGTTTGCGGTTTGGTTTTTTTGCTTTCCTAGGGCCAGAACATTCCATTTATATTTTTTGTACTTGATTTTTGTTGTCTGGAGTCCAGTTTGGAGTCCAGTTCTTAAATTTTTAAGATCCTTTTGGATTCCGATGTGTCCTCCAAAGTGTTTGTAGTAGTTTTGTTTCATTTCTAAACTTCATCTGATCAAGAAGTTCTCTATTTCTCCATTTAAGTCCTTAATAAATATGTTAAAGAAGACCAGACCCCCGTGGAACATGCCTTGAAACCTCCTGCCATTCTAGCTTTGATCCACCATTCAAAAAGAAGCTGGCCACGTTCCTTAAACTAGAGGGTCACAGGAGAATGAGTTCAGATAAGATGGTGGGATCTCTGCCTCGCTTTGGAGCCAAGCTGGTAATGCCACACAGCGTGTTGGGAAGCTATTCAGCTCTTGCTGAACGTGGTGTGAGGAGCAGCAGAAACCAACTGGGACTGGGAGTCTTTCTGCTTCCAGCCCCAATTGCCAACCACATCACGATCACTCTCCGTGCCAGGACCTGCCTGGAAAGGTTCCTGAAGGTGAAACCTGACCAGGGAAGTCTTTGAGGTCACGTGAAGTGGTTCCTGTCTCCTGCATGGGTCCTATATTCTCTTTTAACTCTACAAAGCCATGTGAATAACTATAATTTTTAACATTTTATAATAAAGTTTTAACTTTACTTTTGGCTATTTAACTAATTATGTATCCACCTAATGGAAATTCTGGTTGAACCCACAGTTGTCTAGTTAAGAGAATGTCACACAGGACTATACCAAAGATTTTGCTAAGGTTGAGGTATATCATTGCTACTGCTTTCCTCTCATCCACTCAAATAGTCAAAGAAGGCAATCAAATTGGTTTGGCAAGATTTGTTCTTAACAAATCCATGTTGGCTGCTAGTAATCACTACTTCCTTCAGGCATTTATACATTGAAAGTTGCATAATTTGCTCTTGTAACTTGTCAGATATTGAAGTCAGGCTGGCCAGTCTGTAATTTCCCAGGTGTTCCTTTCCCCTTTTTTTAAAGATAGGCACTATGCTAGCTTTTCACTAGTCCTGTGAAACCTTGCCTGTCATCCATGACTTTGCAGATATTATTACCAGTGGCTTTGAGATGTATTGAACCAGTTCCTTCAGCATCCTGGAATGAATTTTGTCAGTTCATGCTGACTTAAATTTATTCAGCTTTGTCAGAAGCTCTCTGAGGTGCTCTTTACTTATCATCCACAGGTCTACTCCTTTTTTTGCTTATATAAATTTCCTTAGTCGTCTTTTCACCCTTTTTAGTGAATGTTCAGGCCTTTGCATCTGCCATGACCAGCTAACTGTCACCATTGAATGGAGGGCAGGCAATTTCCCTGGACTTCTTTTTGTTAGACATATTTGTAGAATCTCTTTGTGCAGTCTCTAATATCCCTTCAGCTGAATCCCATTTTTTGAATTTGCTTTTCTTATTTTTCACCTAGTTTTGTTATTCTTTGGTATACTTCCTTAATGACTTGCTTTCGTTTCCATAGCCAGTAACTAAGCATCTCTTAATGTAGCTACAACAGTCTCCTGCACTGCTTGTCTTTCAACCGGGTTAGAATAGTTTGTTGTAGACCCTCCATTACTCTGTTCTTCAGGAGCTACCATCCCTCTTGGACCACCTTATCCTCTAAAGGGTATTTTCCGTAGCATATTTCCCACTAAATCGTTTACATTTGCCTTTTTGAAGTCCTATCTGGTTGTTGTACTATTTTGATTCCTTCCTTTTTTAAAGAATTTTATCATATGGTGATTGTTTCCTTCAATGTTTCTAGTCACTTTTGCATTCACAACTATCTCTTCCTTGGCCAGAACAATGTCCTGTGCATTTAAAGAACTTTCTGGACATCTGATGTTTTGCTGTAGTATTATTCTCACAGAGATCAGGAAAGGTAAAGTATTTCATTTGTAGTGTCTCAGAAGTTATCAGTATCCTTGTTACATGCTTGACAAATACATCATCCACCTCTGCTTCCTGATTTGGCAGTCTATAGTAGGCCCCCACCATAATGTCACTTGTGTTTTTTCTTTCATTATCTCACCTGGATATACTAAACAAATGTCACTTTCTTCCTTTTGGGCATGGGAATAAGCATATATACTCTTGATGTATAGGATGGTACTATCTCCTTTTAGCATGCTCTTTTGAAACAGATGTGGATATTCTAGTCATGGGGGTCATTTCACCATTGCTGTCTGTTTACAGGACCTAGTTTAAAGTCTTTCCCAGGTTAGTCTAAAGATGCTCTTTCAATCTTTGTCAGATTGGAAATCATCTCTGGGATTCTCTTTTCTAGAATATCAGTCCACTGCTGAAGAATTGACAGCTAACTAGTTGACACCTAGACACCTGTCTGGAAGATAGGTTCAGGCACCACATTTAATAACATTCAGGCTCACACGTTCCATCAGACAAGCCTACCACATTCAAGTCCTTTGTGCTCTTTCTGGTTTGTGATCCTTCTCTCATCTTTGTCCTTGTTCAGTCCTGCAGAAAAAATTCAGATACACCAATTGCCAAAGAGGAAGCTGGCTGCAGTCTCATTCTTCAGTCAGGTTTCAAATGCAACTCTGCCCAGGCACTTATTGTACTAAGACGTAGCTGTCTGGCAGGACATAAGGTATGGAACATGAATGATGCATTTTGGAATGACAGGGAAGGAAGACTAATGCTAAATATTTGAACACATTCTAAAAACAGTTATTTAGAAAATGATTTAGGTGTCCAGGAACTATGAAAATACAGGCCAATATCTGAAGACACCAAGATCATGGTTGTGCACTGTTACCAACTCTTGCACTTTTCATACAAGTGTTAGGATATTTGTTGGTTTGCTTGAAGTTCCAACTCTTTCAAAAACAGATTCCAGGGTGTTTTACTATGTTTCAATTCCTCGTGACTGTGGAAAAAGTTTGAAAATTGGCTTGTGTGTGCTAGAACTCTCGTATTTTCTATAGTAAGAACATCTCATATATTTGTAAGATAAAACCATCACTTTTCTGAGCCCTGGTTTCTAGTATTTGAATGGTTTAGGCTGTCACTACTGACTGGACATATTTACACATGCATTAATGTTCCATAATTATGGTGCACTAAGTTTAGTACCTGTAAAAACAGGTACTCAATGCTCCATAATCGGCGCTACTGTGCTGTAGTGCTGGCACAAATCTTTTAGGTGATGCTAATGCACAGTAGACTAATTCTGCTGCCCATTAGTGCATTAGCGGCTTTCTCTGTGATATGCTAATGCGCAGTAGAGTTAGTCTACTGCACTTTTAACATCCTGTGGAGATGTGCCCATTATGAATGTAGAGGGATGATCATGAGTTGCAAGTAGAAGCTTTGCAATTTAAAGGTTATTGAGTTTTGTTTTTCTGGCAGGTATGCTCTGACTGGAATCTTAGGTTTTTGACTGTGTGTTTTTCAAGGTGAAACATTGTGTTCCACATTATCATGCTCATTGTGAGGTTTGGCATTTTACTTTTTCTGGAAGAGAATCAGACCTAATACTTATTCCCTTCAATGTGGTTGTTGTCCAAGCCAAATTCTAGAGAGGTGCTGGCAACACATGAGTTAAGTCTGATCATGTGCAGATAACACTGGCTGATGGAAATTTCCACAGCATGCCCAGCACATGCCCCCTGGGTGACTTGAAGCTCTGTCAATCACCGGTGACCTACTTTTCAATCACCGGTGACCTACTTTTCAATCACTGGTGACCTACTTTTCAGCCCTGCGCATGCCTAGTTACAACACAGAGCTCTAACTCACACATGCTCAGTTAAAAAGAGCATGACGTAATCGTGCTAGAAAATTCTAACAGCCAAGCAGCCTGATTGGCTAAGGGGCTGCTATATTAGTGAGTGAAACCCCCACCTTGGTCTGGGTTGTGTGGGCGTCGTTAGTGTGAGAGTTGAGAGAGAGCTACTCGGTCTTCTAGCAGAGGCTGCTTTTAGCAGGGACATTTTGAGAGGGCAAGTTCGGGATTTAAACCCCGGTTCTCCTCACAGCTTTACGCTACAATTAACCGCCTTCGGTTTCATTTACTTCGTGTTGATACCTTCGGTTACGGAACTATTTTGATCTGGATTTGGACCTCGATTCTGATTATCCCTTTGGCACTCTGATCTCGGCTTCGTTCTACTCACCTGGCTTTCAACCGACCTCGGCTTCGTCTTCTTCATTCTCCTTGATTATGGACTGTCCTTTGGACTGGCATCACACTCTCGACCCTAACATTGTCTCATCACTACGAGTTACAGTTCTTGTTTGTTATTCGTTCATCCCTGTATAAGCTGTCGACCAGCTCTGGGACTAGCCAGCAGGCAGCTGCCCCTAGCTCTCCAGGGCCAGATAGCAAGGGCTTGCTGGTGAACCCCGTGAGCCGACAGATCCCTTTGTTGTTTGTTCACGTTCCAAAACTGTAACTGAAGAAAGCATCACAACCTACGTCTTCAAAGCGTAAGTCAAATAAACCCGCTTTGTTTGAAACCGTTACGTTTCCGTGCCTCAGAACTCCATGCCAAAAATCCTGCCTGTTCCATGTCCAATTGCCACCACCTGGCCGCCCAACCGTGACACCGTGAGCTTGGTTAACCAACTCCGGGACAGTTGTGAAGTATATTTTTATTCTAACAAGAACATGAAATACAAACCTGATACTGTAACTTTGGATTTTCCGGTGTTATTTTTGGTAGAAAAAGCAAGTATCTGCTAAAATGTACTATGTGATAATAACTGTGGTTATAAACAAACTTTTCCTATACTTTGAGTAGGTGATTTTTCAGCTAAAGTTTGGAAAATGTTGGAGAACCAGGATTTACTTGGTACTATCTTTTATGGAACCAACTGGGTAGGTTGGGGAGATGCTAGATAGGCTTTTGGGCACAAAATGTCCTTCCTCAGGTGTGGGGAAAAAAAGCCAATATAGCTTACAGTAAATTCTAGGTAGAAAAATGAATTTGTTTAAACCCATTATTTGTTTAATCCAAGCCCCATTCCTCCCTGCGTGTCCATATTCCTGTGCTGTTTAAATTATAATTTTAGTATTATTTCAAAGGGCCGATGTCTAAGAGACAAGTCCAGATTTGTTAACTAAACAGCTAAACAGGTCCTAGGCAAATTTTAAGCATCTAAATTCCAAAGAGATATCCAGATCTAGTGATCCCAAAATTCATTTGACTGCACTGTTGACTGCAAAGTTCCCTGGGCACCTAACTTTGGTTCCTATGCATGCTCAGAAGAGACCAGTTTGAGACCCACCTCCCACTTATACTCTACTGCAACCCAGGTATGTGGGAGACTGGCACTTATGCCCCAGTCTGTTACAGCCATCAGCACAAAGTACAGCAGCTACAATCACTTGCCAGCAGAAACACTGCTAGAGGAGACAATGCCAGTGCTACCCTTTTGCACGAAAGCTTAGTAATTAGAGTGCACGCATAAAATCATTGACCTGAGTCTTGTGCCCTCCTCAGATTGAAAGGATTCAAACCCATGTCTCCTACCTCCCAGGAGAGTGCTGCCCTAATTCTGTGCCAGAAGAGGGGAAGTAAGAAACAGCCTGATAGCATAGCCTGACTGGCTGTGCCTATATGAGAGGTGGACTGTGCAGTCATTTAGTACTTGCTTATGCAGTATTGTTGCATAAAATAAGGTATTATTGCACAGTACAAGTGCCACATGTTATTTTCCTAATGTTGCTGCACACTAGCTCATTACTCCAGCAACGCTACCTCATAGTAGCTCGTTGTTAGTGTGCCATAGCATCTCATGTAGATGTGCCCAGTGGGTGAAGCTTGAGCTCTGATCCCACTCTCAGTATTATTTCTGTTTCTTAAACAATGAGTGTTTCATGTAAAATGCATAAACGTCTAGGAAGTTTCCCAGCCTTTTCCAATTTTCTCAGTAGAGGATGAATTTAGCTGATTAGTGTTTTAGCCTCTTTGTGAATAAATCAGTGCTGTTATTTGGACCATACCTTGAGTCTGACCTGAGGTCCTTAATGAAATGAATAAGTGTGCATTTTATTTGCTAATGGATCAATCACACCACAAAATTATGACACCTACTGCAATTTGTCAGAATTAAACATGATTGTCAAAGCTCAGATTAGCAGTCTAACACAGCAACCTTTCACTCATTTGTGAATATGCTATTTAGAAATGTCCAGGTCGGAAAAGAGTCACAAACAGCAGCGTCAGACATTAAACTGTAACATCTCCCGGCATGATAATTTCTTGATGAAAGCTGGTAAGGTGTTTTTTCCTCCTTTAATGTCACCCATTCACAAGCATGAATATTGCATTCTCTTAAAGCCAAAGCTCTAATCATAATATCTTCCTGTAATGTATATTATTTAATCATGCCCTGAGGGTTAAATGCAAAGTTTTTATATTGCACTCCTACTCAGCTCTGAATTGAAAGGATGAGAAGCTTCCTGATCTTGCATGCTGCCTACATTTTCTGGTGGTGTTTTCAAAGACCTTTCAGGGATTGAGAAGTGGATGGTAAATGTCTGGGTACTGTCATTTTACCTGTGTGAAGTGTTATTCTTCTGATTCCACACTTGACTCATGGCATTACAAAAGCCTCCCTCCCTCTACCCTTAAAAAGAGGGTCCAGAATCTGCTTCTACCTATCCTACCTTATTAAGCTAAAACCAGTGGGGTGAGAATGGATGCACTTGAGTATAAAAGAGGAGCACTCTGTTTATTATGAAGGTGTTTTATGAAAATCATGTTTTAAAAAGTTTGTAAAGAACATATGTCAAAGAAAGGAATACATGCAGATGCTTTTTAGTATTTGGGATTTAAAATCATGGAAAGCACTGGGAGAAGATGTCAATATGTACTTGGCACCTAGATCATCTGCACAAATGGTCCATAATCAACCAGATGAAATTCAACAAGGACAAGTGCAAAATCCTGCAGCTCTCCTGGACTCCTTTTCCCCTCAGATTTTTTTTCCCAGGAGATCCTGCCCACCAATTCACTGAGTTTTCTAAAGTCTGCATTTCTGAAGTCCAGGGCCCCTCTTGACAGTCCGATAAAAGCATGATGATAGTATCTAATGCATGATCCACACAATCAGGCCTCCTTCCATGTCACCCATGCAGGGCAGGAGGCCTGAGTGTGGGATCCAGCATCAGATCCAATCACGCCTTATTGATGGTGCAAGGGGAGCCTGGAATTGTGATTGCCACAATTAATGTTATGTTACTGGTCTGATGAGAACGAGCTACAAAGTTATTACACATTTTGGTCTTATTCCTTGTTTTATCATGCCATTAATTGATTGAGCAAGTGGCTGGGTCACAGATTGAGATGTGATTAACTGGCTAATCACACCTTAAGTGTAATGTGTAGATGGTGCCCCAGTGCCTTTATTCTGCTGTTCTCCTTTCTTTGTCCACTTACGATGCTGAACTCCTGTCATTTTGTGACAGTGGCACCTGAATTACCTTCCACCTTCACATTCTCAATCAATTCCTCCTTGTCTGTGAGCAGCTTCACCCTGGGTTGGCCTGTCTGTCATCTGTATCATGAGCACATTTCAGGAATTTGTTGGACTTCTTGTGCACTGCTGTGTTTTCCTCCCAGAAGACATCCTGATCAGTAAAGTCCTCCATGAGAACTAAATCCTATGATTTGGAAACTTCTGTGAGTTTTTTAAAGAGGGCCCCATTCACCTTCTCCTTCTGGTTTGATGGCCTGTAGCAGATGCCCATCATGACATCCTCCATGCTGCTCTCCCCTCTTACCTTTATCCAGAGGCTTTCAGCAGGCCTCAGAATATGTGTACAACATTTTTATATATAGTACAACATTTCCTTGTTTTTCCCCTGCCTATCCTTTCTGAACAATCTACCCAACCATGTCTGTACTTCAGTCGTGAACTATCTCCCACATCTCTGTTATGTCCATTACATCTCTTACACCAGTTACATCTGTGTAATATCAAGAGACTCCCATCTCTTCCTGGCAGTCCATTTTCTTGGAACACTACCCCATAGTTGAGGTGCTGCCAGAAGAACTTTGGCTTCCATCTATACAGCTACATGTTGATCTCCAGGATGCGTCTGCTTCTAACCAGGCCTTTACCCTTGACTGGAAAGATTGTTGAGAATACTGCCTGGGCCTCTTTTTCCTTCACCTTCCTGCCTCCAGAGCCATGTAGGTCACTTTGGATTGGTTCTCCCATAAGAGTAAAATTAGAACTCACATGCATGAACAAGTCAGAGGGCCAGATGAGTCTTGACAACCTTTCAGTGACATCTTGGATGCAGGCTCCTGAGAGGCAGCAAATCTCCTGAGCCAACAGATCAGGCAAGCAGATGGATACCTCCATAGCTTGCAGAAAGTTCACCTCTGCCACTTTGTGCCTCCTCTTGGTATTACTGGTCTCACTCTTCCTCCCCACCAGGGGTTCATAGGTTGGCTTGGCATTCCTCCTGGAGTGAGCTCCTTCTCATTCAATGACTGGGCTTTTTACCTGTTCTCCAACTGGACAGCTGTAGGTTCAGAAGAGGTCCATGGTCAGAGGTGACAAGCTGCCATGATGGTGAAGGTGTCTTGATGCACAAAGTCAATGAAGGCCTCACACTTATTTATGCTCCTAAACCTATCCATGTTTTCCACCAGCTCTTTATAGAATCATAGAAAATTAGGGTTAGAAGGGACCTCAGGAGGTCATCTAGTCCAACTTCCAGCTCAAAGCAAGACCATCCCAAACTAGATCATCCTAGCCAAGGCTTTGTCTAGCCAGGTCCTAAAACCCTCCAAGGATGGAGATTCAGCAGCCTCTCTGGGTAAGTAGTTCCAGTGCTTTACTACCCTCCTAGAGAGTTTTTTTCTGATATCTAAACTAAACTTCCCTTGTTGCAACTTGAGACCATTGTTCCTTGTTCTATCATCTGCCATCACTGAAAAAAGTCTAGCTCCATCCTCTTGGCAACCACCCTTCAGGTAGTTGAAGGCTGCTATTAAATCCCCCCTCAGTTTTCTCTTCTTCAGACTAAGTAAACCCAGTTTGCTCAGCCTTCCTTCTTCTTACTGCACTTTGAGCCCAAAGATCCAGCCAGTTTACTATCCACCAGGATAGAAGGAAGGAATCCACCAGGAAGCACCTCTCATTCAACAAGCACTCCCCCACCTGGCTGTCCTTGGCAGTGATGTGCAGGCCACATTATTTGCAGAGCCAGAACAGAATGTGAGTGGAAGCCACATTAGTCAATGTCTGTGTCTGAACAAACCCACACAGGTACAGTCTGAGGAAAAGTTTACAGTGGCTGGTGCTTAGGCATTTTGACATTTTCCAGCAATCCTGTTGATTCTCCAGTTAACTCTTCCTTCCACTTCTGCTGCTAATTCTTGAAAAAAATTCCCTCTTCCTCCTTCACCTGCTTCCATTAAAGAAGCTTGCGGCAAAGGAAGGGTAAGAAAGTAAGTGGTTGGATAAGCTCCCCAGTGAACTCTCCACTCACACTCACCTGTTTGCTGGTCCTATCTCACTACCTCCTGTATATCTCTGGGTTCTGGCTGGCCTAGCCTTTTTGCTTAGACAAGCTCCATCTCCTTGTTCATGCTGCAGTCAGCTGCTGGCCTCAGCAGCTGAGAGCTCCTGCCAACTCATTCCTCCAAACAGCCCTGCAAAATGGCCATTGAACTAAAGCTGCACCAAACCAGACAGGCCTTTCTACTCGCTAGCATTCGCCATTTCTTTCCCCAAGCAACCACAACTTGCTAGTCCTCTGCCAGGCAGGACTCCTGCTCAAATTCTCCTGTTTGCTGTCCTGTTTGCTAATCCTGTGTCCTAATATGATACATATTCATTTATAAAGAATACCACTTCTGAGAGAACCCCAGACTATTACTGAGATACTATCAAACTCTTGTGTTCTAAGGCTAGGTACAGATATTCAGAAAGCCCAAGGTGGAATTGATCTAAGTGATATTGTAGCCCTGTGGGGTCAGGCCAACTCTCAGGATCTCAATATTGCGCTGTTAGACAGGAGGGTGTGACACAATTGCACATATACAAACACACAAATCAGTTAGGTGCATACACACACACACACTACTGTCAGGCAACACGGAGCTGGCAAGCCAAGCTCGCGGTGTTGGTCACGGTGGTGCGGCCGGGAGGTGGCAAATTGGATACGGACAGGTGGGAGTTTTGGCGATGGAGTCTGAGCGGCACGGGAAGCGTAATGGTTCCTTAAACAAGATGGAATTTATTTAACTTACGCTTAGATGCGTAGGAAACGATGTCTTCAGTTACAGTGAACAAACAGGTAAACAAACAAAGGGGTCTGTTGGCCCACAGGGTTCTCCAACAAGCCCTTGCTTTCTACCTCTGA
>NW_017729033.1:97720594-97721010 GCF_001723915.1 Gavialis gangeticus | reverse complement strand
TATATATATATATATATATATATATATATATTCACACACATACAACCCACCTACACATACACACAGATAAGTTCCTAATTTGGATGGTACAGTGTGTATGTGTGTGCTTGGGGTACCTGGGATACTTGGGGGAAGGCTCATGCAAGAGAGAGAGAGTTAAAGTGTAGGGAGTGAAAGTTGCCAAAACCAGGATTAGAACAGGTGTACTACAGAGAAGCTGGCTGAGGAACTAGGGCTGGAAACTGAGGCAGACAGCTGCAATCTTGTGGGGGGCAGATAAGTGATGGCAAGGAGGAGACAGCCAGGAAAGAAACTGAGGTGGAAACCTGTTTGCTCAGGGGAAAAGGAAAAGGCAGAGGGGATAAGGCAGTGGCAAAGAAACGGGGTTTGGAGGCAGAGAGGAGCTCAGGACAGGT
>NW_017729033.1:97716596-97720232 GCF_001723915.1 Gavialis gangeticus | reverse complement strand
CACACACACACACGCACACATAATGGCAGCAGGAGAAAGAGACTCAGTGGAAGGGCTGGAGTCCAAGTAGGGAAGAGAAGCAAAGTCCAAGTCCTTGGTTTAAGAGAGGGGTGGGGGGGTGATAGCTACCTATCCAGGCTGGATAAGGGGCCTTGTCCAATAGGTGTTGTCCAGAGGGGGGTCACCGGCAGGGCCTCTGGGTGGATAGGTGGCGTGGCATGGTGCTGGTCCAGATGGAGAGGGCGTCCCACTGGGTCTGTCTTCACTGCCCTTTTTTATAGGGGCAGACCTTGTGTGACAGAAGGCATGCCCAGGCAAGTGTCAGCCCCTAGTGTACTGAGCATGTGTGCTCCATTCAGGGATGTGCAGTTTTGGGTGTCTGTAGTGGTGCGGTACAATGGTAGAGTTGCTGGTTCTGCAGGGTCTTTTGTCTTTCAAATGCTGGGTTATTTTCTCTGTTCCTGGGTGAGGTCCCTGGTTCTTTGATGAATCAATGTGAGGTGATGGCCCAGTTGTTACAGGCCATTCAGTAGAGGCCAGCTACCATTGTATTTCAGTCATTCCCAATCACTCTCATTCATCTGGGGTACATGGGAGGGGTGCGTGACTCATACAGTTGCGACACATAGGGGATGCCTGGGCAGAGGATACAAGATGGAGACTTGACATACAAAATGGAAACTTGACATTACTTTGGTTCACTTACAGGCTTACACTATACAATATCCATATGAAACAATAAAAATCAATACGAAAATGATAGTAATACAATATGCAACATTAAGAATCAATATAAACCTAATAGTAATACACTATAAAACAGTGGATATCCAAAACCAAAAACTTGCTACCAAAATAAAAATGTTAAAGCTTATCCTAAGTCTGAGCTAGCTTATGCTTGTCTACAGGGAGCAGAGAGGGAGAGAAAGAAAAGCCAGAAATAATTGGGGAAGGGCATGCATATAATATACTAAATATGGATCCTATATATATATATATAAAGAAAACTGTGGGGTTTTGCTACAACATGGTTATCTGCATGCGCATAGTTTAGATGGGTAGTGATTAAAACACTCATTCACCCTTGGGTGGTCTGTGGGGGGACAAGAGGAGTGGCAAGTTTTAGACCAGGTTCCACCATTTTTAAACCAGTCTGTGTGCTGAACTTCTGTTCTGTTATGGATATAGACCAGTTTCTGATGGCCTAAAAGGATCCATATTTAGTATTTCTTACTTATTATTCTAGAATTAAAGTTTGGAAATATTCACTCATACAAAACTGTTGTGACCTTTGTATGAAATATAAGCTGAAAACTGAGAGAGAAAAATAATCTGCTGGAATGACAAGTGTTGACTTAGCTGATGAAAGTGTGGGCAGACCCAGTTTAATGCCTTTCTCCTTAATTCTGGGTGACAGTGGACTGATTTGGTCTTTGGGACATGGATTTCCACCTTGTTCTGTGTTTGAACAGCATATAGCAGGTGTGTCAAACACTGTGGAGCTCTGTGATCTGGCCCATGGGTCATGGACTGACCCAAGCTCAGAGCTAGTGTGGCATGTGGGCTGGACCCGGTGCTGCATGTGGCACAGGAGATCATTCCACACAGCACTTGCACTAAATCAGCTCTGCGCACTGGCTCTTGGGCCAGTCCAGATCGGGCCCCAAGCCATCTGTGCACACCAGTGCCAGCACAGGGTGTGTACCACACCACGCACTCTGTGCTGGCTCCGTGTGGTATATGCAGCACATGTGGCTGGCCCAGCCTTCCATGCCACATGCTGCATGTACCAGCACTGCTTTGGGACTTGTTCTGCACATAATACACAAGGCCAGCCCAGGGCATGTGCTGGATGGGATAGCTTGTTGGATCAGCCCCGTGTGCTGGCTGTGGCATACGTGGATGGCCCAGAACCTAATCTGAACCAGCTCCAGAGCCAGCTCACAGCCCGTCCAGCAGGGCACACCATGCAGTTTGTGCCCTGTGCCAGCCCTGTGCCCCATGTACAGAGCAAGCTCCAGAGTGGGGCTGGCATATGCTGTTCGCCAAACTGGCCTGGCAGCACACACAGCATGTGGTACAGGGCCTGGAACAGGGTGTGCACTGCATTCAGTCTGCCCTTTGCAGCAAATCTTCCCTTTGCCACAGACCAGCTCAGCAACCTTCATTTAGCCTGTGGAGCTAGATGAGTTTGACACTCTGGTATATAGTACAGAGGAGTCATACTCCTAACTATGGCTCATAGATGCTTCATTAATATAGGTAACAGTTATCTTTTTTTCCCTTAGTTTCTTGTCTGTGAAGGAAAACTAATGGCACTTTTCTAATTGTATGGGGTGTTGTCAGGCACTCTGATATTTTAGTAATGGATCCCTTATTAGTACCATAGACCAGGGGTCATCAGTGCTTCCCAGCAGCATACAGGAATGTTCTGCCCATATGTCTTGGGCCAGATTCTGGTATGTAGGTTTGCAGTATCATTTGCTGAAGTTGGGGGGAATTGCATATGCGTGTGGGGTAACCTTTGATTCCTTTATATGCCTGTATTCATATATACACACTTTCATTTTCTCTAATGAATATGGATGTGTTGATTCATGTGTGAACTGTTTTTAGTACAATATCAGTTTATATCATTCACAGAAGACATGGCATAAAAAAGAAAGTGTAAGTTTTAGAAGCTGTGTCAAGCATATATAGATATGTGTAAAACACATTGTAGGTTTCATGAAAATTAGACCTGAGAAATGCAACTGTTCTTAATTACCAAGTGATAATGTCACCTCTTTCTGAAGTACTGGTTGATGGTCCCAATTATTGTGCCTTTTTAATTCATTAAATGTCTTGATCTTATCTTTTAAAAAATACTGGAATAACTTTGAAAGAGGAAAATCCCCAGGTAGTGTAGCTAGTGATAACTCTATTAACCTTAAGGAAACTCGGATACATGAGAGATGGATATCACTATAAAGCCCTGAGATCTGGCTGGAAATGTAATGAAACGCCATCTCTCCATTGACTTCATGAAGTTTGGATAGTGCATTGATAAATAGCCGGTTAAAATCCTACGATAGTTCTAACCCAGGATCTTAGTAGGATACATTTATACACACCTTAGCTTTTTGCAGGGCATGAAACTGAAGAGTAAATGCTTTTTTTGGCTAAATATTTATACCTTTTTTGCCATCAACTTTCAAATATATTTTTTCTTCTTTTACAAAATGTTTTAATAATATGCCTTCCTCCTTCTGGTAGGGGCAGAAAGGGAAGTATTGAACAGTGTGTATTATTATTAGAAGTAACAGTATGATAAGAAAACACCTTGTTTACATAGAATGATAGAAAATTTGGGTTGGAAGGTGTCACAGCCGCGGAGCTGGCGAGCCAGGCTCACGGTTGTGGTCACAGTGGGGCGGCCGGGTGGTGGCAATTGGAGCGGACAGGCGGGAGTTTTTGGCAATGGAGTACTGAGCGGCACGGAAGCGTGATGGTTTCTTAAACAAGAGGGTTTATTCAACTTACGCTTTTGAGGCGTAGGCAACGTAATTCTTCAGTTACAGTGGTGTGACGAACGAACAACAACACAGGGGTCCGTTGGTCCACAGGGTTCTTGAGCCAAGCCCTTGCTATCTAACC
>NW_017729033.1:97712017-97716532 GCF_001723915.1 Gavialis gangeticus | reverse complement strand
CGAGGTACGAAAAGCAGCGAGAGCCCACGCTGGAGGAGACCTAACTGAGGGACAGTCCCTACGGAGTAGCCTCTGTCCTCAGTTGAACGGATCTCCCCCCGAGGGAGGGGCTCCTTAACCTTTTATAACAATTTGGTGGCCAATTAGAATGTGTCCCTCAAAGAACTTTCTAGCCGAATGACATCATGCTCTTAGCTGACTGAGCATGTGTGAGCCTGAGCTCTCCACTGTTACCAAGCATGCGCAGGGCTGAAAAGTAGGTCAGCCTGACTGACAGCTCTTGGGGTCGCCCAGGGGATACAGGCTGGGTGAGCCCAATGGAAAATTCCATGAGCCTGTCTTGCGCATGTCAGCTTTAATTCTCTCTGCATTGGCAGCATTCAATCAAAATTTTCCTTGACAGAAGGGACCTCAGGAATTCATCTAGTCTAGCAGTTCTCAACCTTCTGCACCTTACGTCCCACCAATGTAAGGTCAAAAAATCCTGGTCCCACTGGTCAATGGGGGTTGGGGTGGGTCCCTCTTTGGCACTTACAGTTTCACTGTCATGGCCCAAGTCCCACCTAGAGGACCTTCACATCCCACCGGTTGAGAAACCCTGATCTAGTCCAACCAATCCCTGCTCAAAGCAGGACCATCCCCAAGTATATCATCCTAGCCAAGGCTTTGTCTAGCTGAGACTTAAAAATGTCCAGAGACGGAGAGTTCATAACCTCTCTGGGTAAACCTGTTCCAGTGTTTTGCTGCCTTCCTAGTAAGAGAGTTTTTCCTAATATCTAACCTAAACTTCCCTTGCTGCCACTTAAGATCACTGCTCCTTGTTCTGTCATCTGCCGCTACTGAGAACAGTCTGGCTCCATCCCTTTTGGAACCACCTTCAGGTAGTTGGAGGGAGCTATTAAATCCCCCCCCCCAGTCTTCCCTTCCCTAGACTAAATAATCCCAGTTCCCTCAGTCTTTCCTCAGAAGTCACGTCTCCCATCCCCATCACCATTTTTGTTGCCTTCTGCTGGACTCCTTCTAATTTGTCCACATCCTTTCTGTAGTGGGGGGCCCAAATCTGAACACAGTACTCCAGATGTGGCCTTACCAGAGCTGAATAGAGGGGAATAATACTTCCCTTGACCTACTGGCAACACACTTACCAATGCAGCCCAGTATGCCATTAGCCTTTTTGGCATCAAGGGCACACTGTTGGTTCATATTCAGCTTATTGTCCACTGTAATCCCCAGGTCCTTTTCTGCAAAGCTGCTGCCCAGCCTGTCAGCCCACAGCCTGTCCTGGCGCGTGGGATTGTTCTGTCCTAAGTGCAGGACTTTGTACTTGTCCTTATTGAACACCATGAGATTTCTTTTTGGTCCAATCTGCCAATTTGTTTAGGTCCCTCTGAATCCTAACCCTACCCTCCAGCCTATTTACTACTCACCCCAGCTTACTATCTCTTCTAATCAGGTTTGTATTTATTCTAGCATCATGTACATACTGTATGACTTTAGACGTTTGGATTCAGTCTTGGCTTTCACCAAAATAACTGTTAAAAAAGACTGTATTTGTGAATAGGCTGTTTAGTGTCCATGAACTGAAGGGTTTAGAAGAGGTTATCTGGAAATGTTAGGATATTAGAAAAATGCCATTTTCTCTGTTTAATGCCAAAATGCATAACCTTCTCACTTGGGCTTCAGACTAGATAACACCAAGGAGGTACAAGTGCAGTCCCCCTGAATACTATGAAAGAGGTAGAGAACACATGAAAGTGATAGGATGTAATTCATTTGCCAGTAATGGCCCTGTAATTGTAGCTATTACATAAAATTCTGATTGTGACTGCGCTGTATTTAAGAATTGGGCCTGTGGTTTTATTGCAGCATGATTACAATGAACCCGTTGGGGACTGTTAGCATATAGCCTCATTCTCTTAAGCATTCATTTGGCCAACGTTCTGTAACGTAGCCATGTTCTAAGGGATGTGAGAGTCTATAAGAACTGTGGAACCAGTAACAGAAGGGACATACATTTAGTTTCCTTGCTTTCTAAGTTCTAAATCAGATCTACTCTCCAGCAGCAGGAAAAGTACATCATATTCTTTATTTAAATAGACTAGTGAAAAGGGTTTTCATCGCTGGGTGCCCTGACATTTTGCACTGCTTTAAGGAGTCTGCAAATCTCCCAGGGTTTTAAGGTTTAATGATAGAGAGTGCAACAGAGATTTTTGTTGTGTGTTCAGGGCTGTGAAAGAGATTATCGCATTGAAATTGTACTTTTGATTTTTCCAGAACGCTTGGGGTAGGCGGTAACTTTGCATTAATGAGAGAACAGATCTGGGCAGCAGTGCCTCAGGAGCCCAGTCAATGGGCAAAGAGGACTAGAGGCCAGTTTCCTGTGGTGAGAAAAGAGGATCACAGATTTGAGGGTGGGGGAAGAGGGGGAACCAAAATGGCATTATATAAGCAAGTAAAATTTACACAGCTTTAACTTCTGAAGTAAAATGATCTGTCACTGCACAAATGCTGAATTCTTTGAAAAGGCAGGGCAGACTTCTTATGTAGAGGCATCCCTTTTATACTTAACACTCCCTGGAATTAAAGCATCCTGAAATGTCGCTCCAATTTATCTTGTATGTATATAAAGCAGTAGTGTTCAAAAAACCCAGAGATTTTTAAAATTAGCAAATTCACTGACCTAAAAAACCTATTCTCTTACCTCAGAATTCAGATAATAAGTGATACTTTGAGGTTCTATATTTCTTTTGCTAGTTTTTTTCTTTGCTGATTTATTTGCATTGATTTTTAGTTAAATCTGGAAGCTCAGATGTCAGAACAACCATTTTTTCTGTTGCAGTCTAATCTGAAACAAAAATTTGGGAATTCGGGATATCACTTGTTCTTGTGAGGATTTCCCACTCATTTTTACAGATCTGGATAAACTATTGAAGATTTTGATGTCTAATGTAATTGCATATCCTCTATTTTTAGGTTTATCACATTAATTTAAGTCTGGATTTTTGAACAATACTGTTAAAGAAATACCGTTTGAAATGAAGTAGTTTAGGTTTCCTTTAGTGAAAAGTGCTAATAAGAGGTGGAATTAACATGGCTTTTCTTTTTATCATAAAAGTCACCAGAAATAAATCAATAGAAATTAGCAAAGCCTCTTCATGGAATAGATAAACCACAGTTCTTCTCAGGGATATTAGAACTGACAGATTATCAAGGATCTCAAGATCAGTTTTTATGAGATGACTCAAGTATCAGCAGCTCCTGAAGGTCCTGGGGTTGTTTGTTTTCAGTGCTCTTCCCTAACTCCTTTCTTTCATCCTCCTTGATAACAGAATGACTCAACTGAAAAATAACTCCCAAGAGAGCTCCCATCTGCATTTTATGAAGAAAAGTGTGCTGACATTCTCTGTCTCATATATGTAATCAGTGGTAGAAACAGTAGCAATTATTAATACAATTCCTTCCAATGACATTAATAGCAAAATGGCACAGCCCCTTACAGCACACACTAACATATTTTAAATTTAAGAATAATCATTCATATTTTGTTATTTATCACCAGGGAAACTTTTGTCCTGGTGCATGCAATCTCAACTGTTCCCCCTTGTGCATCTGCATTATAATTCAGTTTTTAATTATACGATTAGGCTATTTGTCAAGTACAAAATATCAGGGAGAGTGGGTCTCTGGCCTATGCACTTTCAACGAGTATGGAACCCTTCTTCTGCTTCTCAGCATTATGTTTTCTTATATTCTTCACCATGCTACTAATTGAGGAACACGCATGCCGCTACATAGTTACAAGCTTGGAGTTGAGAGTAAAGTATATTGCATGGTTCTTTGGACTTGATCTTCAAATTCTGAAGAAAACCATAAACTTTATTACAGACTGGGTGTAATTTTTTAAAACTATAAATACATGGCTCAAAGCCCTCATTCCTTTTCCCCACATTTGTTTAAGTATGCAAGGAAGGGAGAAAATCAGCTTTGAATCTGAGTTCCCCATGTGTCAGGCCAGGTTTCCACAAGAACAGGTGGAATAGATATGCATGTGAAGGACTGCAGGATTGCTCTAGCACTGATCTCACGTTTCCCTTGAGTATCCATTAGCTATTTGAAGATATAGTTTACTTGCAGTTTTAGAGACAGGCAAGCATATATTGGTCCCACAGAGACCATAAAAAAGGGAATTTAACTAGAGGCAAGGGGACCAGGAGTGGTGGCATGAGAAGGAGGTGAAGCTTTCAGTGAAATGAAAATAGTAAGTCCTGTAGAAAGGGTACTTATATAAAAGGACTTGAATTGCTTTAATGGGTAGCAAATGTGTCCCTGTCATTCTCTATAGCAGTGGTCTCCAAAGTGGGGTGTGTGCACCCCAGGGGGTGCAAAAGACAATCCATTGGGGTGCAGGAAGAAAATATTGGAACTTCTATTTATATTCATTTTTTATCTAAAAAAAAAGACAGAAATTAAGCTTTACTAATATTTAATATACGGATTGACACTGGTGCCCTCACT
>NW_017729033.1:97694437-97711895 GCF_001723915.1 Gavialis gangeticus | reverse complement strand
GGGACCTGAACCTGTTCAGCCTCCACAAGAGAAGGCTGAGGGGGGATCTTGTGGCCTGTTATAAACTAGTCAAGGGGGGATCAGCAGGCATTGGGGGAGTCACTGTTCCCCCGAGCACAGCCAGGAGTGACCAGGAATAACGGTCACAAGCTGGCAGAGGGTAGGTTTAGGTTTGACATCAGGAGACGATATTTCACAGTTAGGGCGGCTAGGTTCTGGAACCGACTTCCAAGAGAGGTGGTGCAGGCTCCTACCCTGGGGATTTTTAAGAGGAGGTTAGATGAACACCTTGCTGGGGTCGTTTGACCCCAGTACTCTTTCCTGCCATGGCAGGGGGTCAGACTAGATGATCTGCTCAGGTCCCTTCCGACCCTAGAAACTATGAAACTATATATTGGGGGTGTGTGCTCAAAAAATGTTTGCTGATAGGGATGCACGATCAAAAAAGTTTGGAGACGACTGCTCTGTAGTATTACACTCAAGTACCAAACATCCATCTGACTCACTGCTTCAAGTAGCAGAAGTTTCTCATTCTCCAGGGTATTACATTAAAGCCCTGAACATCAGTCTGATTCACTGTGGGTGCATCTACATGTGCTATTACTGCGCATTAATAAACTCCAGAGCTTATTGCTTGTTTATTGCTCCTCCGGGCTCAGTGTGCTGCAGAGGGGCTGGCTGGAGCATGAGGGATCTTCAGTGTGGGATTAGTTGGTAGGCAGCTCCCACCCTGCAGCATCCTCATGTCCCAGCTAGCCTTTCAAGCATCTACATGTGCACTGCTACAGTTTTTTACTCCTCAGCAGGATAGTACTTGTATTTACAGGTGCTATCCTGCTGTGGAGTAAATTTACTTCAGCCTAATTGGGGCACACATGTAGACACCAAGACATTTACTGTGCAGCCAATTAGACAACTGCATAGTAAACATCTTGTGTAGATGCACCCACCTTTGAGTAATCAGTGGGGAAATTGGAGTATTCTAGCTCTTACTTGTACATAATTATCAGTACTAGTAATAGGCTTCAGAACCAAGATGTGTCATTGAGTTTTATGAAGACTGAGTTAAACTTGTGGAATTTTATTATGGCACTTCAAGGCCCCAGTTAGGAATGGGAGCCTGTTGATGTAGCCTATGTAATGACACCCACAGGATTTTGCTTTTTGTAAGAAATGGGTACAGGGAAGGGGTGGCCAACCTGTGGCACATGTGCCAAAAGTGGCATTGAGCAGATCAGACAGGGGGCTGACATCACAGTGGTAGACAGGTCATGGAGCAGAAAGCAGAGCAACAGATTAGGAGGAAGCACAAGGTAGGGAGGCAGAAAGCAGAATGGCAGATCAAGCAGGGGAAAGGGACCAGAGTAGCATTTGGGACGGGTATGGGGTATAATTTGTAGCTTGCCTGCCTGAAAGGCTGGCCCCCACTGATATAGGTGATTTTTTTTTTCTACTGGATGCTCATATTGTTCCTTACAGTTCAGCATCCTTTCTCTAGCAATAGCCAATGGCTGATGTTTCTGGGGAAAAGGTTCAAGTCTGATAGTGTACCTGATTATTTGTGCAAAGCTATGTAGGCACATATTTGAAGCTGTTAATTCTAGGGCCTCTGTGCAATCAGTGCGTGTCTTGGATTATGATACTTGGTTATTCATAGTTTAGCATGCAAAACTGCATATGCTTTCAATTATTATTATAATTACCCAGCTTGTTTGAATCTATCGCCTCTTCTTTGGCTCTGATCCACTGTATTGCGAATCCCTAAAGCTGATTACACACCTTTTATGAAAATTTTCCTTTTATTTCTTCTAAGTGTGGAATACTTTCTATTAATTTCATCAAATGACCCCTTATTTTTTGTATCAAGGGAGACTTTTTTCCACTGAGCAATACTAACCTGATTCTGTCTTTTCTGTAATGTTAAAACATGTTTACCATGAACCTAGGGCTGGATTGGCAGCCCAAAGCTCAAAGCTTCCTATTTATTCTCAGAACAAAAAGGGTTATGCTGGGTGGTAGTAGAATCTAGTAGTTTACTGTTTCACCAATATGTTATAGCCTTCCCCCTAGAAAAACCAACTCCGGAGGCAAGACTGCAGTTTTAGTTCTATGAAAGTCAATAATGATTCAATTATCTCAACTCTGGTACTAACTAGTGCCAGTTTTGTGGTGGTTTTTATTTTGTTGGATACCTGTCTACTGAGAGTTGGACTAAGGCCATCAACTCCTTTTGCCTGGGTCATTGAACAGCTGTCAGATGGTAATGACTCCTGGCCAGGTTCATTATTAAGTGTTCTGAGAAATGCACCTTTGTTTTAAAATTAAGGGCTTAATCTTCTATATTAAAAATGACAAATTAGTCTTTTTAATAGTTTAACCAGACAAAAAGAAAGAAAAGGTTAACATAATTTTTCATAAGTAAAGCTCTCCGGAGGTGATAAGTTATCTTCTGGGGATATATAAACCAGCAAGGATTGACCTGAGCTAGGCCTTGTTAATGGGAAATATAATATATGAGCTACTTGTAAAACATCAAGCTGTGAAAGTAAATTTCAGGTGTTAGAGCAAAACTGTGTATGCTTTAACATAACACGATTTGAAGAATGATAGAAGGGACACCAATCCCTTAGAAAAGCATGTTTTATGAAATAAGTAGATTTTTCTCTTTCTGTTTCAGGAGTGTAGGGAAATATTATGCAGGCAACGTATAATGCGTTTGGTTCCCAAACTCTGACAGACTAAGTACCACCAATTTAAAATGATACAGCCTTAAGTACCACCAGAAAATTTTTCATACATATAGGTAACAAACTATGTATTAAAACAATATCAAAACATTTAGTAATCATAAAACATTGTTTTATCAGTTACAAAGGCCTTTGAACACTTGTAAATTGGTGGTGTGGGGGGGAGGAATCCAGTGTAAACCAGGGGTAGGCAATATTTTTGGCTGGGTTACTGAAAAAACCACAATATGTACTCTGTAAGTTGCCAGAGTGCAAGCACACCAGAAAAACAAAACTGGAGCAGAGGTTACATGGCAGGATACACTGCATATTAATATAATTAATAATAATAATAAGTGTTGGGGGTTTTTACAGTAAATACTAGGTTTTCTAAAAATTCTATACCTGGTGACAATAAATAAAACTCCATATACTACCTTTGTTTTTGTGTATTCTTTTTTTTTAAGCATGTTGTGATGGGGGTGGGGGGAGAGAGAAAGAAAAAGAGAGAGAAAAAAAGAAGAAAGAAAGAGAGGGAAGAGAGAGAGAGAGGAGGGAGGGAACACAAAGTGGGAGAGAGGCACGGGGAGAAGCAGACATGGGAGTGGTGCTGTGGGCAGGCTGGCCTGGCTGGGCCCTTGGGAAGGCAGCAGCTGGATCGGGGTGGCAGGTGGGAAGTGGGAGCGGGAGCTGCCTTGGGGCTCTGCAGACTTGGCCGCAGTGGGGGTGCTCAGTGGCACCACAGCAGAGTTGGGCCTGGCCCTGGCCGTGCAGCTCTGCAAGGGTGGGACACAGCCTCTGTGCCCACAGTGGAACGCTGCCTGGCTGGGGCAGGACGCCAGGCTTGGGGGCCTCTCTGCTCAGCCTGTGTGCACTGGGTGCAGCATGAGCAGGGACTCCCTGGGCTCTGAGAGGAGGTGCTGTAGGTGGTGATCAGAGCTGAGCTGGCTGGCAGCCTGCAGCACAGCAGTTCTGCACAGTGCCTGATCTAGCCCCTTGAAGGGAACTGTGGGTGGGCAAGGCTGGGGTTTGGGCAGGTTGGGGCAGCTGCGGTGGCCCAGCTCAAGTGGCCAGAGATGGCTCCTAGCAGCTCCCGTGGCCAGGCCTTTGCAGCGGGGACAACTCTGCCCTGCGTGCACTGTGCCTGGCATGCAGGGAGGCCGAGCCTGGAGCCAAAAGTCCCCCGAGCCCAAAATCCTGCCTTGGCCAGGTGGTATCCCCTCACAGAGTTGTGCAGGCCCATTCAAGCCCCACCTTGGAAGTTGCTGGGCACCCCGCCTGCCTGCCATGGCCCCCCCCTGGGACGACCTGCACCTTTCCAGAGGCACGATGGGGCCTGCTACTGTGCACACCCTGGGGTAGGCAAGGGAGCCACCTGCCCTGCAGATTTATGTGCAGATCAGAGGTGCTGCCACTGAGCTCTGTGCATTGGGAGCCATATGCAATGCCATGTGCCTTCCGCTCCTGGGCAGCCAGTGCACGGAAGGCATGTGGTGTCACATGTGGCCATGAGGCAACAGCAGCCTGCCCCATGAACATAGTTGGGGGGGCAGATGCCCCTCCATGCCTACTCTGGGGTGCACACAGGGGTGGGAGCCCCCCCCTCTGCCCCTGGATGAGCAGCTTGGGGCTCCCACCACCACCCCTGTACCCCACACCCTCTGTCACCATGGGGGACTCAATCCATGCCCCCCCTATCCCTTCCCCCTCATGCTGCTTCTCCTCAACGCACTTAGTTACTGGACACTGCTGCACACGTGGCCAGGCTGCATTCCTGGCCCCTGCAGAAGGCTGGGCTGGGCTGGGCTGGGGTGAGTGGGGGGGTGGGTGTGCATGCCCTGCCCCTCCCCCCAGCCTTCTCTGTACCACTCACAGGTTTTCTGCATACCACTGGTGGTATGTGTACGACAGTTTGGGAAATGCTGGTATAATGTATTTATTTTACAGAAAAACGTATGTTTATCTGAATGACCATAAAAATAATGCTCTACTACTCAACAATTTCTGTATTTTGTGATTGTTATTAGCTGGTTTATATGTAGCTTGCACTATGACAACAGGAGACAACATTAATGGAAAGATTGGTTTCATTTGCATATGACTTACTTTTTATTTTGCCAGAAAATGTGTCATTTCTCGTTATTTCTGTGGTAGGAAATTTTACTGCTGCTGACAATAACAAGAATTACCTATATGCATAGTATAAAATTAGTTGCTTAGATACTTTAATGCAGATTCCATGCATAGTTTTTATAATATATTGTTACCAAGGACTAATAAATTCTGGATGTTTGCAAAAGCAAATGTGTTAATGAGACTTCTTGGCTCAACCTATACTGAAAGATTGTGTGCCCGTGCAAAAATTAATGTGGAATATGGATGCAGTAGAGAATTTTTTTTGTTCTTTATCCCACTGCTCTTATACTCTTAGTTGCCGCTTTCCTAATGTTTTTTTTCCTATTAAATAAGTAAAACTAGGACTGGCATTTCATAAACATGTCTCCTTAAGTGGAATAAGTGGACACCTCTTCTTCTGTAAATTAATAATTAGTATAAATACATGTAAAAATGATAAAAAATGTAATGTGGCAGAACTGTTGTGACTCTGGGGCAGATTTTACACATATTGAAAAGATTCTTACTCCATGTTTTTTTGGGTAAGGTACTACTCAGTGTGAGTAATGTAATTAGATTACAGGCCCGTATTTGTGTTCTTTTCAGTAGCTGGAAAATACAGGATATTTGTATTTGGGCAACAAGCCTAAACATCACATGAGGTTGGGGAGTGGGAGGGTATATTTCAGAGTTAATGTTTATGTGCGTAGACATATGTATCTGCTGCTGTCCTGGTTACTTGTTGGTGATTAAATTAATTTAAATATGCCTTACATAGCTCACCATATACTTTTGACAATGAGCATATTTTTTTATTCATGGACTAAAGGAAGTTCTTGTCTTTTGTAATGACAAAGTGCTGTGGAAATTGGTACTAGGAGGTGAGCTAAAAATAATCTGGTATGTCGGAAATCCTAAAAAAAGGTTCTTAAAGTAAACTAGAAACATAATTAACAGAAACTGCATCCCTGTATCATGTTGGTCATGCAGGGGTATCAAAAATATGGCCCTTGGGCTGGATCCATCTTGTGGATCCATGTTATCTGGTCTGCAGGATGCCTGGAGGGGCTAGGAATTTAAGCAAAGGGCCCACTTCTAAAACCTGGGTTCTGGGGTCCCATTGGAGATGTGTGTTAGTAGAAAGGTGTGAGCGATGGCTACATTAACCCCCATGGCTCCCTTTACTGCCCAAGGCGAGTTTGAATCTGGTTTCCTGAAGAGCACTGCAGTACAGGTCCAGCCAGGCACAGAAAGAGAGGTCACCTGTTTGATAGCCCTGATCTAGAAAATTTGAATATATAGCCAAGATTAAACATTAAGAATCTGTGACAATCAAAGAGGAGTTTTGTTTCCCAATGTAAAAAATAAAATCAAACATTTTTTGCTTAAATCATTACTATATATTATAATATGTGTAGAATCCAAATGGTGTAGACAGTGGTGTGACAACTAAATAATTCATTCCAATAAATAACTTGATAGAGTGGGATGAACAATTAATATTGATGCTGTGGCCAATTTTTAACGCAACTTTTAACTGCTTACTTAGGGTTCTGTTATAGATTTATAACATTTTAAATCTGTGAAATATTATGGTGTCATAACATTAGGACAGTTTCAGAGCAGTCACAGGTTAAGGCTTAATGCCATCTCACACCTGCACAACTTACTTGCTCCTAGAGAGGAGCCAGGATGATATTGTTCCTCTGGGGTGACAAGGGAGTGGCATGTAACTCAGAGGTGCAGCAGAGACAGGTGAAAGGAGAAGGAAAAAATTGGCATATACTAAGCAAAAAAAAATTACATATGAGGTGCTGCTTGATCCTATGAAAAAAGAATTAAATCAAGACCTGATGTGGTGCAAACTAAAGGACTTATAGATAAAATAACTTGGTAGCTGCCATGCTGGAGAGAGAAGTCATCTCCTAATTTCAGTAAGTCATTGGTTTGTTTATAAACCAGAATTAACTTTTTTTTTTTGCATTTCATCTAATAACTTGGTTTCCTGCGTATGTCTTAAGAAACTGCTCTTTTTTCAGTGAATTCGTAAAAACTCTAAGTTTTAACTGCCTTTGCAGAAACAATGCACTTCTTCCGGTATTGAAGGAGTTCAGTTGGGTCTCTGCTTAGAGTCTCATGGTGATTGTAAATAAGCCTTACTTTTTGTACCTGTAGATTTTATCTTTGGTAAGTGTATGGAAAGATTATGCTATTTTCAGAACTCTGAAGGCTTGTGTTTCTATCAATATAAAATTACTTGATCTATATTAACATTGCATTCTATTTTTTTAAAAGAGCCTGTGGCAGGCATGGACAATAGGACTTATACAAACCTGGCATTTTTGCTATCAATATATTAAAATAAACCAGTGTATATAGTACCTTTTAGATAGATAATTCTGTGATGCATATATGACATAGTGATTCACATACCAGTCCATTTAATACAGTTGTTAGAGGAATTCAATTTAAAATTCAGTGGGTGTGCTGGGGGGGGGGAGGGGCAACCCAAATTAACAAACCATGGAGCAACCAGAATAGTATACTGATGCTCTCAGACTCCTTCTTCTGAAGTCAAACTGTGGTGTTTCTCTTACTGGTTACTTGAGATGTCAGGTCCATGTGCTTTGTGTTTTGTACAAGATGGTTGATACATGGAGGGGTGGGGGTAGAGAAGGAGGAATAAAAATGCCTAGCTAGGTTAGCCTGTAAATATCTCTGTGCTTCTAAGTACTATTTATATAGTGCTGTACATGTTCAAAGAGCAGTACAATTCTGCCTCAGATTACTGGGATAATACAGGAGGGTTCTTACTAATGTTTGTGATCAAGTGCCTCACAGTGAATTGGAGTGATTTTTGGGACTAGCACTCAAGTACTCTCCTCCATTCCTATTCTCCTAATGATATGAAAGAGTGCACTAAAGCCTGTGTTGTTGGTTGTTGCTTGTGACTCACCTGAATAAGTTTGTAATGAATGTATTGTCTCCCTTGAATTGAGCCTCATCCATTCTGTGCTGAGCACAGAGTCAGTGGGCAGTGAGACCGTGTAGTGAGGGGAAGCACACTTTCTCTGGCTGCATGGTCTCCCTTGAATTGAGCCCCATGTACTTGATGCTGAGCATGGAGTCCCCAGGCAGAGACACAATACAACTGGGGAAGTTTGCTTTCCTCAGCTACATGATTTCTCTGTCATTAAGTGCTTAGAGTGGCTGTTCTCAACGTGGGGGGAGAAGAAGAAGAGGTGTGGAGTTCACTACAGATTTGGAGGTGGGAAGAGGTAAAGTGACTGTGAGCTGTGCACCCTGCAATGCTGCAGGTATGAAAGTAAAGAATTTTACCTCTCTTGACCATTCAAACAATACCCTGGAATGGGATGAGTAAAACACTTCAAAGATAAATCTTGTTCCGAGTGGCATATTTTTAAAATGTTTAGAGGGTACTTATGATGGGTTAACACCCTTTAACAGGTGAATGCTCCCATTTTAAGTGCCTTTATGACAGTTTAAAGGGAACTTGTAACAAGGCCCTTATTCTCCGTGCAGTTTCAGTTAGATATGGCTAAACTTATACAGCATTCAAATATGCTATGAAGAGTTTTTTGGGTTTTCTAACATTGGAAGAAGCTGTAGTACAGTGATGGGTAAATCTCTATGTTATCATGTATCGTTTTGATTCTGTAAAGTTTTCTGGGATCCTTGAATATAAAAACTTTTGCTTGAAATTAAGACACCCATTGATATTTATTTAAAAAAGTGCATACCAGCACTACATAAGAAGAAACTTTGCTTGAGGAAAACAAGAAATGAAAAATGTGAAAATAAAATAGCCTCCTTGGAAAGAACTAGTGGCTTTCATCATCAATCTTATATATGAAAGCTGTTAGCCTGCAGTCAGGCATATTCTCATTTCTGTAATGAAAGTTATGAACGGATAATAAGGGAATACACTCTAGTATATGAAAATTGCTTGCTGCTTTGTTGCCACTGTTTCATGACATTTTAGTTAATTACACTGTACCATAATGACTTACTGCTGTCTGAGCAAAGACTCAAAAAGATGGAATTGGAGGTGTTTTGGGAAGCTATACCTACTCTACATCTCCTTCTGTTTCCCAAGAATAAACAGTTTATCAGATGTTTCACACATCTTGATCAGACAGACAAATCTCTGCAGTTTTAGGAAAGCTGCTTTCATGTTAAATCATGTCAGTGGGTTATTCAGCCAGAGTGAACTGCTCAACTAGTAGTTTCAGGAAATTTTGTTCACTCTGGTGTAGTTTTACTAGGAAGTAGGATGCTATTTAATGTTTTCCTAGTTTGATGCATTTTCCTAGTAGTCCTTTTTTAATGAGGCTTGGAGACTACAGTGGTTAAGGTCATATAAAATAGTGACATTTCTGTTGGGAGAATTGCCACTCTTCTGTTAGAAGCTAAGAACATACAAGCATTCATTGAATGTTTCCCAAAGAAGACATTTGGAAGTTCTTCTCTGCAAGAGAGATTCTCTTGCAAGAATGAATGCCCGTATGATGCTCCATTCACTGCCCTCTGGGTCTGGTCCAGGAGGGGAGTGGAACAGCTGCCAGCTGCTTACTGCCTCCTTCCCAGACTGGGGAGTGCCAGTTGGGTAGTGTGGGAATCAGTTTCCAAGTCATCAGGAACAGGAACCAGGGTTGGGGGAGGCTCTCCCAGCACCATCTGGACTGTACACTGGATGATTTAAAAGCTGTGGGATGTGGCGGGGAGCTGCCTATTGATGGCCTGCCTCCTTCCCAAGCAGGAGAAAGGACAGGCTCTCAATTATTGGGCTCCCAAGAGGTGGGGGTGGCCCAAGGCACAGGTCTCTAGTGACTCCTGGCTGGAGAGCTTACCTATGTAGCTCTCCAGTCAGGGTGCTGGAATGCATGTACTCTCAGGCTATTTTTCTAAGAATTTCTCTGAAATCCCTATTGCTAGATATGAATGCCTATTTGGGCACATCTACATGATCATTAATGCTCCTTAATTACTGTGCATTTAGTTTAGTACTTGTTTAATGAAGTATGGTACTGTATGTTCCTAGCTCCTAACAGAAGAATGGCAATTCTCCCAACAGAAATTTAACTGCTATATGTGACCTTAACCACTGTAGTCTCCAAGCCTCATTAAAAGAGGACTACTAGGAAGTAGGATGCTATTTAATGTCTTCCTAGTCCGATGGTTGTATGGTTATTTTATGATGCTTACTGCGTATTAGCCTAATAACATTGTGCAGTAGGCTCTTAGCATGGTTTTTAACCACCACGCTATTGTGCAGTGTTATTGGGGTAATGCGCAGTAAACGTCCAGTGTAGACATGCCCTCTATAGTTTAAGTCAGGTTATCAAGTAGAACGTTTTCTGTAGGCACTTTTAAAGTAGGGATCAGAGAGCTCTGGCTGTTCAGTTTTGTGTTAACATTAGAAAACTAAATAATCAAATGGTACCGCTTTTCCCATTAAATTAAGAACAAAAGGTTATGCTCAGTTTCATGATGTACAAGCTTTTCATCTTGATGGGGTGGTCTTAATCCTGCCAGTTGCTCTACCTGGTACGTGTATTCTCTGACATACATTTGTCAAATGTAATCCAAGTGTCAGTGGGATGTAAATGTTGTCATCTTCACACACCTGATTTTTAGTTAATGATTGGAACCCAAAGTGTTTTCCTCTTAATTTCTATTTGTCAAAGCCTATAGTTAACATCACAGATGTAGGAGTGGTATATAGAACTTGTCTATGAATTCAGTCTTGTTATGGTGGGCGATGTATATAATAGTAACTAAGTAATGAAGAGCCTGTTTAAGCAATTGATGAAGATGACACTTGAGAAACAGAAACTTCTGTTTATATTTCTGTTAGTTCACATAGACGATTCAAGAAGGCTCTTAAATATATACAAGTCTAAAGAATCCTGGAGCATGTAAGTGTATTCAAACAAAACTGTTTGAACTTACATACATGGTACAGATTCTCATGCCAAAATCTTTTGAATTTCTGTCCATGTTCAGGCTTTGTCTGCTCTTTAGTTTAATCATTCATGGTTTAGTCTGATCTCTGCTGCATGTCTTCTCATTCTTTTTTGTGAGTTACTGGCCTCTTCAGGCAGAAGAGCTGCTACTCCTTTTCTTGCACAACTGAGTAGGCAAGCATGAGGAGTGAATAGAGACGACACCAAGCCGTGCCCTCCCTCTCATCCTGCCGTGTGCTATCTAGTACATCTTGAGCCACTTGGAAGACGGAATCATCTGGGCTGGGAGAAGGGCTGGTTCAGCTTATATCCTTCTGGAGGAACAGAAAATCAGGATTGTTGTTATTTTATCACAGTTTCAGACAGAGTTCGGCTTCCTGAGCTAGTACGACTAGCCATTGTCACCCTCTTAAATTAGAATAGAAAAGGACATTAAAGTTATGTATCACTTGACCAGATTCATGCTAATACTGAAAAAAAGGAACTAAGTTTTTACACAAGGATATTGCAGAATAAAAACTGACCATTGATGCTGGGAAACACTTATATGATGAATATGCCAGTGAGTGTAAACATTCAACAAAAAGTTTGTGGATATTTCACAGACAAAGAAGAGTCCAATTGTAAAAACATCTGAGGGTCTCATAGACTGGCTTTCATTGTAATTGGTCACACAAATTTTTGCTCCATTTCTTCTGAGAAATCTCATCCATTAAGATGAATTTAGTCATCCCATAAGGAGGTAATTAAGATATAAAGCCTACTCCAGTTAAATAAAAGATTCTACCTAAGTGACATGGGAAGCTTTCTGGTCTAGTCATCTTAGAATCTAAGACTGATCTGACCCATTCCTTTAAACTTCACCCTGTCGCTGTCTAAAATAGATTTGGTGTGCTTCAATTTGTATACAGAAAGGTAACTTTTTTTAAAACAGGTAAAACTGAATTTTAAGTGATCTTTCTTATATATGATATACTAAGCTATGCATTTATGAAACTATTACATAAGAAGCTGCTGCACATTGTACAGTACAACCGATTTTTACTTCCAACTTTTATTCAGCTCATAAATATAGACCTTGTCTATAAAGGAAATCTATATCTTCCTAAATGTGTAGCAGTGAATGGTGACTAGTTAAGTGCTAAATTACTGGTAACTTTTACAGATTAGATTTGAGAACACTTGAAACAAATATAGTTTAGTTTCTCTTAGGGGTCGCATATTGTTGAGGATTCTTTTGTTAGAAATTATTGGTCCAGATCCTCAGCAGAGGGAAATTATCATGTTCCCAGTTCTACAAATAGTCCAGGCTTCCTAATACTGCACAATATGTATCTGAGTGGCAACTGAGAGAAAGCATGGTATGGTATGTTAGGAATTAACCTCAGACTGAGGAGACCTGATCCTCTTCCTGTTTCTGCAATTTCTGTGTTTTAGCACTTTGTAGATCCTTGATAGGTGAAATGTTTGAAGAACTCCAGACACCTTTAAAGCCCTCCAAACAGTGAGCATGCAGACATGCACAGCAGAAGTACTTTAAAAATAGCCGAAGTGCTTCAAAATGGTCCTCAAAAATCAAACAGCATGTTTGAAGCACTTCCTTTTGATGAGCTTCCTGAAATATCTACACACTCCACACTGTGTGACATGAGGTTTCTTGGTCCTCTGGCATCCCACAATGCTCTGTCCCTACTACCCCCCCCACACACAACAGAGTGAGTGTGTGTGTGCATGTGTGCAAGGCAAAGAGACAGACAGTGAGCACTGTCTTGTGCTCTTGGCTGTGCTTGGGAGTCTCTGGAGGTTCAGAGTCATTCAAGAAATCCTGCTTGCTGCTGACCAAGAATCTGTGTGCGCCTCTCGGCCTCTGGTCTCCCGAGGCTCTGGTCTCTTCAGAAGAGCTTCAAATGCATGCCTGTCCATGGCCTTACTTCACCATCTGTGCTTTTTCCTTCCCCTCTCTGCTTGGGCACATCCACACATGCAAACATGTGCACTTGCAGGAGCTCAAATAGAAGTGGTGCAAATTTGCGCCAGGGCTTTTTGCCCCAGCACACGTGCCACTTGGGGTAAAATAACCCTGCTTGGCTTCTCCCAGAACTGCAATGCAGCAGGCAGCCTGCTTCAGCACTGAGGCGAGGACTGAGCCTCTGGTTGCCTGCCTTGCTTTATTTCCCCGAGGGCATTGTTTGACACCTGGATATCCAGGGGTCTAATTTTGTCCCTGCGGTACAAATTTGCAGTGCAGGGAACGTTTTTTGTTGCCACAACTGCATCTTGCAGCATCTTAAAAGGGTTTGAGATTCTGCAAGAGGCACGTATGTGCTCATTTGGACGTGCCCCTTTTGTCCATCTACTAGATTAGGTAGCTCCTCCAGGTAGAAATTGCCTTCTACTCTACATCCCTAGAATGCCTGCTACCATAAGGACCTGGTTTTAGTTAAGCCCTTTAGGCACTGTCATAATAGAGATGATTAGTAAAATAATGGAAATAAATGAAGGCTATTTGCCTCTTGTGACCCTTAGTGTCTGAAAATGAAGAATAATTGCTAAAGAAAACTTCTCAAGCACATGCTTTGGAATTTAATTCTTGCTTCGTTAATATCTAAAAAGGAGGGGATTTGGGGAATGTTGCTTTATTTAAGCTATCCTTACTTCTGCTGTAATTTTTAACTTGTGACAAATATAGACTAAAAAGGGGTAGTGTCAGATTCTGGCACCCCAAAGTGTACCTACTGGATGAGTAAATCCACATGAAAACATATAGACATGGGATTTCTTAGAGTAAGACTGACCAGACCTGGGCTTTAGATAGTGTGAAACTGTTACAGAAATTGAAGTCTGATCAGTCTTTTATTTTCTTTCTTGATTGTATTGTTAATGTCTTCCCAATACTGCATATTTAAAATGAACTCCGAGTGCCCTTTTTTTAACTCCATTTTGTCTTTGCAGTTTGTCGGGAAGATTCATGCCAGTCCATAGTTTCCTGTGCTGCTGTAGTGCTTGCTCCTGTAGAGTCACCTGTGGAAGCAAAGAAAAAGGAACAACCAAGAATGCTTGATGTTGCCAAACAGTGAGTTCCTGGTTAAAATCATATTAATTTTTCAGCACAATTTGAACAGCAAGACTACATCTGCCATCTGGGCATGTGCAACACCTTTTTATTTCACCAGGATTTGGGGATATGTGCTCAAGGGCAGAAATTAAGTTGGGGCTAATCATGTTTCATTTATTTAACAGTAAGAGCCTTTCTGGGGGTTCTTGTTAGGAGGTAGTTCTTCAGTATACTATAGGTAATAGGCATTTACAATCCAGAAAACAGAGTGGAAAGAGGTTTAATAAAGTTACTTATTTTCTTTGATAATAACCTTTGATACTATCAGTTGTTGAATTTTATAAAGAATATTCCTAAATACTTACCTCTTCTTTTATTTCAGTATTTTTCAGTGACTGTTTTGTTATTTTGATAAAGGGTAGGGTGACAGTTTCAGGAGTGTAATGGTGGACATTCAAGTAAATCTTATTAAATTAGATAGTGTGGTTTGATACTATGCACCACTGCTTTGGATGAGAATCATAACCACAGCATGCACACAGCAGCTTTTATCTTGAGATACCAGGCAGGATGGTTGTTCCTTAACTATTGGGTGCTTGGAGAATGAAAGGTATTTTTTCAAGTAACATACTTTTCTTGGTGATTACATGGAGTCAAACTTATAGGCTTTATATTTTTAAAGTACAAAAGACAATTAGAATTCTTATTGGCAAGTATGTATTTGATATTTATTTTTGCTCAGCTTCCAGTAAATCAAAATAATCTGACTTTTAAAAACAGGACTTGTATATTTCTAGATCTCAGTTTGAACACCTACAAGACTTGGAGGGCTAGGCCCTGAGCCTCAATATCAAAAAAAGTTTGGATCAAACTTATAACCATCTGGGTTCTTTTTCTTTCATTGTAACGTGTAATAAAACTGAATTGCAACAGTTCCTGCAACTTGTAATAAAACTGCAACTGCAAGCTGAAGTCTCTTTCTCCATCCTTCCCACCCTTTGCTTGATTTAGAACTGTATCAAGATCTGAATTCTATGATTTATCTAATTGTAACTTCATATTGCACATTAGTGGTAAACTGCTACTGTGCATCTCCCTACGATTAAATGATTAGTGGTACCAGGTACAACTAATCCGATCGCTTAGGTATCAATACTTCGGCTCATTTTATTACAGTGGAACATTTTCATAGATGCAGTGTGTGTAGTGGGCATTTTAGTGGTATAATTCTACTTCTGAATGTAAAGTATTTGTGAAAAGTTTTAGGATTTTTATGTTGGACTGGGTTCCAGAGGATTCAGTGGGGTTAGCTCAAACACCATAATAAATTTGCATTTACTCTCCATTAAAAGGTGTACCTTCAGTGTTGTTTGTTTAGCCTTCTTTTCTATTAATTTGGTCGCCAGTTTCACCGTGTAATCTCTCATAGATTCAATCTAATGAAATTTCTGTATGTTCAGCATGGGCCTGAGGTGAATGATGCTTTCTGGCTGACTTTTCCCTCCACCTAATTGATATTAGCAAGGGTATATTTTTTCCCACTTTAAAAATCGCACTGACAGTTTCTTCAAATACATTTTTGCAATCACATAAATCTTACTGTGGTCTCATGCACAGAGAGGTCTTGGTAACAAGCTCTGACCTCTGATACTGCACAGATTTGCATGTCTCCAGATATACCTGGCAGGTTCTTGGAATTCTAATAAAAAAAAAAAATCAGACTTTACCCCTTATGCTGCCACAGCTGACACTTTTGAATGTATTCATAAGAAGCAGTAGCATGGACTAGCATTTTATCATTACAATTAAAGTAATACATTTTCCAAACCTTTCAGTTCTGGATAAGAAACACATATCCAGAACTTCATAGCACATCAGAATTTCACTATGTTGTGGAAGGGTAAAGACTGTCTAATATTATAAAAGCCTTAGTCTGTCTGTCCATAACGCTTTATTTGCACTCTGATTGATTGTCTGAAACAACAAATCAGAGTGCTTCAAGTGTGTTCTGGACAGGAGACGGCGGCGGTGCAGCAGAGCACTGCCATGACAGCAGGGACAGAGCAGGGGGGGTGGGGGTGAGGCCCGCACCCCTGGCCTCACATCCTACCCCTCTCCACCCATGATCCCTGCAAGCAGCCCAGGGTGCTGGCTGAGGGGGACGGAGGGGACAGCAGGACAAGGTTCCCCCTCCCCCTGCTCCTGGGAGACGTTGGCGGTGTGGGGTGGTGGGTGGTGGCGCTCCATTCCCCACCCTCCCCCGTCATTTCTGCTTAGCAGTTGGCTAGTATTTCAACAGTCTTTCATCAGCACCACTATCAGTGCCCAATTCACTTCTTTCTCCTACTCTAAGGTCCATGTATTTGTCCACCTTGCCTTGTATGTGTGGAATTCTGTTCAGATCTCAGTTAAGGCACACTTATCAATCAACATCTCTTTTAAACTTTGCTTTTCCTCTGACGACACAAATGGAGAATTTAAAATTGTTAGTGGCCTATAAAAAAGGAGCTTTGTTGTGAAGACTAAGATGTGGACATGCTTGATAGGAAAGTGTGGCACATACTTGTACAAGCAGGATGGGAAGAGTAAGTGTGTGTGTATAAACTAGGAGGATAGGAAGTAGTTAATATGTGTGTGTAAATATGTATGTATAGTATGACAGATATCTTTATATATGGTGGGGGAGAGAGTATTAAGTGTAATAAGTCATAAATAAGCAGTTCTTCCTATCCATGTGAAGTTTACCCAGACATTGTATATAGACTCTTGAAGACATAAAAATTATGCAAGATAGAAAGTAAAATAGAATAGGTCTTTAAGGTAAAGTACATGATATTTGGTTAACAAGAATATTTTGTCTTAGAAACCAAGTACTTACGTGTTTAAATTATGTATTTTATTTGTTTAATTTAATTTAATGTAAGCAGAAAACGATCATGGTAAAAACAATGCTCAGTTTTTTAAAGAGTTGATAATTAAACATACTCTAGGACTGGGGATGAAAAAGCCAATTATTTTGCTTTCTCTGTTATGTTTTGGAGGATTGTTTACATATTTAATCAAAATACTGTTTGTTAAGCATATTTGGAAAATGATTAAATCATATATTATGTACACTGGGCAAAATCACTCACTGGATGTGGAGTTGTTTGTCAAGAATAATATGGCAGCAGCTGAGGAGGGAAACCCAGGACCTTTTGTAAGTAAGAAAGCATCATTACTCAGGAAGGTGTGTAGGGGGTGACACTAAATCCATTACTCCACAGGTAGAACAATGGGTCTCCCAGCTTGCACTGCCTGTGATGACCCACACTGTATAATGGTGCTCTGGGCTTTCTTTAATGCTCCAGCCACTCTGACTCTTCTTCTTCCACATATTGGGTGTGCCAGGAGTATATACTGTTCTGCTGTTTTGTAGAGGAGACATTTGGCAGATGAGAAGTTATCTGCTCCTCATGATAAAGACTGGGCCTTCTATTTTCTGTATGTAGCAAAGCATGTTGTTTGTGTCTGGTAGGAAATTCTAATAGCTTTAGTCTGTCTTTCTGTCCATAACACTTTATGAGCACTCTGAT
>NW_017729033.1:97683797-97689437 GCF_001723915.1 Gavialis gangeticus | reverse complement strand
TGCCCTTTTCCCTATATGCTCCAAAGAAGAGAAAAATTTGTAGCTGGCTTTAGCATCTTATCTCTGTAGCATGCGTTGTGGTTAATATGCATATTTTGTAGCATGCATTGTGATTAGTATGCATATAATATTAATATGGCCAGTAGTCATAATGGCTACAAAGGGGCATATCATTCTAATATTATAAAAGCTTTAGTCTGTTTCTCTGTCTGTCTGTAATGCTTTATTTGCATTCTGATTGGTTGTCTGAAGCAACCCTGGAGGTGGCAGTGGCATGGGGTACTGGCCAAGGGGATGGAGGGGATGGTGGGGCAAGCTTCCCCTGTCCCCTGCTCCTGGGAGGTGGCAGCACAGGGTGCTGGCAGTGCAGCACTGGCCTCACCCCCCTGCTCCAGCCTTGCCATTGCATCCAAGGGGTGGCTGTGCCCCCCAGCCCCGGCCGTGCCCCACCCTGCCCTGGTGGTGTGGGATGCTGGCAGCGCAGTGGTGGCCTCATCCCCACATTCCTGTCTCATTGCCATGTCCAAGGGGTGGCCTTTCCCCTCCCCCCTAGCCCTGCTCTTTGGAGGTAGCGGCAGCCCTGGCCAGCTTCATACCTGCTATCATGGTGGCATTTCGCTGTGCCAGTCCATCCCCAGCAGAGGGGAACACAGGGGATGGCAGGGATGGACTGGCATAATGGAGCACAGCCATGAAGGAGGGAGCAGAGGGGGGGTGGGGGCAAGGCCCGCACCGCACCGCCAGCACTCTGTTCTGCTGCTGCCTCCAAGGAGCAGGGCTGGGGTGGAGAGGCAGATCATCCCTTGGTTGCAGCAGCGGCATGGGGTGCTGGCAGTGGGGACAGCAGGGCAAGCTTCCCTCCCCAGTCCCAGCAAGTGGCATCAGCTCAGGGTGGTGGGTAGCGGCACTCCTGTCCGCTCGTCCCCCACTCCCCCATCATTCTTGATGGGCAATTTGCTAGTTATAAATAACTCCCTTTGTTTCCTTAGTCCTCAGTCCCAACAGCCAACTCTGCAAGGCAGGAAAAGATTCTTCTGAACAGTAGCAAATATTCTGAGTAAAAGTGGGAGGTAAGGATTCAAAGAGAAAGCTATGAGATTTAACTTCCACCCTCCATCTAGAAACTCTCCCCTTCCTATTTGTCTAGTACAGAATATTATTTTTTTTGCTTAACTTTGTAGAAATAAAACACAGAAAAAACCACCACAATAACTGATATTTAGTGCAAGTTTTTAAGGTCTCTTGGCACTGCTATGCTAATTGTTTAACCAATCTCTCTTGAAAAGGCATGGTTGCTAAAAGTTCTATATTTTAATTTTAGATAGGGCTAAAATAAAAATAAGATAGATAAATGTGATGTGAGGAAGCTTCTCTTGCACTACATTTCTCTAACAGAATGTGGGAAGGCAGACTAAGCTTGAAATTTTTAAATTACGGGTTGAAAGCTTCATTTAAGTTTTTGTGATCATTCTGTCAGTTGAAAACTTCCGTTTCCAGTGATTGGTCTTGGGAGCTTCTGGAGAGTTTGGTATCAAATAGTATTCTTCTGCTAGATACAAACAGTATAGACAGCAGTACATATGTTTCAACATCATCCTTGCTGCACATGCTCATACATTGGTAACAAGTCTTGATTCATCAGAGCACCAAATATTAACCCAGGGATCCAGGTAGGTTTTTCAAATTGTGTTGAACCCTTTGCTGCTGTGACTACCCTGCTAGCAGTATCTGGGTTTACTAATTTAAAGCTATTTTGGATATGAACATGTGAGTGGTGGTCACATCTGTAGACTTTAGGCTGCAGTGTAGACTCTTACCTTTGATTACCTTCTAAAGGACTTTTTTTGCAAAATATTTTTCAATCTCAAGTTAAAAGGCAACAGTCACAATTCTTGTAAAATAACTTGCCAACTCTAGCGAGGAGAAAATATGAATATGTTGTGTTGAAAATTTTCCAATTTAAAAATCGATCCCTACTAGAATTTTTAGGGGAATAATCCTACATTAAATGGAGCAAACATTTGTGACTTTTTGTTCTTGCATACTTGAAACTACTTAAAATCCATAAGAATCAAGGCTTGCTAAGTACGTTCTGATCAATGAATGGATGGGCCTAAATGGTGCATCAGTTTTACATTCCTTCTGTGCTAAAGCCATTAAATTTGAACCCAATAGTAGCTTGAAAATTTTAAATAATCACTAAATTAGTACTGATTGTTTGAATTGGTTGTCTTCAGCATATTTATCCGCATATTTATGTATTAATTTGGTAAAGGACTTGCATATGAACCTAACTTGAAGCATTCAAGTAGTCTGAATGCACTTGATATGATTGTTTATATAATGCGTAAGGTTGAACAGATAGTGAACGAAGGGATGGATACCAAAAAGAGTGCCTAAAACAGGATTCAGCAGGACTTCAGGAGCCATAGTCCAAAACTAACATTTGAGGAACACTACTTGGCATCTATCTAAACTTGAAAGTATTCAGACTCTCACAAGGGATCTCACTTGCTGACCCCAAATTTCCCTAAGCACCTACAGTTCTCTTCCTGGAGGTAGGAGATGCAAATGTGAAGCTTTTCAGGTTGAAAGAGTGAATTGGACCCAGGTTTCTCACTTTATCTGACAATAGCCTTTGATATAAAAAGTTGGCACCGTAACTACAAGCAGCCCCTCCACAGCTATGTTTTGAAAACAAAAAATGAACCCTGGATGAAGGCATCCTCAAGCTGTCCTGGATCAAGAGTTTAAGCCAGTGGTTCTCAACTGGGGTGCCACGAGCCCCTTGCAGGTGCTGCTGTAATCAAGTTTAAATGATCTGTGCACCTCCTGTGGAGGCACGCATGTCTCCTAGAAATAGGAGCATGCAAGGCAGATGGGACTGTACCACCCTCCTGTTTCCCAGAAGAGTGTGCAGGGTCAGACAGGTAAAGACTATGGCAAGAGCCTCACCTTGGACTGCAGCCCATTGAATTGCCTGACAGTACAAACCAGAGCCAGGATTCCTCCTACAACCCGGCTTCCCTTGCCCTGCCTGCTGTGCAGCAGCTGCTACTTTGGTAACCCTTTCACAGCCACATTATAGATTTTACAGCCCTGATCTATAGATTAGTGGCAGTTTGAGTAGATTAACCCAACAGAGGATAAGTGAGGGTGATAACATGCAGCCCTGCGTGAGACTCTACCCAGCTCTCTCACCCCCCTATTCTCCTATGCTCAGCACAACCAACCTTCCTATTCCCTGACCCATTCCCTCTTTCCTAGCCAAGGCACAGAAATAACTGTCTGTGCTTCAGGGAGGCTGGGTTATTCCTTGTTTGGCATTAGGAATGCTTCCTTTGAGGTGATATCAGCCCTGCCAATAGTTTTTAGCTTCTCCCTTCTTTCTTCTTTCTGTATTATTTCTGTGACAAAAAATGGACTCAGGATAAAGTCCTGACCATGTTGTATTCTGGTCAAATGCTTGCTGTTTTTGGCCAGCGGTTGTCAACTGAGGTGCCAAGGAATTCAGAAAAGTTACGGAGTACTGAAAAGGTTGAGAACCATTGTCCTAAGCCCTGGAGAGAAGCAAGAGTTCACATAAATCCTTTTGCTAGCCAGCTGTAGGCCCTGCCCTTCTAAGCCTGTGGGGTTTTTGGATTGCCTTTCTTTTTGTGACCTCCATATCCTTTGTATAGGGAGCAAATTTTTATCTAGTCTCAGACCATGTACTCTGTTTGCATTTAGCCCTAAATAACTTCCTGAAATTGGGCCTTGCCGCAGGTACACATATTTTCATGCATGTTGCTTGTGTAAAATCCTAGTTTTGATGTTAAAATGGTTGCCCATGTAGGTACTTTCAACAAGTTCATACTTAAATGAAGCAAAGGTACAAACAAGAGGGGAACTTTTATGTTTTTGCAGAAGAACCTCAAATTTGTAAAAATGTGTCCCTTACAGTTGAAGGTAACAGTAATACCTGCAACTGGAGCTCATAAAGAACAACGTCTGATTACTGATTCTTTATTTTCGTATGCAAAATAGGCCTAACTTTTAGCAAAAGTTGCAACTTACTCTTGATTTCTTCCAGTTTTGATTTTTTAAATACCCGTTATTAAAATCTCTGGAGAGGAACTCTCTCTAGAGTGACAGCATTATTATTTTAGCTGTTTGTTATTCACTGCCCCTTAATGGTGACAAAGTTTGGTCTGTAATGCTGTCAACTTGTCAGGCCATGGAATTCTGTTCCAGGATCTGCATCTGGCTTGACAGTCCATTCTAGAAGGAGCTTCCCTGCAACATGAGAAATAAATATTTTTCAGACCTTTTTGGACAACCTGGTAAAAGATGATTGAACTGTTTCAGTTGACTGTCTAATTGCCATGCTGCACCATGAACATGTTTATCAGCTCACTGGCTAACAACAAATATATATAAATACTGACTTTTGCTGCAAAGCAATATGATTTCTAGAGGTCACATTGATAAAATATCCAGTTCAAACACAAAAAAGTATACATTACTTGCATTGCTGTAGAATCTCTCTGCAACCCTTTAAATAATACTTAGTCAAAAATTCTTAAAGCATCTGGATTCAGTTGAATATGAACAATTTATTATAATTTGCTTAATGTTTCTATGAGTGGTCAGATTCCAATGCCTCCTAGGCTGTTGGATGCTGATGGTCATGGTAAGTGTAATTGAGAAAGCAATTTCTCATAGATTTGCAATCATGCCTTTGGCTTGGTTCATGACCTTATTGTAATGATGATTTTGGCAGACTTAATATGGCCTTTACTTGAATTGGTAATCCACTATGATCTTTTTGTACACTTCTAAAGAATATTACTATATGCTGAACTACGTTTTGTTGTAATAATTCAGTATATGGTAATTGACATTTATGTTGAACAGAGATATGTTTTTAAGGAATTATTTCTTGTTTTTAAACTTTACTTTCTTATTAGTGAGGGGGCAATTTTTTCAACTCCTCTAATATGATAGGGCGGAATTGGATAAATATTAACAAAAAATCAATAAAAGTGACAAAAAATTGTATTTTTATTTAGAAAATAGCAAGATAGATATGTTGAACTTCCCCAAAATGCATAATACTAGCACTTTCCATATTAGGTAATTTTTTTGCTTCTAGTTCAGTGCATTGGTCAAGACATTTCCTTGACACTTTTATGTTATCTGCAACAAAATGTATCACACTCTGATATGCAGGAGTGCATATTTGGCATGAGCCTTGTCCCACCTAGTGCAGGAAGGGAACTGTGATGCTGCTGCTGCTGTTTTTACCTTCCACCACCATTGAAAGGAAACTGGGTTTCCTATATTATGATTTGATAGACTGTAATTGTATGATGTAAGTACCAATAAGTTTTGGAATAGGTCTCTCTGGAAATGTGCACTTGAGTATATAATCAGACATCTCACATTCTTGCTCCTGTAATTCTAGCTGTATATGCTGCAAAAACTGGTTTGTGGGAGAGATCTCAGCAGGTTCACAATCCAGTTTTATACTTTAAATACCTTAGGCAGTTCATTTGCAGCAAATGCAGCGAATTGTGTCAGGAACATAAGAAGATCTGTGCATAAATTTCCAGAGATTTCATTCTTAAGAGCCCCTGGCTAATGTTAATAGTCATGCAT
>NW_017729033.1:97662231-97683548 GCF_001723915.1 Gavialis gangeticus | reverse complement strand
TCCTTTTCCATGATGGTAAAAACTAGAAAAAGCAGTGGAATCATTGCTGTTGTGCTGCAGAAAGGAAATAGGGTATGGTCTGTGCACAGATCTGCCAATACAAAATGGACAAAACATAGATCATTGTGTGAAATGCTTTCTTGGCCTATTATGAGGCAAGTGAGCAAGTGTTTGCTTGCTACTAGGATGATATGAACTATGGGTAAGTCCATCACAGCCCTTAAAGTATTGTAGATGTGTCTAAAGCTAAAGGAACTTCATGAGGAGACATGATGAAATATTAACTAAGGGGTTGAATTTTAGTGAGGTTAGTTTGGATCAGATTATAGGGAAAGCAATAACCCTAAGGCACTTGTAATACTTTGGACCAGGGACTCAGGAATTGTTATATTTTTCCCAGCTGATGCAGAGAGTTAGGGATTATTAGCTGGTGTAAATTGGCATAGATACACTGAAGTCAAAAGAGCTATGCCAATTTACACTGGCTCAGGATATGGCCAATGTTGGCTTGAAACATTATACATCTTTCATATAATCCAGCGAGAAGGCGGCTATTGTGTCGTGGTAGAGAGTGCAGCTGTCACTTGGCTGCACTGCTAAGCAGTGGACAAAATAATTGAATCGATATCCATTACTTCCTATATCAGAATCAAACCATTAAAATAAAAACATCATCACTGCAATCACAGCTTCACATTTAGAAAATAAACAATTCAGGTTTGCCTGGAGCTGCAGTAAAATACTTTATTCCTTTTACATTTCTAAGCTTAAATGCCTCTTTTGTATTATAGAGTCATCTGGTCTTGGCTATAACTCTACAAAGATGCCTTTCAGAAGAAGACTTTCCATGCTTGGTCTCAGTCTGGGAACAATATTTTTTCCCCCAAATTAAACTCAAGTTGGTTGCCGCCCCTTTCTTTCATTGTCCATGTCTATTCTCTGACCAGTTTCTGATCCTTTCCTTCTTTTTCTTCTTCTGTGTCAAGGGACTAGTATTCACTCAGATAATCTGCTCCATTGACTGCCCAGTGCCATTGGAAAGTTCAGAGACCAGAGGTTCTAGAAAGGTGTATAGGCACATAAAGATGCAGATCATCAAGCAAGGACATTTCTTAGGTGACTGTGACATTTTTAGGTTAAGTAAATGCCAAAGCAAAAGAAGGCAGGCAATTATACATTTTTGGTTTAGGTATGACAGTGCATTTAAGCATTATGATGCCTAGAAATTTGTGTCTATGCCTACTAAGAGGGGGTAACACTGATCGGTATTGTGACCCTATCCCTGAGTTTTTAATGGCTGTAGTGTTAGTGCTTCGGAAAGACACCTTGGACAATGATTGCACAGATTTAACGTGAGATAAAACTGTAAAACATTATTTTTGACAGGTACTTCCTTCTTTTGGGCATTGTAGAGAACCAAAGCTGAGAGTTTCATTCATAGAAGACATGTGGATTGTTGTCATGCCCTTTGCAGAGTTTTTTGGTAAACCTAGAAAGAATAATAAGAGGAAAATATGAAAAAGTACATATGATTTGAAAAGCAGCTCATTATGCAACAGATTAATTTGTAATAAGTGTATCTGAAAAATACAAAATGAACCTAGAGCCATTACAACTTAAAAAACACCTTGAAATTATACACTCTTCCCAAACAATGTAGCAAAAGAATGTGTCAGCAAATATGCTTGGATACACACATTTAGCCAGTTGACCATAACATGAAAAAAATTGGGAGAGGTAGGACTTAGATTGAAACTACATTGAATATCTGTCTTTGTCAAGAGATAGATTTGATTAGATATATTGGAGGGCTTTTGCATCCTAAGAATATAAAGCATTAGGAAAGGTCAAATGTCTTAATTTTTTCTCTTTAAAATAAAAAGTCTAATAGGTGATCTAGTAGAAGCAATTAAAATCTTAAATGGCCAACATAACATTGGTATCAATTATGTTAGTCATAAATCTAAAGGAACAAGAAAGCTTATTTGAAGATGAAATAGATGCATATTAAGATTAAACCCCAGGAAATGCTTTTTTACCATGAAGAACCATAAATTCTTTCAACCTAAGTTATTGAGGCTGCAGCACTAATGTAATTTAAAAGCCATAATATTGTATCCTAGAAAAGAACAACAGAGCTTTATCAGGAGAAATCCTTGCAAAGTGTTTTTTAAAATGTATTTTCTGAACTTCAGGGATGTATTTGCTAGTCATGTTGGTCTGAGACAAAAAGAAATGCAAACCTCTAGAACTCTTGGTTCAAATATGATAACTTTTATTAGACCAATTAAATTTTCTGAACTTCTGCATTGGCAACTGAAAGACTGACTTAGCTGTGTGAAGTTTCAGAGAATGAGAGGTGAAGGCTTGATGTTATTTAGTAAGCTAATTTATAGCTTTTATATGTAAATTATTAGGAAGGAAACTCTGTAATGAAACCTTAGTATAAGAAGAGTACCATAATACATTTTACATGCAAACAACTGCTACAAGTTGTGAAGAAATGGACTCTTTTAATGAGCTGACCAGTCCAGATACCATGGTCATGGAGAGGGACTAAAAGGTTAAATAATACAATTGAAACAGTGAATTTTTGGTGAAGGGGGTCCATTTTTCGAAAGGTAGCCCTTCTGTTTGCAGGCACAAATCTGAGTACTTGCCTCAAATTGAATGATTAGTGAGCATGTAGCAAAGAGAGACCCATATTTAGATTTCTGTCTGCAGCCATTATGCATCAGGTCTCTTAATTTAAATAGTATACTACAAAAATATACCCAGAATCTAAGAAGGTAGTGTACAAAATCTCAGGAGAAATGCAAGAGGGAATCCCTGCTACTTCTGGCCTTAGGAGAGATTCCTAACCAACAGGGACTGTGCTTCTGTGAATTCTGCCACCAGGGGTGTTTATAGATGTGCTCCGGGGGTGGGGGGCGCTTTAATTAGCACAACTCAGGGAGGCATGCTAATTAAAAGCACTCCAAGCATCACAGGTATCAGCATCCCTGTGCTGAAAAATGGCAGCCGGGCACTTTGAACCAAAACTCATTAAACGAGCTTTAGTTTAAATCATGCTGCAGCCATTTTTCAGCATGAGGACACTGATAATTACAGTGCATCAGAGCAGCCTCCCTGCATGTGTATATGAGCCCCAGGTGCTTAACAGCCACTTGTGCTTTTGAAAGTTTTCACCCTGCGATCATTTCTTTTGGCTGAACTGGACTGATAACACTTCTGCAGCTTTGGAGTATGATGAGGAGAGAGAGCAGATGCAATTAACATGTTAGGAAGTTGGGCAGGAGGAGTGGTTTTGGAGACTACAGCTCTAAATGCTTTATCTGGGGATGCATAGAGAAAGTTGCTGTTCAGATTGGGAGAGTGTCTCCCTTACGAGATTTGTTATTCTGATAAAATGATGATGCTTTTTATTATACTGTACGGCAGCTGCTTGAACCATGTAAAATACATTGCCAGCTGCAATGACACTAAAATACTATTCATATGCAATGTTATTCAGAGCCAAGGTTAGTTTTATAGCACATGGAAAATGACGTGCTGCTTTAGTCAGGTTGCAGATATTTTCCTATGGAAAACAGATTTCATCTTTATCAAATCCATCTCCATGCCCAGGAATGTTTTAGTACTTTTATGACTGTCTGTTCTTGTCCACTTCCAGATGTACAGCCCTGTGCAAATTTACCTGCCATATACTTAAAATACCATCTTAACTTCCAGTATGTACTTGACCCCCTAATATACAAACAACAGATCATGAAGTTGTGTTAAATCAAAGGCATTCCTGCTTTTAAAACTGATTCTTGCTTCAAAAAGTGTGAAAGGCCATACAATAGAAAAAAACCCTTATGTTGTTGTAAGGCACTGAACGTCTTTGTATCTAAAACTTTTTAATATTAAATTCTAAAAGTTAAATTTCTTTTTGGGTTTGGTTTGGTGGGATCTGTGCTCAGGTTCCTTGGCTGGCTTTGGTGAAGAGCTACTTGCTGCTTGGTTCCTCTTTCTCTTCCTGAGCATTATAGCAAAGCTGTGCCATGGAGTGTGGTGTCCCTAGCTTCCATTTGATCCCAACATGGCAAGCAAATAAGCAGAGAAGAAGCCTAACAGGAAAACCAACTTGAAAAGCTATTGTGAGAGTGTACAAATGGTCTTAGTGAAGTTTAGAGGGAGACTCTGGCCCAAGTAAGGATCAACTAAAGCTTACCTGGGTCAGGAAAAAGCCAGACTGGCAAGAAGAACAACAATGGATGCACCACTGTCTTTTCCCCCCCTTAAATGTTGAGAGAAAGTAATATTCCAGTGGGTGAAGATAGGTACAAGGTAAATTTACTTGAAAATATGAAAGAATATTTGTAGAAATGTTTTCGCCTGGCTCAGTCTTGCAGCTGACTCTTGCACCTGAATAAAAGAAAGCCTTGGGCATTTAGGCCATTGACAGAAGTGATATTTATCACACAGTTGGCCCCCTGAAAGTGCTCTACAGCTATGCCCTGACAAAAGTACACAGCTGCAGAGTGCTTTAAAAGTGCCTGATTGTGTGACAAATTAACCCTCATTTGATGAGGGTTCAGGTGATGATGCTCCAAAGTGGATCACCTTCATTAACTTCCATTTGTCCCTGCGCATGGGTAGAACTGGGCTGCATCAGCTCAGCCCCATCCCTGGTGCTGTCTTCAGGATGGGAGAGAAGAAGGCAGGGGAGACGACTCCAGTCTGGGGTTTGCCCAGCATACTCTTGGGGGGGTGTGGATTGGAGTCCCCTACCTTGAGGGGGCTCCAATCCACCTGCCCCTCTGCCCCCACATACAGGTGGGGAAAACCTGAGACCCGGAGCTCCCTCCTTTGCATTCTCCCCCCTACTATCCTGGAGACAGTACCAGAACTGGGAGGGAGGGTGGGCAGAACAGACATGCAGCCTCACTCTGCTGGATTGGCTCCAAACTGGAGGTTGATTTCCCTTCCCCTTCCCCTGACCAAACAGTGAATGTCTTTTGAGATGGGGCAGGCGATGAGGGCGATCCGGGGCTTTGCTGTAACTCATGGCACTTTCTGTGAAGTGCCATGAGTTAACAGTGGGGATCTGTCAGTGCCCTTACGTGTTGGCTCCAACAATGGACAGGCTCATAAACTTTAGAGAATGTATCTATTGACATTTGAGAGGAGTTAGAGTTGAGTTACATCCAGTGATTGAACAGCTTCTTTCAGCTTCAGTAGAAATTCCAAGCCGAGCAGCATTGTTCCCCATATATTGTACAGCACAGCATTGACTTGTTTTAATAGTATCTGAGTGTTAGAGGAAAAAATATGTTGTTTAGTAATTTAGAACTCTGTAGGATTTGTATTAAAGGTCCCTCCAGTAGCTGCAAATTAGATTTTAAAAGAAAATTGCAGTTCAAATATGAAAATGAATCAAGTATGTTGTTACATAATGTTACTTGTGAACAATTAAAACATCATAAAATTGAAAACAAAGGAAATATGCATGCACATGTAATGCTAAGTTTGCAATGTAGTTGATTAGATGAATGCACTGCAGATAAAAACTAGAATAAACTGAATTCAGTGCATAGCTGAGATATATTTGTTTCAGTTTATACAGTAATTTACTAAGTTCTTTGAAGCACAGCAAAGAACAGCATAACACTTTTGTAATTTCCTCTCACTTGAAGTGGAAAAAAAAAGTCATGGCAGATTTATGATTATGATACTATGGTGTTGTAACTGGAGCAGTGGGGCTGAACTGTTCAACCTGTAACTCACTGAATGTTTCCAATGAAAAAAATCTCAGGTGTTCTTCAGAACATGGTAATTAAAAAACAAACAAACAAACAAAAACCCTCAAAAGTTTGAATGGAGTGGCCACACAGAGATTGTTTGGTTATGACACATTCTATTGATTTGAGCTATATTACTCAGGGCTTTTTAAAGTCATGTGAATAATTTTGGAACTTGATTTCTGCTTTCAAAAATGAGACACTGGTATGTATTTAGAATTCTATGAGTCTACTCTGTTCCATGTGGCTGGAGTTCTGGAGAAGGGTGTCCAAGAATAAGGTTGCTTAAATTAGCAGAGGTAGAAATAGTGCTCCTGGAGGCCCTGGGCAGCATGAATTAAGAACCCCGTTTCTGTTCTATAACAATAGACAGGGAGTTGGTGCCCATGCAGGATGCCAGAGTCTAATGGAAAGTTAAAAAAAAAAAAGCCAAATAAATCCAAGGCTGCAGTCCACTTAGGCTAAGGAAATCATATGTGTACAGTCCTGCAAGAGCTGTTGACAGTGTCTACCTTCTTTATACAAGAAGGGATGTTTTGTTTGTTTGTTTTTAGTAATATGTTTTATTGGACAAAAAAGATACTTGGGAGAGATGTAACCAAAAAAACCCACCTGATTTCTCATGTATTTCCTGGACTACCGTGGCTACAGCAACACTCCAGTGCTATTGCCTTTATAGGCATTTTTACAAATCCCAGTGTGAATTGCTATAATTGTTTACAAATAAATAAAATGAGGGCTTTTGAAAACCAGTCATCATACTTGGGGTCAGGAAGGAATTTTACCCAATGGTCAGATCGGTATGGATTGTGGTGGGGTTTGCCTTCCTCTGTAGTGGGGGGGGAGGGGGCTGGCCCTCTTCCTGGGATCTCTTGATTGTATATTAACAGCTATTACAACAACAGGATGTTAGCCATCGTGGTTCCCCTGCTTTAGTTGAGATAGGGGTGTTTTGTCTCATGTTGTGTCAGGGCTGACTGTTCAGTTTTGTGAAGAGGTTAGAGAACGGATATATATAGGATAGTTTGGATGGGGTGATCCTACTTCAGGTAGGGGATTAGACTAGATGACCTCTGGGGGTCCCTTCTAGCCCTACTTGTCTATGATTCTATGAAACCTTCTGTCCACTTTGTTTTCTTCTCTTCTAAACATCTTGTATCTTTTGTGCTAATTGCCTCCTTTCTCAAGACCCATGTTAGGGATTTCACATTCTTTTTCAAACCTTAGTAGAGAAAGGACTGGAATTCTACACTGGATAGATTCACATATGCTGGGGGATGACAGGTCTGGGGATAGGAACTGTACTGATGGGCAGAGAGGAAGGTGGAACGTGTGTGTGTGTGTAAAAACAAACACCAAAATGATTCCCATTTCCAGAGCCTTGGCATCAGCTCCTTTGCTTTCTTCTGATGATAGTGACGAAATGGAAGCATTACTTCCTTTATTAGGAAATCCATTGAATTTTATATATGGAGGTTGATATCTGTACAGAAATAGGCATAAAGGATTATAGTGATGAGTAAAAATAGAAAGATGTGGATATTTGTGTTCTGACTATTGACAATATTATGCATGTGTCAATAAGACACCCACAACTATTCATAGCACAAAAATATAACTTAATGGGAGGGGAACTGTGCAGAGACACATCAGTAACCATACAGCATTGATGCACTCTGAATGTCTGAGACAATAATTGGCAAATTTACAAAAATGGAATTCAGTTGTAAAGCCAAAATACTAAGCAGCTAATGAATTGCAAATAGTCATCTGGCTTTAAAATATTCAGAAAGACTTAAAAAAGAATCAAAATCAAAATCATCATTTCCCTCGCTACCCCCAAACCCAAAACACAGTGTAATTGGTGATGAATTGTGTCTTAAATGTATAAATTGTTATTAGTAAGTAACCTTTGGCTGTTGTATTTATGCAATGTACCTTTCTACCGTGAGATTGTCTGTCTGTCTGTCTGTCTGTCTGTCTGTCTGTCTGTCTGTCTGTCTGTCTGTCTCTGTCTTCCTCAGTGTTCATAAGATGTAGCGTAAATGGTTGCATAGAATAGGGCTAGGTTGTAACCTTGTAATCTTCTCTCATTAAGAACCAATGTATAGGACTTAGAGGGGATATCTACAGCACTCATAGAATCATAGGAAATTAAGGTTGGACCCCAGGCTCAAAGCAGGGCTATTTCCAACTATATCATTCCAGCCATCCATGACTTTCTCTAGCTGGGTCTTAAAAACCTGCAGGGATGGACATCAAAGACATCTTTGAGTTACTTGTTCCAATGCTTTTCTACCCTTCTAGTGAGAGAGTTTTTCCTAATGTCCAACCTAAACTTCCCTTGCTGCACTTTGAGACCATTGTTCCTTGTTCTATGATCTGCCACCACTGAGAACAGTCTAGCTCCATCCTCTTTGGAACCTCCCTGCAGGTAGTTGAAGGCTGCTGTTAAATCCTCTCTGTCTTCTCTTGACTTTTGAGAGAATTGCTTAGAACAGGCACCTACAACTTATGCTTGTGCACTGGATTTGGCCAATGGAGCCATTGGATCTGGCCCACTGAGCTGTGGGATTTTGGTGGCATTCAGGGAGTGGGGGACTCCACCTACACCATAGCTAGTCAGCAGGAGCTTTTCTTGTTCTGTGGTTGGGAGAAGGAGCAGGGGGGTGGGGCCTAGCGCTGGTCTGCCTTGACCTGGGTCGCTCCAGCCACCTAGTAAAAAAGTGTTGCCAACTGCTGGCTTAGAAGCTCAGCCCATCCTCCCTCAATCCATTCCACATGCACTTAACACAGAAGTGAGGCAATGAAGTTGTTATGCGTGTGCTCCCAGGCCACTTTCGAGGTGACAGTGCATCTTCAGGGTAAATTCACTACTTTATTTCTCAGTTTGGGTTTTGAGTGGGACCAGGTGGGTAGGGCCTGCTCCTTGTCGATGCCTTGAGGCACACCACAGAAGTTGTATAGACGTATTCAAAGTGTATGCTTCCACGTTGCTTAGACTAGACAGTAAGCTGTATTAGCACTTTATTTTGTTCTCTTTTCTGTCCTGTTCACATTGGTCTAGATACTCTTAGTGGCATTTGACAGGACAGAAATATAATAAAAATAATATAAATAAAGCTCTGTCTCCTCTCCACCGGTTTGTGGGGATTTGCTTCACCTGTATTCTGTTAGCATTGGCCAGTGTCAGAGCCAAGAGAAAGGGTTGGGACCATTATGGTAAGTTCAATACTAAGCAGATTTATTGGCCAAATTGGGTTACAGCAATAGTAGCGGAATTTACCACTGTGAAGCAGCTTTCCTGCTACTAATGAAGAAAACTTTGCTTTCTCTTCTCCATGCCCTACCACTGAATAGTCTAAGCGCATTTACTGGGGTAGATACGGTTTTATTCTCTGACTCAAAGGAAGAATACAAAATGATTTCGCCCTTCATGAACTAGCCCTTCTGGGTTTTTTTGTCACAAAACAATGAGGAAAAAATCCTACTTCAAACCTGTTTGCTGTAGCATTCATTGAACAGGTTGCACTACATATTGCAATTGTAGCTACTAATTAATAGTACAAATATAGAGCTAAATTTGCAGCAGCTTACATATAGCCTATATAATCATGACGTGGAAAAATACTCAGTATGTATAGTATAGTTTCTTTGTATGATGGACTAAATATTGGACTGATAATATTTAGTTATTTATCCACAGCCTTTAAGCACTAAAAATGTGTGTTTATGTGTTTGTATACTTATTTTTGCTGTGTGTTGCAATCTAGGTGACCAACTTTATAGACCATTGGCAGTGCTTGTTTTGACCCATACACACATTGGAGAACAAATGAGAACCAGCTTAAAAAGAATCACTAAAAAAAAATGTGTGGCAGCAGAGGTTGGATTTTCAAAGGGTACGTGCTACTGACCTATCTCTGCTGTCATAGAATCATAGAGAAATAGGACTAGAAGGGACCTAATGAGGTCATTTAGTTCAACCACCTGCTCAAGGCAGGTTCATTGTTGACTAAACCACCTCAGTCATGTGTCTATCTAACTTCATCTTAAAAACTTCCAAGAATGGAGATTTCGCAACTTTTCTAGGTAGCCTTTTCCAATGCCTAACCACTTTGGCATTTTCCAATGCCTAACCTGTTGACTTAATTCCTTGCTAAGAAAGCAAGGAATTAAGTCAACAGGAAAAAAGTTAGTTTTCTCTCCACAATATTCTTTCATGTGGTGTATATACCCTTATTCTGTGCCCAACTCTTATTCCCTTGGAGGCATTGCACTCCATAGGACGTATCTCAATATGCCAACTCCTCAGTGCAGAATGTGTTACAAGACAAGGACCCCATATCAAGGGCACAAAAAAGATTATTCATAAAGGCAATTTGCAGTACTGTCAGAATCATTCCATTATTGCAAGTGACATAGTCCATAACCCGTTTCATCATTCTGTATTTCTAATGTAGATAATTTAAAGTTGTAACAGCAAAAGCAAAGAGACACCACATTTTATAAAATGAAAATAACTTTGAGATTAAAATGAATAATATGCTTTGAAATTTGAAAAGTATACTGGTGAGAAAGTGAAGCCAACTCATTTCATAATACCACAGGCCCCCTTGGTCATCACCTATATATACATTTTACATGGTCATAATAATGAAGATGCAATAGTGACCTTATTTTTACATCTGTCCTGGAATTCTAAAGTATTAATTTAATAAGTGGATGAAGATTTAAACTGGCTAACACTGTAAAAAGAAACACTCAGTGTTTCTAGATTCATCTTGTCAACAATTGACAAATAAATACTGCAACTCATTATTTTACAGCAGCCAAAAAACCCAGGTTTCTGCCCCAAGAATAAACCATTTAGTTTTGTATATGGTGTTGAAATGTGGGTGTAAGAAAACAGTACCATGGTGGTGAGGAACCCAGGTGCTACAATGTGACTGCACTTTTAGTTCTGTAGGTCTTGTGTACTTGTACATGCTAAAGCAAATAAACACAGCATAAAATAAATAATAAATATATCGTGTTTATTTTTGTAGGCATTTTATATAGAAGTGGGATGTACAGAAGGGTTCGAATAAAAAGGAAAATGGCCCAATTGTAACCTGAAATGATAATTTATTCATATTATTATTTTCTGAACACCTTCATAGTAAAACCAATACATTTTGAACAATACATTTAGATTATTTTTGCCCACTTTGTTTTGTTTTTTACATTTTTTATTTAATTTAGAATAGCAGCATGAAAATGCTGTTGAAGTATGCTGACACACAAAAGGGGTACACGAGATGTGAACTGTTAAACAATAACAATATTTAAACAATAAGTATATTTATATTGGTAATGTATTACCCGTTAATTTTTAGCATGGGTGCAGTCCAGCGGGGAGGGGAAGTGGTGCAGTGCCTCAAGAACAGGAAGATGATAAGGCAGGCAGTAGAGAGGGAGGAACAAAGAGGAGGGGAGGGGAGGGGAGGAGGAGGAATAGAGGTGAGGGGGGACTAATACCCATAGCCTGTGAAGTTAAGAGGAAAACAGTGGATGACCTAATTGAGCAGTTAGCTGCTTGTTCACAGGTGCTCCTTCTCTCCCAGCACACCAGTGGCTGCAGCAGGCTTCACGAGGCCTTCACCTGCTGCTGCCACCTGCAGCTTCATGTGGGCTGTGTTGTCTGGCAGGGCTTGCCACTGCCTTCTCCCCCCTGACCCTCATCAGAGGACCCAGGAAGCAGCTCCCATGAGCAGCTATGGCCGTAATAAGTGCTGTGTTATTGGTTAATTGTTTAACTCAGGGGTAGGCAATTACTTTGGGCAGAGGGCCACTTAATGAGGTTTGTTGAGCTCTCAAGGACCACATGGGTAGCCCCGCCCCTTGACAGTTGCCCCGCTCCCTGGTTGCCATCTTGGGACCAGAAGTCCCACCCCCTAGCCCCTGACCTTGCAACCAGTAGTCCCTCCCTTTGTTCCCTGGAAATACTCCTTTGTGGGGGGCGGGGGAAGGGTTGCCGTCATAGAACCAGAAAAAAACCAATCATGTGCTAAAAGTCAAACACCTACTATACTATATTTTAATTTTATTACAAAAATATTTTTTCATAATTTGTGTTGGTATACTGTATATAGAGATGATTGCATAATAACTCAAAAATAAATTTGTAGTCTTATATTGTGTGTGTATGCTGGAGTGTGTGGGGGGAGGTGTTGGGCTGTGAGGAGGTGTGGCTTTGTGTGGGGGAGATAGGGTATGTTGGGGGGTTCTGTGACATTTGTGGGGTGTAGCTGTATGGCTGTAGAAAACACTGGTCTCTGGAACACACTGTTCTCTCCTGCAGTCAATGCAGGCAACACTGCGGTGTGGGTGTGTGGTGTTTGTGAGGAGGGAGGAGTGTGGGAACCCCATCCACACTCCCACCATGGTGCAGTGGCAGGCAGGGATGCTCAGATTGCTGATGCCGAGCTCCGGCCAGTGCTGTGCATCGCAGCGAGGAGTGCAGCCCCCTGCTGGGCAGTCTGTATAGCTGGTGCTCCCCACACTCGTGGGGTTTGGGATGGGAGCCCCGGGTGCTGGAGCCAGCTGGCTCCTGTGTATGGAGCATCCCTCCTGTGCTGCATGAGTGCTGGAGCACTGGAGATACAGATGGCCAGGTGGGGGGGGCTGTGCTTCTTGCCACAATGTGCAGTGCTGGCCAGAGCCAGGCACCAGTGCCAAGCATGAGTGCCCAGTGCACCCTCACCTGCTGCTGCTTCTGCCCCTGCTAGCTGCCAGGGCTGCACACCATAGAGGATGTTTGGGAGGAGGCCCCATATTCCTCCCACCCTCCCTCACACCCACATGCTGCCCAGTTGAGCTCCATGCTGCTGCTACCCCCCCAGGTGCCGGCTCCATATTTGGTGTCCGGAGTGAGTGGGAAGCTGGGGAAGCCTGCAGTTGCAGCCCTGCCTGGTGCTGGGGCCTTCCACCTACAAGGGTGAAAGTAAGGCATAATACAGTATTTTGGGGGCAGGTGTAAGCACCTTGCTCCCACCTTTGTGGGCAGAAGGTCTGGGGGGGGCACTGCGGGCTGGATGAAAGTGCCTGGCAGGCTGGATCAGCCCACAGGCTGTATTTTCCCCACCCCTGGTTTAAGTGATATAATTAGAGCAGGTTAAATGGATACATTTAAAATTTAGATTTACATCCATGATACACAGCCAATTGTTACTTATAAGAAAAGTTGTGAATACCTCACCTCTGCTTCTAAATGTCTCATTTGCAACCCCCCCCCCAAAATCCCAAACAAAAAACCCTCCCAAAACCATGTGCATCTTAAACTACTTGGTTTTCAATGTGTACTTCAGAAGATCAGGAACTGAATCAGCCATCTTGGGATGTAGTTCTTGAGAATCTTCTAGTGAAACCCTGACCCCAGTGAAGGCTGTGAGAGTTTCATCATTGATTTATGTGGGGATACTGTTCACCCTTTCCAATTAATAATTCAAGTATAGGCCACTAAGTCATCACTTACATCTTTTCTGTTAATGCTACTAATTATTTATTATATTCAGTATTATTTCTGGATTTTTCTCCAGTATGTAACAATATACATAAAATGCTTTTCATTCCAACTTCAGTGAAATATTGTATTTTACTGAATGTCTGATAGATTTCAGCGATTTCATAATTTAGAAGGCAGCAGACCATGCTGACTCTCAGTATAATAATAGAGTATACTTGAAAAGGCAATAATTAAATACACATAATAGAATGGTTTCAGTTACTATGGAAACAGTTACTGAATGACTTTTTTCAACATTACAAAACACTTTGTATATACAAAGCAAAATTATGTTCTTCTCAGTCAAAGAAAGCATGAAAGGATTCCAAGAAACAGACAAAATAATATCAAATGTTTGAACTAAAAACTATTGAAGTACATCTGTACAGTGTCTATATGTATGCTCTAGAAACTTAGGTACTCCTGCTTAAGTGCTGCTGGGTAAGGGATTTTGAGCCTTATAGCAAAGTGCGTAGTAGAGCATCATGGATGAGTTGTTGCTTTTTGTTATTGTTGTTCCTGGGACCATTTACAAGAAATCAGACCCTAACTCAAAAGCATCACCTAGAAATAGGGCATCCACACTGTACTTAGCACTTCTGCTTTTTTCTGCCTTTCCTATGTTCTTACTTTTCCTAGAAGTAATGGACATGTAAGATTAACAATATAGAAAGTAATCACTTTGCCTTTTAGGTTAAGTATAAACATTTAGGAGGTTAGGGGGAGGTTAGATCACGTTAAAAATGGCCATGCAATCTAACTTAGTTTGCCCAGGTGCAGACCTTACAGTTAGATCCTTAGTTAGGTCAATCTAAGTGTGAACAGCACAGAAGTTGAGGAAGGCTAGATTCATCTAAAAATGAGCAACCCAATCTAAGTTAACTGTACCTCAGAGGTAATCTGATTTAGATTGGGTCCAGTGACACCTATCTAACTGAACTTCTGTACAGTTCCCAGCCCAGCCAATGGTCCCAGCCTTGGGGCTATGATTTTCTGACCATCCCCCCCACTCACTGGTCCCTCCCCCCTATCTCATGAACCAGTCCACCAAGCCCCCCAATCCTGCCAACTGCTCCTGGTGCCAGTTTTACCAGTGTTCATCAGTGCTAGGAGCTGAAGGAAAGAAGTATGGGTGGAGGGAGGGGCATGTGGGATTTGGGGGGGGGATTGGTTCATCAGGAGGTGTTGTTGGTCTGGGAGGGGGCAGGGGACTAAAAATACCCCCTTGCCCCTCCCATCAACCCCCCATGGAGCTATCAGTCCCTGCCATTGACTCACCCTGACTGACTTCAGTCACTCTTCTGGGACCAGTGAATCCTGGTAAAGCTGGCCCTGGGAGCAATTTGTGGGGTGGGTTAGTAATTTGGCAGCATGGAGAGGTTGCTGGGAGGGTACAGACCTCTCTGATGCCATCAACTCTCCCCCTTTCCAATTCTCCCAAGCTCCTCCATGGACACTGGTAGCCTCTCTGATCCTGCCAAACCCTCATGGACCCCACCAAACCCCCAGAAGCCCCCACTAGCTCCCAATCCCCTCAAACCCTCTTATTTACCCTCCAGGCCTCTGATACCCACTAATCCCCCCATGGACCCTGCTAGCCCCCAAGCTTGCCTTCTAGCTCCCCCATCCAAAATTACCTTATACTGGCTGGTCATTTTTAATTTGACATAACCTCCCTGAATGTCTATACATACCCTTAGACCACCCAGTTTGATAAAGCATTAAGAATGTGCTTACAATTAACAATGTACCTAGGTATTCTGTGGAGAGAGCATGGACTCAATGAGGTCCCTAAAGTTATGTACATGCTTTAAGGGCTTTCCTTTATCAGATGACCTTAAGCTGGTAAATTTGAAGTACTTGTTGAATGATCAAAAATCGAATTTTTAAAACCTTAAAAATGTTGCTTACTACAGTTAACTGAAAACATCAGATACTCTGATAATTGTACAAGGTGGGCACGTCTACATGTGACGTAGATTCCTCAGGTGTCTACACATGATCGGCAGGTACTCTGCTGTAGCAATGCACTGGCATAGCGTGCCACTAAAACAAAGTAGCTGCTAAAAATAACGGGCTGTCATGGCCCAGTAATAATGTTGCCATAGTGACATGTGTAGACATGCCCAGTAAGTTTTTCAGTTCTGTAATATTTAAAAAGGAACACAATGTTCTCTTGTGGAGAATGATTCATATTTCTATGTTTCAAGGGTACCCAGAAATGGTCAACACACATGTGCGCACTTTCATGAATGAAGCAAAGTTAGCAAAGATACACATTAAGGCACATTATTTTTTATGTATTCTCAGGGATTATATTCTTTTGTATCTCATTCTTCAAAGCTAATTTAGAAAGTCCATTTTTGTCCTTGCTGGAGCTATAGTATTATAGACTGAAACTACCCAATTTTTGCTCTGCAAATGAGGGACAAAACGTCAAGCCTCTTTATAATGAATTTTTTGATAGTTCTTCTTATATAGCCTATATTGAAACTTCTTATATAGCCTATATTGAAACTTTTTCACATTTGGTCAAGGGTATTTAATAATAATTAGCCCCACTCTAAATGTAAAGCTAATGTTTTGATAGAATCTAATGCATGACTGTGAGATCATGTATTAGATCCCATCATGCTTTATTGCTGATGCAGGGAGAGCCTGATTCAGGGCTTCCCTTGCAGTGGCAACCTCCTAGCCATGGGGAGCCCTATGCACCCCCAGGACTGAGGGATCACTGCTGCAGTGATCTCCCTGCCCCAGAGATTTGGGAAACCCCTAGAGCCAGAAGAATGCCAGGGGTGATCCTCCAGCCTCAGAGGTGTGAGGAAACCCATGGGGTTGGAGGATCACCACAGGGCAATCACTCTGCCCCAGGGGTGTGGAAACCCCTGGGCTGGAGGATCATTGTGATCCTCCCTAGGGATTGCAGCAGCTATTGTGTTGTGATCCCTAGGGCTTGAGAATTTGGGAAACCACAAGATGCTGGGGATCATGGCTACTGTGATCCCTGGGACTCAGGGGTTTTATGCTGGGGGTGGGGCACCTCTGCAGCTAGGAGCCCTGAGGCTCCCAGCTGCAGAGGAGACCCTGTTATCTGTGCAAATTTAAAGCTTCCTGGTAACCAGATATAAAGTTAGTACACATTTTTTAGACTTAACTTTATAGCTGGTTGGAGATTTTTTACTGTGTGATAGCTACTTTGTATGTGTAGTGGTCTCTGGGAGAACTGAGGCAGAGAGAAGACAACTAACTTGTCGAAGGTCACACAGGATTTGTGTGGCATAGCAGGGAACTGAATGTGGCTCTTCCAGGACCCAAGCCAGTACCCTAACCATTACTAGAGTCTTTCTCTAAGGCCTTAGAGGATTCTTAAAATTGATAGGCCATTCGAATTGCACAGAGTGGGGCTAGTTTTGAAAGAGTTGACTTTTTTTTTTCCTGTTCAGCTGCACCTGATTATATTGGTGCAGATTACCTACAGAATGCAAAACCTGAATGTGATCTGAGTTGATACCCTCATTGAATAAACAGAAAATTACCAGGAAAGAAATGATGTGTATGATTAACCTCAGTGATCCATAGTCAACTTTCTAAATGTTCATACACTCCTGAAACTTTTGTTTCAGTCCAATAGATGAAAGGGGTTTTTTTGTTTTTCTTAAGTTGATAGCTCATCACTGCAGGTAGTTTTGTGCTGATCTTAATGAGACGGTGTTTGCAAACTTTCTGGAGTTCCTACTAAAAAGGCCATATAATCTCACCACCATATCAAAGTGATGATATGTTGTTTTATTGCCATCCTAAAATTGTCCAATGTAGTAGTGGAAGAGTACCTGAATTTTCCTTTGATGGAAACTGAAACAAATATGGTGCATCCTTTGTTAGCAGAACTGATTCAAATAAAGGGCTCCATAATATAACATAGACATATAACATATAACATAGAGTTATATCTGCTTGCTCTCCTTCCTTATTTGATCTGTATTTCAAATTATCTTGCCTGACAGTACCACTTATCACCATATGACACTGCAAGTACCTGAAATACTCATTTTATCTGTGCAGTATTCAGCATATATCTGACAGTCTTGCCTTCTCTGGAGCTTCTAAGTGAGTATCTTTTCTAACACTAAATTTGATCTGAGACAAAGAAAGATAATGGCTGCATGTACACATTCAAATAATCTGGGAGAATTCTCCTAGGTTTGTTCTCCTGGTAGAAATATTTACTCAGAGCCTTATGTACAGACATTCAAAAGCTAAGTCTCTGAAGAGTGAAGAGCTTGCAGTGCTGATACTGTCAAGCCAAGGAGGGGGGCTATGCACACATCTCAGAGTGTTCTGCAGGCTCCCTTAGTCTGCCTGGCAACAGATGGTAGCAGTGCATAAGGCAGCCCAGTTGGGCTGGCCTATATTGCCCATGGTTAGCCTGTGTTTCCCTGCAGCACAATGTAGGCATGAAGGGGGCATGTTCTGCTCCCTAGTGGAGCAGCAGAGTCCAGTGAGCACTGTCTGCTTGGCGAAAGGGGATGGGGGAGGATGAAGGACTATGTTCTGTTCTGAGACATGCTATAGCATATACAGACATTCACTCCCCAGGAGAAACTCGAGAGAGAGATTTAACATTGGTTGTTCCTAACTTATTTTTCTCTTGGAGTGGCCATTTTTACTATCGGAGAAAAAGCCTGAACATCTATATACTCATGGTTTCTCCTGGGAGAGCAGCAACTCTCAGGAGAAGATGAATGCCTGTAAAAGGCCAATTTGATAATTGCTTTCCCGACTGGAGTTAGGTTAACCTGACTACCACTCAGGATTCTAAAATGAAGTTATCTGTGTTGTTGTGACTTTGGCAGTAACAGTACCATAAAAGTAATTCCTATGCTTTCTGAATCACTGTATTGCAGCTCAGCACCCCTGATTCTCACTGACATGTACTCTCCTGACCTATACCTTCATCCCATCATATACGTAAGTGTTTTTAGGAAAAGGAAAGACTTCCTTCATGGAACTTGGCAACTAGCCAGTGTAAACAACATAGTGAGCATCGTTCTACCTGATTAAAAACAAAATTCTAATGGATAGAGGCAGCTAGCTCTTGCTTATTTGCCATATTTTCTTGTAAGCAGTATGCCCCAGAATAAGATGCACACCATGTTTTTGAAAGGTTGAATAAAGAAAAATAATTTTTTCTTTGTAGTAAGTAGCTGGGTTATAGCAGCTAGGAAGCTAGGCTTGCTCATTGTTCTGCTCCTTGGCTGTGTCTACATGAGGTGATTTACTGTGTGTTAGACTAATCTAATGCACATTAAAGTGTCAGCTTCTATACATACATAGCAATTACTGCACTATAGATTAGTCTAATACACTGTTTTCTAGTACCTGTAGATCCAGATATTAGAAATGAGCATGTTAAGCTAATGTGTCAAAGCACACTTGTAGACATGGACTGGGAGCAACTTGCTCCTGGTCAGCCTAGGCAGCAAGGGGCCCACAGGGTTGGAGAGAGCTGTCTCAGCTTGTTGAAATGCTGCCTCCCAGCCACATGGAGATTGGGATGGGTCCCAATTTCCATGTAGCTAGGAGGCAGCTGCGCAGCAGCTGGGGCAGCTCTCTCCTGCCTCATGGGGATTGGAACCAGCCTCCATGCCAGCCCAGGGATGGCACCCAGGGGAGCCTGGAACACCCCCTGGCTGCTGCAGGGAGGCAGAGCAGGGTAGGGGCAGGTCCAAACTGAACTGCTCCTGTCGGGAGTAAATTTGCTCCAGACAGGTGAATGTTCAGATGTATGTGTGGGCCTGAGTTTAATGTGCCTGAATTTTCTGTGTAGAAAATTCAGGCATATTAATTGCTTGTCTAGATGCGTCCCTAGTAGATCAATTGTGGATTTACTTTTACTTTTTGTCTGGTAAGCAGCAGAAACTGTTCTTACCATATCTCTCACAATATAATGCACACTCCAATTTCTAGCAGCTTTATTTTCAGGGAAAATGGTGAATATTATGTGGGAGAAATCATAGTATATTTTGCATTCATTTTATTTAGGAGAACATTTCTATGGCCTTCATTCATCTATTTGTTCAGTGAAATGGACTTTTTTTCAGTGTTGCAAGTTGATTAAATTACCCAAACTTGAATAAATGAAGCATTTAGGTTGATCTAATTCTCTTTGGATACCAGATATTTTTTAAGAAACTATATTTTGAAGATCTCGCTTCCTTATTCTTGATAATGTATAAAGTATTTAGTAAATAATGAAAAGTAACAAAAATAATATAAAGGTTAAAATGCTGTTGCATTTGAGTCAGGAGTAGAGAATTATTAAGCCATCCCAAAATACAGACAGCACTGTACCTGGCATGGTCTCCAAATGATCAAAATGCAGGAGGCACAGGGCTCACAAGCAACATGTTTACGGGAGACTAATAACTCCTAGGGTGAGGACCAATTTTGTGTGCTAAACTATCCTAAATTATTCTACACCCATAAAATGCAAAACCAAAACAAGGTGAAAGACAAGTGCAGATTTAATCCTGATTGCAAGGAGGGGTGTTCCATTTGTTCTTTGCGGTGGTGGCTGCAGAGAAGGAAATGCATTTCGCCATGCTCTGCAACCATGAATGCAGAGATGGGTATCAAAAAATAGAAGTTACTGGAAAGTAACTCATTATGTTTAGATTTAAGGCTGATGCTTGTATTTGCTTTCTATATAACACAGTTATCAAATATGTTTTAGAGTCTTTTCATTATAAACTTCCTGTTATAAATTCTCCATGGAAACTGGAAGGAAGTGGTTCTCTCTTTCTCTGTTAGGAATTTAAACATTTACTGTGTAAATGTTTTTCATTGTTGACATGTTATAGAACAACAATATAGGCCAAATGTTATTTTTATTCCAATCATCATCCTTTTCTTTCAAGAGGGTTTAATAGTACTCCAGTTGACAGAATAGGAAATTATGTGAGCCATCTAATCTTGCAGCCATATTTGCTTATATTCAGACATCTTTTTCTACCAAGCATATGTGGTTTTTGATCATGACTGCTGCCGATGGCAGATACAGTTCAGCTTTGCCCATCATATTTATAGTAATTAACAGAAAGCAAAAAGTTTTTCCATCCTGTGTTTTCCTTATGTTTCTCAAAGCTATCTGCCTTGCATACTGTTGACACAGGGACAAATGTGTTTGAACACACCTATGAAAAACATCCAGGTTTTTTTACAGACTTGTCACCTCAGATGCATTTTGTAAGCTGTGTGAACATGAAATCTCACATACTGTTGTAATAGTTTTTGCTCTAGAAATTTGTTTGAAATATCATTAGTCACCTGCCAGGATTAAGTTAATGTAAAATCTTAAAAAACTAAGTATATGTGGAAAAATATGACAAAAAATTACCTTAAATTGCTTTAGGTGCTACTACTTCTAATGAGTAGTACCTCTTCTATACGGTGAACCAGGGGAGAATAAAAGCAGCAGTTATTGATGGGCACAAAAGATTTAGGTAGATCCCTACAGTGGCATTCTGTTTCCTTCCTGCTGGTCAACTTACAAATTCTGTTCTTGGCTGCATAGGTTGTGCAGGTAGATAACTATGTACACTCCCAGATTGTTCATGCACAGTAGGCTATGCATTGGCTGTGTACATAGCTGGGACACACACACACGTACCTTGTAGACAAGGAGTAGTATTCAAGGCCCAAAAATTTAGTCACTCAAAATCCATAACTCATAAGAGTTAGAACTGGGGCAGGTCCTGAGTTACGTTATGAATTTGACCTTCCAATTATAGTTGACTGGCAATATATATGGCTGCATCAAATAGTAGAAAATCAGTTTCGTCCTGAGGTTTTAGGTGTATCAAATACTCCAGATATAGTACTTTGTTTGCCTTGAAATCTGCTTCTCTTTCCTATTGTGTGCCATCACTCTAAGAATATGTAATGTCACATAACTGACCTTATAAGGCATGCCCACACGTGCA
>NW_017729033.1:97656003-97657231 GCF_001723915.1 Gavialis gangeticus | reverse complement strand
GTCTGCACTCCCTAAACAAGTTGCATTTATCTTAGTGGTTGATTTCATCCCCAGGTTTGGGAAAGCTCAGATCACTAGAAAAAAAAATGGAAAAGAAAACAATATGAACATTGATGGGCAGCTCCTTCGCAGCACATGCACTGAGTATAATCTTATTATCACCAACTCTGTGTTCTGCCAGAGAGATATGCACAAAACTTCCTGCATGTATCCAAGTTCCAAACACTAGCATCTGATTGACTAAATCATTGTACATGCCAAAGACCGTTCTAATTTGTATACTACCTGGGCTCTGACTGCTGCTGATGGGTGATGGACAAACCATCAATTAACTCAGTGCAAACTAACCATCCATGCTGTTCCTTAAAGCAGTTAGGTTAAAACAACAATAAACTCAGTGTGAACCAATATGTGGATTCCAAATACATCACTACACTCAGAGCAACAGTAGGCCTGAAATTAATTTTAAAAAAGATGTTGCTGCAGGTACTTAAACAGCAAAAGACTCTTAGGGTGCATCCACACATGCAAGCACGTGCACTTGCAGCAGCTCAAATAGAAGCAGTGCAAATCTGAGCCGGGGCTTTTTGCTTCAGTGCACGTGCTCGGACATGAACTTTGGTGTGCAGCAAATTGTACCACTTAGGGCAAAATAACCCTGCCTGGCTCTTCCTGGATCTGCAGCCAGGGAGACCTAGAGCCTAGGGCCAGCACCTTTGCTGTCCCCAGCAGTATAAAAAGCTGCCCTGTCCTGGCCCCATCAGTACAAAAAGCTGCCCTGGCAAGTAGCTCAGGGATACTCGCTCTCAGGAGCTCCTGGGGCCCAGCCAATTGGTATCTGGGGACACTGCCCCGTGTGCAAGCTGGATTGCTGAAGCAGCCCTGAGAGTTCACTGCACTCTTTACCCACTGCAGCAGTCTGGCAGTGGGGGCTGCTGCCTGACTGTGTCCTGCTGCCCACGTGCCAGACCCGAATGAGGCATCAGCCCCTCTGAGCCAGCTGTCAGTGGGCTGTGGCTGCAGAATTGGCCTTTTTGCGGCACTACCACTGTGTGTGCCCCCTGCCCAGCCATATGGGCAGCTATCGCCTGGAAGACATTCTGGGTGTGATGGCCTGCATTTAACTTTCAAAGCATGTCCTTCTAGCCCCATTTAGCCAGGAGGTCAGCTATAGCCAGCTGCGTCTAAGGTGCCAGCTCTGAGCAGGCTGCTCTCCCTGGGGCCTGTC
>NW_017729033.1:97650556-97651003 GCF_001723915.1 Gavialis gangeticus | reverse complement strand
GGCGGGGGATGGGGCCAGGCAGGGCTGGGGGGGATGGGGGAGCGGGCAGGGCCAGCAGAAGTCCTCCCCTTCCTCCAGCCCCTCTCACCCCTTACTTACGAGCAGTGGAGCCCTGCTGCTGGTACACTGCCTTCCCTGCACAGGCAGGCAGCGTGCTTCAGCACCAGGGTGAAACAAAACAAAACAAAACAAAACAAAACAAAACAAAACAGTGCTTCAAAAATCTGCAGGATTACTTAATTTTAAGCAAGAACAAGCCCCACTGAACTTTGCGTTAGTATTTGCAGGTTTGGGAATGTGTTGATGGAAAAAGACTGTTCAGTTGTTTATATCCAGGTGCTTCAGGACTGTCAAGCAATCAGCATGAGACATTAGACCATAAAAAGAAAATATAAATATTTTGAAATGTGATGCTTAAAGATCTGTGAGAGAGAGAAACAATGCATA
>NW_017729033.1:97645181-97645556 GCF_001723915.1 Gavialis gangeticus | reverse complement strand
GTGAATTCTAAATACATATTTCATGAATACATGAATATATATTTTGTTGCCCCCCTCCCACGGTTGCTATGGCCCCCTTCAGGGGCTACAGCCTCCCACTGGGGGTAACAGCCCCCCAACAGGGGCCAAGTGGCCCCCACAGGGGCTACCACCCCCTCTGCAGAGCCCACATACATGCCACACCCCAGCCCCCCCGATTTCTGCCTCACCTGGCCCCATCCCCTACTTGCACCCCCAGGCCCCCATGGTTCCCCCACCAACCCCAGGCACCGGCATTTAAAAAAAGTCTTTACTCACCGCAGAAGCAGGGGCTGGGGGGGGCAGGTGGGGTTTGGAACTGGGTGGGGAAGGGATTGGGGGGGTTTTGGGGATAGG
>NW_017729033.1:97640790-97645144 GCF_001723915.1 Gavialis gangeticus | reverse complement strand
GGCGGGGGATGGGGCCAGGCAGGGCTGGGGGGGATGGGGGAGCGGGCAGGGCCAGCAGAAGTCCTCCCCTTCCTCCAGCCCCTCTCACCCCTTACTTACGAGCAGTGGAGCCCTGCTGCTGGTACACTGCCTTCCCTGCACAGGCAGGCAGCGTGCTTCAGCACCAGGGTGAAACAAAACAAAACAAAACAAAACAAAACAAAACAAAACAGTGCTTCAAAAATCTGCAGGATTACTTAATTTTAAGCAAGAACAAGCCCCACTGAACTTTGCGTTAGTATTTGCAGGTTTGGGAATGTGTTGATGGAAAAAGACTGTTCAGTTGTTTATATCCAGGTGCTTCAGGACTGTCAAGCAATCAGCATGAGACATTAGACCATAAAAAGAAAATATAAATATTTTGAAATGTGATGCTTAAAGATCTGTGAGAGAGAGAAACAATGCATAAAAGAGCCCTTATTTACAGTGGCAAACGTCTGAACTTTTCTGTTTACTTGTAGGAAGAGACAGAGGAAAAAGAAGTAATTCAGACAGGTGAAGGTTATGACGTTATACAAGACATTTCCCTTTTAATTCCCTTTTTTAATAATTTAAACTATTTCTGCGCTTAGTTGTACATTTCTGAGAAGGAAAAAAATAATCTCTTGCATAGTTTTAACTTTTAAACATGAATTTGGCAATATCTTACCTTTTATTGTCCTTCATTACGAGTGCATTTCAAATTCCTTTTAAATACTAATGATAATAATAAATCCTTTTGCTATTCATAATTATTTAATTTGGGAAGACTGAAGAGTTTCATGGTAATAGAGCATTAGCTAAGTATTAGTTATTGGATACTTAAGAACTTACACTTTTCAAATAGGAATGCAAAATGTAGATCCTAACCATTTGTGGTAGTGAAGAATCCCAAGGTATTTCTGCAAGGGTAAAGGTGCTACTCCTAGGCCATGTCTACATAAGATGCTGACTGCTCAGTAACTCGTTACTACTGTGTAGTTGTGTTGCATGGTCTGAAGCATGACATGACGCTACTGCGCAGTAGTAACAAGCTACTATTCAGTCAGCATGGGTGATTGGTTCCTCCTGAGTCAGGGGGAGCATGTGCCCCCCCAGCAGCTAGTCAGCAACTGGGATGGTTCCCACCCCACAGCTGATCTCACCAAATGGGGGAAGGGAAGTTCCCCACAGCTGATCGCACGAACCTGGAAGTGACAGCGGCGCTCCTGGAAGTGCCAGCGGCACGTCTCCTGGAGGCCCCAGTCCCTGGCCAGTGCTCCTGCCTGCGCTGCCTGCCCGTTGCCTAAGCAGGGACCGCTCGCTGTCAGGGGGTGGTGCACCAGCGCTCTCAGGGGGTGCATGGGCACCCCCATGTACCCTCTATGCCTTGCCACTGTTGGTCAGCATCACCTAAAAGCCATTTAGTTACTACACAAGTACTAAATGAATGTGCAGTAACAACTGCGAAGTCAGCATCTCGTGTAGATGTGGCCCAAGTGTCCTTCCAAAATTTACGTATCAGCTATATAATTTGGATTTCTGTTATATACTCAGTAATTCTAGACTCTCAGTGGTGGTTAGACAACAGCTTTTCTATTAGACAGTTACCTGCAAATTTCAATCTTTGCATCTCACCTTTATGATTGCAAAGAAACAGTTCCCAACATGAGTAAAGCTCAATATAAGGTGATGCAATGCATCTTCAAAACTGTGCAGAAAAGTATTTCCCAAGACTGCATGTTCAAAGAGTGAAACCTGACCAGAATCTTATGAGTTTCTAATACAGCTTTTTATACCTTTCACAGTTTCTCTGAGGTAGAGCTTGGAGAAAGCTCTTATTAAGCAACAGACATAGATACTGGAACAGAAAGAGGTATAAGCACTGGAGACTCTCTATTAGTACATTTGAAGTAACGAGCTGATGGAGTGAAGAACTGGTGTGGAAACACCGCACCTGCACAGCTTGTGGTAACCAAGGATATGTGGGAGGAGAGGGAAAAACAAAATATGAGTCTGAGAAACAGAGTTCTTCTTAAGGAGGTGAGCAAGAATTTAAGGGTCAGTCATATTTATCAGACACCTACCTGATGTTGACTGATATGAAACAGGGGGCCCTAATAAATATTTCAGTGGTTAGCCCTGCAGTAGAGTGTCCCCAGTAGTAATGGCAGTATTAATTACTGCAGCCTAATACCATCACACATGTAGATGGTGACACTTTACTCCGCAGCTAATTAATCTACCCTACTGTAAAGTGAACATGTAGATGTAGCCTTTTGTAATACTTTTGGTTTTGCGGTCTTTGCTCTATTTACTCTTAAACAGTTGAGATCTTGATTCATTTCACACAGGCTGTTGACAAGTTTGCTGTAAGATAACATTCTGTCATTATTAATGCAGACTAGATTGGAACTAATAATCTAGGAGTATCTGCTGGACATCCCCTAGGTGAATAACTTTCCAACTTTTTAAAATACTTTTCTAACAATAGTATACAGTGTCTTTAAAGTAATTTAGCTTAAAATATGTCTTTAACTTAAGTGTGCACATTCAGCCCCATGCAATTCATTTCCCCTTCCTTTGACTTGAACTATTAACTGATTTCCCTGGAATAGAAGGATATTGGTCAATGGGAGTTGAAGGTAACGGAAAATGCCCAGGTGTATCTGAGGGCAGACGCAAAACATTTATATTTAATTAAACAGACTCATCTAAAAGCAAAGTAGATCAAATCTATCTAGTTCAATACAAGGAAAAATAAGCCCAATGGTGAAGCAGAATAATCGCAGTGTAAGAATTCAGTGGAAATGCGGCATTGTTCAGTATCTAACACTGAGCTTGGCCTGGATTAAAAATAAATTGTACAGATGTATTTCATGACTGCAAAGCCATAGATTCTGGTTCCAGCGAAACTACACTTGCAATCAATACTACAATAATAAATAAATCAAATAAATACATAATAAAAAATAAATAAAATAGTCATATTGCAACCAACAGCAGGAAAAAAAAGCCAGTATCAGAATATCATGGTTTTCCTAGGGAAGAAGTATACCTTTAAAATGTAAATTTCTTCTTCTAATTTGCTCTGACACCATGCTTTTGCTTAATATTCCATTGCATTTCATTATCTTTCTATGTGTAATTAGTAATCTTACAGTGAACAAGTTTATATTTTGTCATTATAAAGCTTATAATTATTTTAATTATCATAAAATTAATATCATAGGTATTTCTACTACAACATATATATATATATATATATATATTCATAGATGCTAGGATCTGAAGGGACCTCAATGGATCATTAAGTCTGACCCCCTGCCAGTGGCAGGAAAAAGTGCTGGGGTCATGTGACCCCAGCCTGGTTCTTATCCAGTCTCCTCTTGAACACCCCCAAGGTAGGGGAGAGCACCACCTCCCTGGGAAGCCTGTTCCAGATTTTGGCAACCCTAACTATAAAGAAGGTCATTCTGATGTCCAGCTTAAATCTACTCTCTATCAGCTTGTGGCTGTTGTTTCTGGTTATTCCAAGGGGTGCTCTGGTAAACAGAGCATTTCCTTTTCCCTCCTACCCCGCTCCCCCTCTGGTGAACTTGTATACTGCCACAAGATCCCCCTCAGCCTTCTCTTGCTGAGGCTGAAAAGGTCAAGGTCCCTCTGCCTTTCCTCATAAGGCCTTCCTTTGAGGCCTCTAACAATACGAGTGGCCCTCCTCTAGACCCTCTCAAGGTTGTCCACATCCTTCTTGAACTGCAGGACCCAGATTGGACGCTATACTGTAGCTGTGGCCTGGCTAGTGCTGCATAGAGGGGGAGCATCACCTCCCTGGATCTGTTTGTGATGCGCCTACTAATACATGACAAAGTGTGGTTAGCTCTGCTAATTACTTCTTCACATTGACGACTAGTATTCATCTTGGAGTTGACAATGACTCCGAGATCTCTTTCTGCCACTGTGCTGCTGAGAAGGTCATCCCCCAGCCTATAGATGTTCTGGTGATTCCCTCTTCCTAAGTGCAGTACCTTGCACTTGTCCTTGCTGAACTGCATCCTCTTGTTCTCTGCCCACTTCCAAATCTGTCCAGGTTCACCTGGATTCGGTTTCTTCCCATCAGTGTGTTTGCTTTGCTCCATAGTTTGATGTCATTTGTGAATTTGGACAGAGTGCTTTCCATGCCCTCATCCAGGTCACTGATGAAGATATTGAATGGCACTGGCCCAAGGACTGAACCTCAGGGGACCCCACTGCCCATATCTTTCCAGGTGGATACTGACCCATCCACCACCACTCTCTGGGTATGACCCTTAAGCCAGTGTGTGTGTGTGTGTGTGTGTGTGTGTGTGTGTGTGTG
>NW_017729033.1:97627452-97640708 GCF_001723915.1 Gavialis gangeticus | reverse complement strand
TGTTTTCGTGTGTGTGGGGGTGTGTGTGTGTGTGTGTGTGTGTGTGTGTGTGTGTGTGTGTGTGTGTGTGTGTGTGTGTGTGTGTAAAGCCTTTGTCCAGTTCCCGATTAATACTTACAGCTCTGCGTGGAGCTGGTGCTGCTAAGGACTGGGAGCTCAGTAGCTTACATGAAAATCACATGGTATCTTGTAGAGAGGTTTCTAGGGCTCCCATTGGTTGTATACACTGCTATGATTTATACATTTGTGATTTATTCTGTTGTGTCCTAAAGCAGAAATAGAAAACTTAATATCTTTGAGTTTCTTTTTAACTCATAATATTTTAAAATTGTTAATCCTTTATAATACTCTGTAAACTCTTTCAGCAAATTTAAAGACCCTTTTTTTCCTCCTCAGAATAAAATTGGATTTCTAATAACCACTGGTCTACAAGTTGCCTGTCTTCTGCTCTGACATGGCATCAGCTTGTTCATATTGAATTGAACAGTCCTGGGAACTTACTTACTCACTCAAGCTTAGAGGCAATAATCTGTTTTGATTTAGGGTAGCCTGCATTGCTGCTTTCTGCTTTGAGGGTAACAGAGCACTTAAGTCATTGTCAAACATATTTTAGCACCAAAAATCTGGCTTGGAAAAAAAAGAAAACATTGTTTTCTACCTTTTTTTATTTCAGATATTCTACTCTATATATTTACTTAATATTCTGAAGTATGTTTGTCAGGTTAGGACTGCCTTTTTGATCTGTTTGTCCAGTGTCTAGAAGCTTGTTATGGGGCCAAACACGTAATAATAATAGGCTTTTCTTAGCTACCAGTGCTATAGCAGTCACCAAGCAATGTAATGTTCATGGTATGCTTGATATGTTGGCAGATGGATGGAGGAAGTATTGTAATGATGTCCTAAATGTTATTTCATTTCCCTGAGCCCCATCCAAAGTGCATTTAATATGAGTCTGTATTTCCATTTCTAAAAATGAAAATGAAGTGGCATAACAGCTATAGCTGTAAAATTGTCCTTGACATGTTTTGCAGATGGTAGACCTATCATTATGTACTAATTTTCTTTTTGTATAGTTCCATTTATGACAACCTATTCAGAGCTCTAGTTGACATCTAATGTGCTTTGCAATAATTTGCACAACTGAAATTCCTTAAAATGTCACTGCATAAAGGAAAGTGTAATTTCAGCTATAGAAGTGAAATGCGATCAGGAGCCAAAAGGATACTAGAATCTAGTTCTCATAGACTCTTGATCTTATATAATTCTTAGCTCATTAAAATTTGCTCCTTCTTGTATATCCAGTCTCTGTCACTGTGAATACAGAACCTGAAGTCGTTTTTTGGGAACTCAGAGGAAATCAAGGTACTAGCTGAACCATTGTGATTGTGTTAAAAATTTACTCTTAGGTGGTGTCAGTGAACTCATGGCGTTTGAAGCCTGGTAGTACTGCTTTAATATCTCCACTTGTATGGAGAACTCCATTAAAGAGAAAGTGAACTCAAAAAGTATTTGCTTGAGCTGTATCACTGGGGAAGAAATGTGATATTAGAATTTTCCCTTTGAAACATTGTAGTATTGTTAGCTAATCTTTGTCAGTGCTGGGAAAAGTGTGAGAAGTTTACCTGGGAGGAAATTAATGCCTTATTAGTGTTAAATTTGAACTTTTGTTGGTCTATGGGACCTATAAAAGTGTCATTGTGGAAAAGGTTGCTTTCAGAAGTTTCTTGGTGCTTGCCCAATAAAAGTTGGCTCTGATGATGTGTAATGCCTTTAATTTACTGCTTGCTTTTTTAAATTATAATTTATGTATTTATTTATTTATTTTTGGTATCCATTATGCAAATTTTATGAGTAGAAATTTGCAAAACATTTCAGTTAAAATTATTTTGTGTAGAAGCCATTGAGGCCAATCATATAGGGTGTTTACAGCTATGCTCTGGGAGTTGGGGTGGAGGCACTTTAATTAGTGCAGCTCCAGAGTTGCACTCATTAAAAGCACCTGGAGTGTCACATGTATCAGTGTCCTTGCGCTGAAAATTGGACTTGGGGTGCTTTGAACTAAAGCTTGTTGAACGCTCCCCACTGCCATTTTTCAGTGTGGGGACACTGATAAATGCGATGCTGGAATCTGCTGAAGTGCAGTAATTTCCATGCTCCAGCAGACTCGATTAATTGAGTCTGCTCTGATATGCTGGAATTACAGTGCGTCAGAGCGGCCTACTTGCATGTGTATAAGTGTCCATAGTGTCTGACTAGTTTACCCAAGTAAGATAGAGTTTTGGATTCCAGTGCTATAGTGAAGGGGATAGTATGAGCAGAGAAGAATTTGCATTGTATAGTTTAATGTGTTACTATACAAAAGCAGTGGAAGTAAAATGTGTAATTTAAATGTAGCGTGTCAGAATTAAAAAGCAGTTCATATATAATCAATGTATTATTCTAAAAAACCCCAAAACTTTGTTAATTATTAAACATGTATGGGTAGACCTTAGATAGCCTTGAGCAAAATTTTGTACTTATTTACACACATAGGCCATGTCCAGACGACCACAGTCGTGTTGATGTGGTGCCACAGACTTGCTTGCGACACCACGTACCGCACATTTAGTTGTTCTCCATGCTGCAATACAGCAGCATGGGGAAGTGGGGGGGGGGGGTTGACCCTTGGATATCCAGAAGTAAAAAAAACCTGTGCAAAAAAAAAAAGCAGAGCAGCACATGTGGGGACACTGTGCACCACTCAAAACTGGAGCCTGGACCACCAGAGCCATACTCTGGCTTCCAGGTCAGGCTTTGAGTGGCAGGATCACTACTGCTGTAGCCCCACGACCCCAGGTAAGGCTGCTGGGGCCAGCCCAGTGCTGGCCCCAGCCTCCCCTACCTCACCTAGGGGAATCTGCCATGAGCCAGAGGGTGCATGGCACAGGCATTCCCCAGGGACAACTAGCTGCAGCACAAGGTGTCCCAGTGCTAGCAGTCCCCAGGGAACCAAATGTCCATGGTCATTTACATGCAGTCATACGGTTCTGCTAGAATCATTGATGTACATTTGTTATTGAGACCCAGCTTTGGTCCTTTTTTCCAGTTAAAGTAATGCAAGATTCAATCTGTCACAACTTGTTCATAATTTCATTTACTAGCATAACTTGTGTAGCTATAAGCTTCTTCCACAAAAGCCACACAAAATATTAGATCATCACAGGTTCACTCCAGACTGAACTATTACATTCTCTGCAGTTTAGAATCCATTCATAAGGGAGAAGTATCCTTTTTGTAGTAAGGTATTTCTTTATTTTTAATACATTCATTTAGTACATTTAAAGACATGCCATTAAGTTATTTCTACAAGGGTGTTTCAGAAAATAATGGGAATTTCAAAGTAAAACCATTTTGTGTGAAATGAGTGGGGAAACTACACAGCAATGGGGAACACCGGTGGTAGCATTCTTGAAAGCACCTATCATTTACAACTGAATAGAGAAGTGATGTGGTCCAGTAAATGATCATTGAACACAACATGGTTTTATTTCAAAATAGCCATTACTTTGTGAAAGACCTGTGTATATTTATATTTTATTAGATGGCTTTTTAAATAAAATAATGCGTTGTCTGGCAATCTGATAGTAGTTTTAATGAATTTCAGGCCTGTGGCAAATGTTGTATTTCTGGTGCAATTAATGTGTTAATTGTATCATAAATAGGGATATGCCACATGTTCATTGAATTTATGGTGCCATAAAATGGCAAATCAGCCTTAAAGATATTCCTCAAAAATATGTGACAACTTTGTGGCTGGTTTATATGGCACCATAAATTTAACATATGGGATGTTCTGTCATGCCATTGCTGACAACCAGCCAATTGTCAACATCAGGACCTAGGCAGGCCCTGGAGCCTAGCTAGCAGTTTTGTGATTTTATGCCATATTCCCAGAATTGTGTGGCCTACCATGCATGTCAGACATGACAGGTCACTTGATTTGGGAAATGGGACACAAAGTTACTCATATCCCAGTTGCACAACTGCCTTAACATCTGCCAGGGCCACACAGCTCACAAATGTGAGTATTAGATAAAACTTAACAGATAAAGTATGAGTGAGAACTCCCTGCTTTCCTTCTAGTATTATGTAATCAACCTTAATTTTGATTTATAGTACTTCTGATATCTAGCCTTGAGATGTGAAAGGTAGTCTGGTTCAATCCTCACTGCAAAAAAACAAAAACAAAACCCCAAAAGCATGTCATTAACATTAAGAAGTCATTGTCTGAATAGAGGCAAAGTACCAGATAATGCAGTGAGACTTGACCTAAGTCACATTTATATCCAAGTAGATTTGAAGTTTCTTCAGGGTTTTCACTGTCAAAGTAATATTTACTTACCAGTGTTGTGCAGGTACATGTTTCGTATCTTGGGAATTATGTATATATCCAAATTAGTTAATAAGTTTGCATATATAGAAATATTTAGTATGCATGTAGAAAGAAATATGTAATTTGTCTTGGTCTTGCAGCGTAGTATGGTAGATCAGGGACCTGAACCGAACCTGAATGGGTGATGAAAGGTGCACAGAGCGAGATTTGGTGCTGGGTAACAGCTGCTTAAATGAGATGGGTTTGTGGGTGGTGTTGCAAGTTATGAATGGGTTCAGGGATGTGTGGCGCAGGTATTTCTGACCATTTGTCGGGGAAGTTAGAAACAGCTTGTTTTATGGGAGATGATTTAGGTATGGGTGGACAGTGGATTGTAGCAGAGTTGGTACTTTGTGTGAGCTAGGGAAGATGGTGTGGAGGATGTCCCAAAGGAAATTTAGGGCAGCTGAGATGGGGCAACTGAAAGAAGGATGAAGGCTGCACTTTGATTGCAGGGGGGGAAGCTGGCTGGATGGTAGCAGCAGTGAACAGGACTACTACACACTTCTGCTGTTTTGGGTTTTTTTCACACAAAACTGCTGTTTTGGGTTTTTTTTCCTCTCTCTCCTTGTGTTTGTTTTTTGTTTTTTTTTTCTATTCAGATCCAGAAGTGGAAGGAACAGCTTCTTAGCTGCTTAGTTAGAAGTTTTCACAATATCCTGTAGCGGCCATACTATTGGAGGCCATTCCTTCAATTCCAAATGAATGCGTGACATGTTCAGAACGCATGGGGCTTCGCCAGGGAGCATGACTGTCAAGCAAGATGCATGCCACTTGGCAGATCTGTTGAACGTAACACAAATAAATAGAAACTTTTGGGCACTTGGGATGATGATGTTTAGGTTTCCAAAAGAAAAAATAATGCAGAATTAAAGCTGGACTTCCTGGCTTTTATTCCTGACTATAGACCTAAACTTAGTGTGGGACCTAGCATAAACTACTACGGCTCTTGCAGACTCAGCATACTGATGTACAAAAATGGTTTTAATTGATGTATCTTTGACGATAATATAGCGCTGAATATTTATTAATTCATTTGGTGATGGGTGGTTGAAAAGTGAACATAGTTTAACAGAGTTCACAGACACTCTCACTTCAGAAGGAGAGCATAATACCTGCAGGGCGTATCTAGCATAATTTGTTCCCGGTCATACCCTCCCTGGTATCAACAAGAAAAAATCTGAAGAAGTCATAAGAATTTTTTTAATATAAATTATTCTACAACAGGTGCAATCTTTCATATATAGGAAATGTAGATACAGTTGATCTCAACAGCTGATCTTTTCCGCCTAAAATAAAATGAAGCCTTTGTCTTCACTTTTATGGGATATGGTGATTAAACCTGTGTCTGAAGGCAATTGATGCACTGCATCTGTGCTAATGTCATTTTCGTGGTTTATTAATCTCACAGTATGCTGAAATTTAAACATTTCTCTATGTTTTTTTTCTTATTATGTAGTACCAAATGGTAAAGGAGAATGCTAAAAAGACCATTGCAGAAACCGCCCCCCAAGAAAGTTGTAGGTCTCCGTGCTTTCGTAATAGGCTATTTAATGCCTTAAATGCCACAATAGGGAAAATATAAAACAAAACAAGAGGTGAAATAGGCCCACAGGTTGGTTTTTGGGGTTTTTTTGTTTTTTTGGGTTTTTTTTTGGTAATTCAGTATTAATTGAAATAGTTTTGTTTTTATTCATCTGTCATGCTTCTTGAAATAAAAGCTATAGGAGCAATTTCAGTTGAAGTGAAAGACCATTTTAGCTGGTACAGGTACCAGTATACCATTGCCCAACATTCTATTTTATACCTGTTTTATAAAGCTCAGTTAATAGCAGTAGAGACACTTTGAACAGCAAGGACCATTTCCTTCAGACTTCTGACATGTTCATGTTACACTAGGACACTTAGCATTACCTAAGCAATATAGTAAATTCTGCCTATGACATCACTATGAAAAGCATGTACAACAAAGAATAAAAATCCATAAGGTTAAAAAAGTTTCTGTAAAATACAGAATTTTAAATAGCCATGTCAAGAACCCAAAAAAGAAAGAGAAGAATGTTAACTTTCTATTTTCAGTATTCATTGAAGTCAACAATGACAGGGTGGACCATGTCAAATAATACTAAAATGAGTGGTTGTTTTCCATTAAACCGAATTTCTTCAATCATGCTCAAATCCTTATGCTTAAGATAATTTTCACCCAAAATCGAAAGGCCAGCTTAGCAGTTATATTCCAGTTAAGACCAGTAGTGTTTAAGTAAGGGGCAGGCAATTATTTCAGCTGGAAGGTTGCTGAGCGAGTTTTGGTTGAAGCTGGGCGGCACCTGGACCAGGCAGGACCACAGTATCCGCCACAGGCCATATTTTGCCCACCCCAGGTGCATCCAGATGAGCACGGTCATATGTTGTGTGGCGCTATAAACATGTTAGCAGTGCCACATACTGCATAGTCCAGAGTTCTCTGTGTTGCAAGGGCATGCTGCTTAAGCAAGTGCTGCTCCATTTTCTTTTCTGCCATTTTTACCCCTGGATATCCAGGGGTGAAGAAAAAAATACAGGAAAAAAAACCTGAAACAGCGCACACTCAGGAAGCATGCACTCCTAAAAAAGTGGAGCCAGGCTGCTCAGAGCCATGCTGCAAGTGCTGTCTAGGCTATGCCAGACAGGATCACCACGGTGCAGCTCCAGGAGGGCCCCAGGACCACAGTTAAGGCTGCTGGGGCCAGCACAGTGCTGGCCCCAGCCTTCCCTACGCCATCCGGGGCAACTTGCCATCTGCCAAAGTGCATGTGGCACAGGCGTTCCCCAGGGACAAGTAGTGGCAATGCAAGGTGTGCTGCTGCTACTTGTCCCTGGGCAACCAAATATTCACTCTTATCTGGACACACACCTCTGATTTAAGCACTCTTAAAGTTGCTATTTTCAGGATAACCAATGATAATATTGTCCATTAATGCCTTGATCATTAAGTTTATGCATATGCTGTTGTATTGTAGCTTATTGGACCTTTCAGCTTAAGCAGTGTTCCTAATATTGAACAGCAGTAACCTAACCATGGCGAAAACCATACAAATCCCACATAGTTATGCAAGAGACAATCACAATTGCCAAAATTTTATTTTTTTAAGAAACTGAAAGTGGTAGAAGAGTTGCAGAGAAAATTCAAAATCCAAAATAGGCAGCAAGCCTTTACCTGTAGCTAAGACACTACACTGTACAAGCGCTATGGACTCATAGATGTTTGAGCTTCCATTTTTAAAGGGAATTAGTACTCTTACATGAAGTTGAGGGGTCAGTTTCATGAAGACTTAGAAAACTGTTTTGGGAAAGTAAAACTTAAGTTTCAGTAGGCTCAGCACTGGTACAGAGCTGCAGAGCCTTTATGTGCACTGTCATTAAAGAAGTTCATGTTACCAAGTTTGTGTCAGTGATATTACAGCTCTGCAAAAAATATCCCTAAATTAAGGTGATGACAAGCAGTGATGATAAAGGGATTTGGAGCTTTTTTCCTAATTTAATAGAGCTACTCTACTGAGATCCAAACATTTTGGGGAAGGTATAATTACTATAACTTGGTAGAGCTTCTGTCAGATGCATTTAAAATATGTCTAGGTTTTCCAATTTATAGGAAATGAAAATGCTGATTTCAAATCAATTGAATTAAAAAAGGATGTGGAGAAGCTTGAGAGCGTGCAGAGGAGAGCCATGCACATGATCAGAGGTCAGGAAAGCAGACCTTATGAAGAGAGGCTGAGAGCCATGGGACTTTTCAGCCTGGAAGAGTGCAGGCTCAGGGGTGACGTGGTGGCCACCTATAAGTTTATGAGGGGTGCTCACCAGGATCTGGGGGAATATCTGTTCACCAGAGCACCCGAAGGGATGACAAGGTCAAATAGTCACAAACTCCTCCATGACCGTTTCAGGCTGGACATAAGGAAGAGACTGCCGCCGAAGGTCGTTCAAGCACCTACTTTGAACACCTTCAAGAGACATTTGGGTGTTTATCTTGCTGGGATCCTGTGATCCTTGCTGACTTCCTGCCCCTGGGACAGGGGGCTGGACTTGATGATTTTTGAGGTCCCTTGCAGCCCTAATATCTATGAATCTATGAATATACTGTTTTGGGGTATTTTGGTTAATTGGCAACAAGCAGTTCATTCAGTGCAGAGAAACAACATATCACAAAGTGACCTTTGCTCAATATGATTTAATTTTTCTCCATACAGGGATGAGATAGCATCATAGATAGTTTCAACCTCACCTTGAGAAGAGAAAATGTGACTGCAGTTGTTTGGTTTCTGCATTGTTTCAAACTGCTGTGTAAAAGGTCTTTTGTTTAAAGGAATTGAAGTAACTCAGTGGAAACTTCACATTGGCAACATATTATATATAACATGTACACTATACACATCAGTAGATATTACCCCTTTGCGTGCTTGTCTTCCACAGAAATGGCCAAAATGCTGGCCTGCCATGTTCTACCGATTGACACTGGCAAGCTCAATGGTAGTTAATGTACTGCTGATACTAAACCTTTTATCAGTTAATAGTTGATTTTTATGAATGATTCCAATTAAGTATGGTTGCAGTGCACATACCAATTCCTCCTTAACTTTCCTACACAAAATTAAAAAAAAAAACAGAGTTCTGGGATAATAGTCACTTTCAGAGTTTAAAGGACATAGAATGCAAAACACTAAATGGATTCATTGATGATTTCAAAAAGTTTGAGTTGTTGAAATATTATCCTGCGTTTCTCTGAGCTTTTCCTAAGTAAGGTCCGAAAACCTTGACCGTGACATTATAATCTTATTATTTTTCATCATCTTCATAATGATACATATTTTTTAAATGTATAGTGAGACTCACATATGATATTCCTTTTTTGAGTACCTAACATGATATAAGATCAAGTACAGTGGGCTTCAGTAGTGTGAGATTTCTTATGTATATTATAAACTTTGCCAACACACTTGCTGTTAAATTTATTTATGAAAATAAAGTGTACAGCTATGCCACATAAGGTGTAATTTCAGATAAGCAGAAACTGAATGGATGAGGTCATGGAAAATGGGCCTCTAAGGAAAAGAATAGCAATGGTGGTAATTTACAGAACTTCAAAGCCATTTAAGATGCTGCAAGAGGCACATGCAGGAATGAGAAAACATTCCCTGCACTGCAAATTTGCAGCGTGGGGGCAAAATTAAACCCCTGGATATCCAGGCGTTAAAAAAAACACACAGCAGAAAAAGCAGGGCAGCAACTGGAGGCTCAGTCCTCCACAGAGATGGTCTGGTAGCAACCAGAGTGTCTCTATGGCTGGCCTTTGCCCTGGTGCTGAAGCACGCTGCTAGCCCGTGCAGGGCAGGCAGTATGTCAGCTGCAGGGAGCTAGACCCGGGCTCCAGTGCCAGTAAGTAGGGGGTGGAGGGGGCTAGAGGAGCGGGGAAGGGACTATGGAGGGAACCTCTGCTGGCCCCTACTGCTCTCCCAGCCCCCTGATTGCTGCCCCACCCTGCCCCATCCCCTGTTTGCACTTTCAAAGGCCCCCAATCCCTGCCCTGCCCAGCTCCACCCTCTGCCTGCCCCTTGAGCCCCCCCGAGCTGTGCCCCACCCAGCCGCATTTCCTGCTCCCCAAGCCCCCTCCATCGCTGCCCCGCCCAGCCCCAGCATCCTGGCAATTAAAACAAACAAAAACCTCGCACTTACCAGCAGTAGCATCTGCCATCGGGGTCACTGGGGGCCCCACATCCAGCACAGAGCCAGATGACAGCCGCAGCAGTTCCAGCCTGGGCCCTGGTGTCCCCCACTGCCCCGTACTCTGTGGGGGGGTTCTGCCAGGAGGCCCAAGAGCCTCCACAGCCCCTGATACTGCCAGTGAGTACAGGCTTTTTTGATTTTTTTAAGTGCCGGAGGCTGGGGGGAGGGGCAGCTTCCGAGGGGCTGGGGGTGCAAGCAGGGGATAGGGCTTGGCGAGACAGCCATTGGGGGGCCTGGGGGAGCGGGCTGAGGTGGGGCAGCCATCGGGGGGTTGCAGGAGCTGGTAGGGAATGGGGCCAGGTGGGGCAGCAATCCAGGGGCTGGGGGAGCAAGTGGGGGTGGGACATGTGGGCTCTGCAAGAGGTGGTGGGGTGGGGCTGGGGCCCCTGTAGGGGGCAGCAAAACATACAGGTATTTAGAATGGATTTGGGGATATTTTACAGAGTGACTTCAGGATTTTTTTATCAGGGATTTTTCAGTTTTCAAATAGGGAACACCAGAATTCCTGCTTAGGGAGTCTAGTGGCAGGACCCTGCCTGATCAGAGACAGCACCTTGGACCCAGCTGGCTGTGGCTGACCTGGCCACGTGGGTTCAGGAGGATATATGTTTACAGTTCAAAGCAGGCCACCACACCTGGAACATCTTCCGGGTGATAGCTGCCTAGATGGCCGGGCAGGGGGCACACACAGTGGTAGTGCCACACAAAGGCCAATTCTTCAGCCATAGCCTATTGGCAGCTGGCACAGAGGGGCAGATGCCTCATCTGGGTCCAGCAGGTGCACAACAGGTCACAGCCAGGCAGCAGCCCCCACTGCCAGACTGCTGCAGTGGGTAAAGGGTGCAGGGAACTGTCAGGGCTGCTTCAGCAGTCCGGCTGGCACAAGGGGCGGTGTCCCCAGGTACCAATTGGCTGGGCCCCAGAAGCTCCTGAGAGCGAAGAGCTTTGAGCTACTTGCCAGGGCAGCCTTTTATACTGCTGGGGACAGCACAGGTGCTGGCCCCAGGCTTTAGCTCCCCCTGGCTGCAGATCTGGGAGGAGCCAGGCAGGGTTATTTTGCCCCAAGTGGCACAATTTGCTCCACACTGAAGTGCATGTCTGGGCATGTGCGCCGATGCAAAAAGCCCCAGCTCATATTTGTACCTCTTCTATTTGAGCTGCTGCAAGCGTATGTGCTTGCATGTGTGGACATGCCCGATGATGTTTTTTTCTCTCAGCTGGCATGCAGGTAAAAAGTCCCTCATCTTATAATCGCATACGGGGAAATCTATCTATGTGCATTGCCGATCATTAAATTGCTGCCAAGAGCAGCATGTGCTCAGCAACTATGCAACTATGAAATTGACTGAATACAGCCAACACTGAGCATGACTATAACCACACAGCCTGCGTTAGACAAACATATATATTTTTATTATTATCTTATTTGGGGCAAAATAAGTTCTGAATTCTGTTGGGGAAGCACAATAGTCAAGTTCAAAAATTCAGCTCAACAGAGCTCAGTTGTCCAAATCTGTGTGGTTCTGTTGCCAGGCAAGTATCTTCCATCCCAGATGCATCAGCCCGGGTGTTTGGATACTCCCCAGATCTGTGACAGGCACCTTGCATTCAAGCCTTGGGCCCAGAGGTCCTGGGATTCAGATGCCCCTTGCCTTGCTTGATCTTAGCCAAAAGGCTAAGAAGTAAGGGGAACCTACCACAACGGCAGGTTAGTATAAACCAGCTGAATAAGATACACTAGTGCCCATTAAGTGAAGTCACATTCACTGCCAACTCTTTTTCAAGTCATGGTGAGCCATAGCATTGCATATAATTTGCCCGGAGTCCCTTTCTCAGCCTGGCACATACAATTAGTATCCTCCACAAGGTGAAGCCAGACCAGATTGCCATGAGCCTCAACAACACATACATTTTTGGAGTATCCCAGGACTTTTGACAAGAGCACCAGGTTCCAGTCATGAGTGGGGGCCAACTAGCACATGGATCCTTTGGGGCTGGGGGTGTATCTGGAATATACATGCATCCTGGGCATGTCCACATGAGACTTTTTGAGTACACTGGACTAATTCTACTGCACATTACCACAGCAGGCAAAACCCGTGCTAATGTACTAATGCACAATAGAATTAGTCTACTGTGCATTAGTGTCACCAAAAAAGCATGCACCAGCGCTAATGCTCAGTAGCACTGATTATGGTACTTTAAGGTAGTACCTGTAATTACAGGTACTAAACTTAATGCGCTGTAATTACAATGCATTAATTGAATGCGTAGATGTGCTCACTGAGCAGTGATGCGCTGTGGGGCCACTGTGGAGGGCAGGGCCACACTAATCATACATGTTTGGCTGAGAGGGCATGAGAAAGGGATTTTGAGTGAACTGTGCTCAATTACATGGTTCATCATGGGTTGAAATGCTGTTGACTCTGGTGGGGCCCAGCCCAGTGAACTACATGATAAATCGTGAGCCTTTTGGCTTTGGACTAATACAGTGCATACTTTATACTCTTGGCTATGATCAAGTGAGACCCCTAGGCCTGGGACCTCCCTGTAAGATGTCTGCCATGGATTTGGATTGCACAGGTTGGGACAGAGAGAGTGGGGGAGGAGAGGGAGAGTACCAAAGCCCCAGACCAGTAATTTTAGGAGGAAGGATATTTGCCTTGTGCTAGAGACACAGGCTTGAATGATTGAGCTCTACTCAGTTGAATTCTGGAACTTGACTCTTGGGCTTTGTCCAAGTGAATTTGAAATTGGGAACTGATTTGAACTTTGAAACAAAATAAAAAAAAATAGTTTACAGTATGAGTAGGTGCCAAAGTACTGCTTAAAAGTGTTGCTAAAACTTGCAGTGGTTTAAAAAAAAGTGCATCATTTCCATATAAACTAAGTCATAGAATCATAGAAGTAGGGTCGGAAGGGACCTTGTAGATCTTCAAGTCCAACCCCCCGCCTGGGCGGGAGAAAAGACTAGACTCAAATGAGTCCAGCCAGGTAGTCATCAAGCCTCTTCTTAAAGATCCCCAGGGTAGGAGCCAGCACCACTTCCCTACGAAGTTGGTTCCAGCTCCTAGCCGCCCTA
>NW_017729033.1:97620825-97622198 GCF_001723915.1 Gavialis gangeticus | reverse complement strand
TGCCCTGTTGTCCCCGGATCATGCGGGTGGCCCTCCTCTGGACCCTTTCAATGTTGTCCACATCCCTCCTGAAATGGGGCGCACAGAACTGGATGCAGTACTCCAGCTGTGGCCTGACCAGCGTCGCATAGGGGGGAAGATCACCTCCCTGGCTCTAGTTGAGATGCACCTGTGCACCTCAAGTCAATAGGTACTATATACAAATTGCTATGGCCATGTTTAATATCAAAGTTATTGTTTTCAGCACTTCCATGTGCTCAAGGAGAGCAGTGACTGACAGTAAGGGGAGGAGGAAGACACTGCCCAGGAAAAGGTTGAGGGGAAGGAGGGAGCAAATGGCTACCTGACCCCTCAGATCTATTTTTCCTGTTGCAACTGGGGGGAGGGGTGTGCAAATTCAAGGCAAAACTCCAATAATTAGATTCTGTGTCAGGAAAATTGTAACACATTTATACTTTTTCCATATATAGAATCTAATGGGGGTTTGTCTTATCAGGTTCACCTTCTATTTGAGTAAATATGGTATTCTTTTGTGTGATTCGTATGTCTGAACATGACTAACGTATTGACAAGTTCCTTAATAACTTTCCAGTACTTTTCTTCTGTTTTGAAAATATGTCAAATGTAGACAGCAAGTCAGTAAATAACTTTTCATCAGGGTTTTTAGAATGACAGTCTGTTTTTTCAAGCAGCCTTGTCTCAATGTCTACATTGACTCACTTTATGGTGGCTCACATTTCTGCTAAACTACTGGGTTTGGAACAAGAGTAGAAATTCTTCTCACTTGGTTGAGTGTTGGCAAGTACAAATAATGAATCACTTTAGTATAAGCACCTCCATTTATTAGCTGTGTTTCTACCACTCAAAAAAGGCAGCCCTTGAATACTGTTCCCATCTAATAACTAGATCTTCTGGAAGGGCTAGACATTTTTAAATCTGCAGGTCCAGATGCTTTCCACCCAAGGGTGTTGAGGGAGCTGGCAGGGGTCATCGCGGAGCCCTTGGCCCAGCTGTATGAGCATTCGTGGTTATCTGGCCAGGTGCCAGGGGATTGGAAACTGGCTAATGTGGTCCCAATTTTCAAGAAAGGGAGGAGGGAGGACCCAGGGAACTATAGGCCTGTAAGCCTCACCTCAGTGCTCGGGAAGATCTTGGAGAGAATCATCAAGGAGCACATCTGTGGGGGGCCAGCAGGGGAGATCATGGTCAGGGGCAATCAGCATGGGTTCATCAAAGGCAGGTCCTGCCTGACTAACCTGGTTGCCTTTTATGACCAGGTGACTAAATCCTTGGATGATGATGTTGCCATGGATGTAGCCTTTCTAGACTTTAAGAAGGCCTTTGACACTGTCTCTCACCCCATCATCATCAAT
>NW_017729033.1:97608543-97615825 GCF_001723915.1 Gavialis gangeticus | reverse complement strand
GAGACTGAGGGACCTGAACCTGTTCAGCCTCAGCCAGAGGAGGCTGAGGGAGGACCTAGTGGCTACCTACAAACTCATCAGGGGAGATCAACAGTAAATAGGTAGAGCCCTTTTCTCCCCAGCACCACCTGGGGTGATGAGGAACAATGGTAATAAGCTGATGGAGAACAGGTTTAGGTTAGAGATCAGAAGGCAATTTTTTACAGTTAGGGTCGCCAAAATCTGGAACCAACTTCCCAGGGAGGTGGTCCTCACCCCTACCTTGGGCAAATTCAAGAGGAGGTTGGATGATCACCTGTCTGGGGTCTTGTGAACCCAGCACTCATTCCTGCCTGTGGCAGGGGGTCAGGCTAGATGATCTGTTCAGGTTCCTTCTGACCCTAGCTACTATGAAACTACCTTTACCATAGTAGGCATATTTTTATCATGCATAGGACTTCATGTTCCATGTATAGAATCTACTTACTGGAGGGTGATCATAAATTCCTTCCCCCACTGCTGTGGCAGATAAAATAGTGGTGGGGTGAGAAGCCAGATCCCCACTTCCTGGCCCCCCTGTGCCTGTGCCTGCTCTGCTGCCTGGCCTCCATGCTACTTGCCTTTCACAGTGCTGCCTGCCCTACCACTTGTTCCCCCATGCCTGCCTCCATGCTACCTGTTCCGCTTGCCACCTGCCCCCCCCACCAAGTGTCGCAGTGTTCCCTGTCCCCTCCTTCCCCACCCATGCCTGTGACTGCCCTCCTGCTGCCTGTCCCTATTACTTTCCCCCACTGCTGCCTCTCCCCACTACCCCATGCCTACCCTCTGCTCCTCCCTTTACCTCCTCTTCCCCCTCCCCCTGCATCTCTCTGTTGCTTATCTTCTGCAGTGGCTCTGTGCCAGTGGCCCTGGCTTTGGCCCTGGCTTCAGTTCAGCCCAGCCAGTCAGAAGCAGTGATGGCAACACCAGGCCTGGCTGGCTCAGGGCTGAAGGGGCCAGAGTCAGAGCTGAAGGTAAGTGGTTGGTATGGGGGAGGGGGGAGTGGTAAGGGAGGCAAGCTGAGTAGTATCCCTGTCCATCCCCAAAATTGCATGCTGCAGGTCTCCCCTGTGTACCTCCTCCAGTGTGTTGTCTTCTTTGCATGGTCTCCCACGACACACAAGGCACTCCAGCTAAGAGCAGTCAGTGGCCTAGCTCTGCTTTTGGCCCTGAGCCCAGGACCAAAGCTGGAAGTGAGCTGTAGCTTGCCCTGGGCTGGTACTCAAATCTAAGATGAGGCTTTTTGCCTTTCATGTTAATTTGGGAAACAATCTCATCTTGGATTCAAGTTAATATGGAACATGTAGTATTTATTTTGTATTGAACTACATACTCCTGTGCCTTTAACCAGATAATAACTTTTAGTAAATTTATTTTCTTTCCTGTGTGTTGTAGGCATGTTAGAAATGTGGCTGCTAAATGGAAATGCTTATTTTTGAGTGATTTTTTTTTTTTTAATAGTACTTCTCATAACTCAGTCAAAATAGGAAAAATCTTAGTTGAGCCTCAAACCCAGTATTTCTAAAAGGTAAGTCTGTATGTTCTGTATTCAACAGAACCTGGAAGACTTCTGATAAGAATAGGCAAAATATGTACAATAAAATAGATTCTAAAAATATTAACTCTGGCATACAATCTTTGTAGCGTAAGCATAAAAATGTATTACTTTCTGTTGGAACATGACATGGTTTCCCCCTCTCTTGTTTGTTGGGGCAGCTGTGAGGATTAGGATACATGGAATGGATTGACTTCAGAAAGCTGATTTCATCTGAGTTGGCCAGTGCAGTGGAATTGATGAGCTAGTACCCAGCAGGGGAATGGGGACTGGATTAGAATAAACTGGCTGAGCTTAATCCAGATGGGTTAGAGATAATGTTGCTAGTTTGGGAAAGCAATTGTTAGAATTTGAGCATCACATCACCAGATCGCTCACGGGACCACAATCTGCTGTTTCTGATAAACGTTCATATTTCAGAGGTGTGATTTTACCTAGGGTTACTATTAGATGTTTTTTAAGTGGTTTCTTCTTTTAAATTAGATAAGAGCACACATTTTCATGCCCCCTTTATGCTACCTCATCAATTCATTCTGCGTTCCTCCCTAAGTCCAGACCTGGTCTACTGCACATCCTGTGCATGCTTTCCCCTGTACTCGCCCTTTCTCATCTTGCCTAATTCGCTGTACTCATAGCATACAACACTTTAGAAGGCAGTTTTCCCTGATGGGGGGAGTTAGGTAAATTAAACATCATTCTTACACTAGGCAGGCAAGGTTCTTTGAATAGATGTGATATCTTTTATTATACCAAATGAGGAATTGGAAAAAAGTTCTTAGCAAGCTTTTGGGCTCAATCACCCTTTTTCCGGCAGAGTCTCTGCTGGTCTGAGACTCCAAGGAATATATAGGGCATGTGAAAGATATCCTACCATACTTAGGTCTGCCATACTTTCCAGTCATTGTGCTAAAATCCTTATTTTGCTAATGCAGCTTTGACTTTTGCCCTGTGACTTGAGCAAAAATAATTACAGATTAACTGAAATCAGTTGCCCATAAATGTTATAATAATTTCATTCAGCTTTCCCATAACCAGATTTAGATACTGCTTTAGGTGCTGACAGAAGCAGTTTTTTTAAACTGTGGCAGCTGTTGTGAAGTCACAGCTCCTTGGCTAATACTTCGGGACCAACAGATTATTTAGATTTCATTAACATTTAATTGGCCCATCACATCTATGTCTTACTAATGACAGATGGTTACAGAGAATGTGAGGGCCGATTAATTTTTTTATATTTATTATTTAAAACTTTTCTCCTTATTTTTCTCCCTTAATGATAATTTTGCATCATGGTAGTTTAATTTAGTATATTTTAATTGGCTATTGAAAATCTATCTTTAGGTGAAGAAATAATTTAAAAAACCCCAAAAACCTGAAGGCAGAGAATACTGTGACAATGAAGTGTCAGATAACCTTCAATATTCTCCAAGAAACCCTAATAGCAAATGTTGATGTATTTTAAGTATTTATTATTATAATAAGATGACGTATCAGGGCATACATTATGATGTATTATATATTCAAGTATTTTACGTATACATATGAATGAGATAAATACATCATATGTATGTACTCTGTGTGTGTGTGATATGTGATACATGACTTAGGGGTTAGTACCTTTGTATATGCGGAATTCCATTTCAAAAGAAATGATTTTGAGCTTAAATTTAAATGATAAACCAAAAGACAAACCTGATTACAATATTATTTTATTTTCAAGAAATAGTTACTTCATTCTCAGAGTCTGTTGGTGGCGTGAAGAACGTTACTACAGTAAGCAGCTTGCATGCTGTTGTCATTAGTTGTATTCTGGAGTTTGTTTATTTATTGCTTAGTTTGGGTCCTGTTTCCACACTAAATGATAATCCTCCATATTTCTTGTTCATACTGAACAAAAGCATGAGTCATGGGTGACATTTCATTATAAAATCCAAAGTGAAGACTTTTATAAGAGCTATAGGATATGAAATCAAAACAAACATCAGTTTTAAAAGCTTAAGAGATTGCAGTCTTGAAACAAATTTCATTGATTTCAGTGGAAGTCCTTCAATTGAATTTGTCAGGACCTGTGTGTTACTTGAATTTCTTTCATTCTCTTCCTCATATTTTCTATTTCAGTTGTCCAGAAATTAGGAGAAGCTTTATCAGAATAACAGTAGGTTTTGGTAGGTTGAAATGAACAATTGGTTTATTCATGTTAAGTTACATTTCATTGAATGGTGGCAATGGGAATCAGTGACCTGATCCAAGAGCCTATTGAGGTCACTGGCAGCCTTTTATGCAGAAGTTAGTAAATAACGCTATTAGTCATATTTCTAGAATAATAATAAAACTGAATAAAGTTTTCAGAAAGTTGTTATATTTATGGTTGCTGATTGACAGCCCTTTCCCAAGTTGCTCTGTTAAAATGTTGTATCTAAAATGCTATGAGTTGTTTTCAAGCGAAGGGAACAAGGTGCATCCATAAATAAGTTATACAATACTGGCAGTGATCCCTTCTTTCTTCATCTTTTAGTGAAATAACATCAGTTTACAGGCTAGTTCAAGTATTTATTTTCTTTATTTTCTGATACATTAAAATATTTGTTGCAGCTGCTGAGACCCAGTATCATTTATTTTAAATAATAAAACTAACTACAAATATTAGACTCCCTTTCACCTCAAAAAAGTAAAAGCTCATCTCAGAAACCCTTGTCCCTAGCCCCTTAAGCAAGCTCTGCAAGAGATAGATGACCTTTCTACCTGTCATGCAAAAGTTGTGCAATGTTTTTAGTTGTACAATTCTTTAATAAAATCAATGGGAGTTACACACACATTATGCTGCACAACGAGTACCTGTGTTTGTATTATTTGAAAATATTGATTTAGAGCACTAGGAGTTATTTCAATTAAAAGTATAGCTTTTAATCATAGGATCATAAAAAATTAAGGAGGCAAGTAATGTTGGGAGGTCATTTATTCAATCCCATTATGCCAACGCAGGATCAAATAAGTCATCCAGGTTCTTATCAATTGTATGAGAAAACAATGTCACCATATTCTCCATACTAAGAAATTATGGCAGGAAGCATATAGTTTGCTTTGCACATGGGTAAACTTAGTGATTAGTGATTAGCTTCATGAAAAGTGTACTAATGAAAGTGTAACAGTATATCTGTCAGTACATCTTTGCCAATTTCATGAGGTCTAGTAAAACCTTGATGTGACCCCAGGAAAGAATATACATTTTGTGAAAAAGTAACACAATAAAATAATTGTTTTAGTGACAACTTTGAATCCTATAAACCTGAGAGATGCCTGGAAAGACAAAACACTGAGAACAAGCAAAGATTGGAAAGATACATGTTACTCTCACATCCATCCATTGGGATCTTTCAGCCCATTTATCATTCTGCTTTCATGACTAGAATGGTTCACCTGGGAAGTCAATGGTGAAAATATGCTCATAAACCCAGTGCCTGCTTCAGTGCCCTCCATAATGCATCTCCTTATGCCAGTTAGGAGGAGAAGCATATTTGAAATGAAACATGACACTATAGTTCAAGCAGTGCAAAAGCTAGTTTATAAACTAGCAGCAGGCCCCAGAACTAATGGAACGAGTAGAAAGGAAAGATGCAAATTAAAAAGTTATAATTTTGAACGCAGATGGGATGTCAGTGTCATTGCACATATAGCTTACTGAAAGGGTATTTTTGGTGACTAAATCCCAGAGCAGTGGTTCTCAACTTTTTAAAATTCAAGGTATCCCTTGTTAGATTCAATTCCAGCTCTAAGCTTTCACTTATTTTTTTTATGATGGAAAAATAATAAAGGAATTCTTTTGTTGCAAACAACTCAAAAAGACAACAGCAGGTCAGAAATGTTTTGACACTATTCATAGATTGTAAGGCCAGAAGGAACCTTGGATCATCGGGTCCATCCCCCTGCACCAAGTAGGGAAGATAACTGGGGGTCAGGTGACCCCAACAAGGTGACTGTCCAGTTTCCTTCTGAAGATTTCCAGGGTAGGCGATTGGACCACCTCTGGAGGGAGCTTATTTCACAGTCTGGACACCCTGACTGTGAAGAAGTTTTTCCCAATGTTGAGCCTGAATCAATCTTCCAGGAGTTTGTGGCCATTACTCCTGGTTTTCCTCTTGGGTGCCAAGGTGACAGTTGCTCACAGAGTCCTTGATGTAATCCCCTAGTGTAGCGGTAAGCTGCTACCAGGTCCCCTCTCAGCCTTCTTTTCCTCGGGCCAAAGAGTCCCAGATCCCTCAGCCTTTCCTCGTATGACTTGCCTTTTAAGACTCTGATCATACGGGTGTCTCTATGGACTTTCTCAAGCTTGTCCACATCCTTGTTAAAGTGCGGTGCCCAGAACTGGATGCAGTACTTCAGCTGCAGTCTCACCAGTGCTGAGTAGATCACCTCCTTGGCTTTGCTGGAGATGCTTCAATTGATGTATGCCAGAGTATTATTTGCCCTACTGGCTGCAGCATTGCATTGCCAGCTCATATGGATTCCTGTTTGAAATCACTGTAGTTTATCACTGTTGTAGAATCTGTGGGTACCTATATACATGTTCTGGGGTGCAGTTGGGGGCGCATTTTAATTAGAGTGGATCTTGGGAGCCTCTCTAATTAAAATGCCCACAATGTTTCATGTATTCAGTGTCCCATGTTTCAAAACGGCGGTGGGGGTACTTTAACTAAAGCTTGTTTGGGGTGTTGAATACATGAAATGCTGCAGCACGCTCCAGCAGACTCAGTTGCTCAAGTCTGCTCTGGACATGTTGGATCATGTGTAAAAGTGCCCTATGTCATAGTCCTCCACCATATCCTAGGAATATATCCTTTACTTCCTTTTGTGAACTCAGCAACCTCTCAGGAACAAGATGGAAAGTAACTGTAAAATACTCATCTTAACCCATTTGAAGGATCAGAAAATATTAGTGCATTATTGCTATGTGTATCTGCCATGAAGCAAATAGACAACTTTGAGCTGTATTTATTAAAATATATGCAACCAAAACTGTGAAGCTTAGTGTTCGGAGATGACTGTTTCCCACAGTGATTTCTTTTTTCTCTACTGAAACTTGTACATTGCTGTTTCCCCCACTTAATGAGAAAAAAAGGAAAACAAATACTTAAGATTAATTGCTTTATTTTTAATTCACTGAAATTCTTTCTACTCAAAGTTTTGAGATTATTTTTATTTTTATTCTGTCCCTTCCTAAAACATTATTATGCCAACTGATAGCTGTTGCACACCCTAGGGAATATTTACACATACAAAATCTATTTTTATAAAATTAATCTCTGTAAAATTGGATAGTAAGCATAAGCAGCAAAGCTCTTGGAGAAAATCTGATGTCATTAGCAATTACATATGCCAAAGGATGTTCATGGCTTGAAGCTATTCTCTAAATGTATGATTTCCTTTTTATAAATCCTTAAATAAGGCCTGACTTTATTTTTCTTTCATTTTGTAAAAAACTGGAATTAAACATTTCCCTGTTAGTTTATTTTTATACTGTTACTTGAAATGACTGCTTTATGGAGGGGAATGATGAAATTCTCTACTCAGTAACAGCTAGGTAAGCTCAATTATTACAGTATAATGTTGGGTTTTTTGGGTGGAAAAATAAGCAAGTGCAGAATATAGATCTTTATGTGTAACTGGTTAACTTTAGCGAGGACTTAGTAAGGGAGCTTCTGGAGGGGCTGG
>NW_017729033.1:97603426-97608532 GCF_001723915.1 Gavialis gangeticus | reverse complement strand
GATCTTCTCAGGTCCCTTCCGACCCTAGAAACTATGAACTCTGCCTTAACTTTATGCAGTTTTTGCCGTTTTCTTCTTTCTATTCAGATGTTCCCCCGCTTTTGCATGAAGAATTTACTCTGAGAAATCAGTGCTGCTCTGCTAGCTAACTAGAGTTATATGCATCCTTCACACATCTGTGATACATTTGCATACCTTTGCATGGAATTATTTTTATTTAAAGAGTAAATAGGCACTGAGCTATTTTACATGACATTTTCAGCAAACAAAAAAGAAAATTTAGCCAATTTAAATAAATGTTATAATATAAATAGTCAATTTAGGTACTTATTTTTACTGTAATAGAATTTTTTTGGAGTTGTCAAGTTGGTTGTTTATATCAAAATTTCTCAAGTGGCTATCGTGTTAAAGTAAATTGATGGCATTATTTGAACACAAACTAAAAGAAATGCAACTGTTTTGAAACAAGTACATAAAATTATACAACTCTTTTAAAAAGGAAAACCTGCTTTTTCATCTATTTCTTTATCACCATATTAAATCTCTTTTCTGACAGCTAAGAGGAAATTACAGTGATTTAGGGAGTGAATCTTTATCGGTGGTTGACAGGCAGAAAAAATTGTTAAGGCCATACAAACAGTTATTTATAATAGCATTTAGTTGGAAAATGGCAGTCGCTCAGTGTTTGATTTATGTAATTTTTCAAGGCAGTAGAAGTACCTTCTGTAGTCCATCAGACACTTTTTATGAGCTTGTTATTGAAGTATGAGTGTGTGTCTGTTCACTGCAGAAAGAACAAGATAAATGCAAAAATGGATACAGTTGTGTAGCAGATAATGCAATTATAGATTTCTATTCCTGCTTCTTGGTGATAATTCAGTTTAAAGGCTCAATGGTATTTAACAGTTCTGTTTTACTTAATAAAAGGCAAAGAGTGGGCCAAATCCAGCCTATGCCTGGCTCTCATAGTGTGGGGGAGCTAAGCACATGCATCCAGGGCAGGATTACACAGTAGGAAAATATAAGTAACATTTTCCCTTGTCTGTATGAGGAAGTCTTCTTAATGGATTCTGTTTGCATGAAATATGAAGCAACTTGCTTGTTATAGTTAGGGATAGGAGAACTATTGTGGGAAAAATGTCCCCATCTACCCAGTCACATATTTAAGAAGCAACATTAAATCAACTCTTTTAAAAACTTCTGGACTAGTGCTCCGCCAGATTTCTCTGGTGCTTTTCTCACCAAGGTTCTGGCCTACGTGACAGTTGGAAATGCCAAACTGTTGTGAGAAGTGTTGTTATTTTTTATCCCTCCTGCTATTCTGGCAGGAACTAGAAGTGCCAGCATTAGTCTTATGAAGAGGATCCAGTTTTTTGCAAGAATTCTAGGTCAGTTTTAATGGACTCAGGAGGTTTTCTTCATTCTGAAAATGGTTGGAGAAACAGCTGCAATTTTGGCTCCGTAACTCACCTTGGGCTCCTTACCTCCCCTTCTTATCACGTGGCATTGTTTCTCAAGAGGGGAATAGGCCCCTTACTTTTTCCCAGTGTGGAAGAGACCTTATAATATTAACATTTTGCTATTGCTCTTCTGCCCAGCCTGCTGTGCACAACTTCCTCATTTTACTGGCATTCTATCGAAAGCCAGTAGAGCATCAGTATTTCCAGCAGCTGTGAAGATAGGTTTCTATTGAAAGTATTGATGCTTGGTATGTCGGACAATGATAACATGAGATTAGAATTCTAATGAATAAATTCCCATGGTAGACTGCTATGCATTTTATAGTGTAAGAAGGTTTTTCACATTGATAAATGCATGGGGTAAGATCCACAGTTTCTGAAAATATGCATATGAGATATCCATATGAGTGGAGTAATAGCAGTTTATGTTATCTGAACCCCTGGCCTGAGTGAGATGAGAACTGTATAACCTTGGGGAACACAAAATGTAGCAGTGAGGATAAATTAAAATTAAAGACAGAAAATAATTAGTGAGGATCCTTGGTTTAAAAAATTCCAAAGTTCTCTGATAAAAATCCAAAATTCTCTCGTTAAACCCCTCCAAATCTGGATTATTCCATGATTAAAATGAAACACCACTATAAGTATAGGTATCTGTTGAACACAATTTTATATTTACAATCGTAAAGCAATTTGGAGGCCTACCAGTGCCTCAGTCATTATAATAAATACGTTCTAAATAGCTATACATTTTGGCATTTGATTTCTTGGGTTTTTTTTATCATGGAAAATCAGAGCTCCTTCTGTCCCCTTCACTCACCAAGAGGTGTGTTCAGCTGTGGCTCCTCCCTCCCTGCTTTATGGTGCTAAGCAGCCTTGATACAGCCAGTGCCCATTACACTCAACCTACAACCCTCCCCAGCCCTGCTGCTGCCCCTCACTCCAGACCCACAGCCTCTGCCTACTCCCCACTTGCTCCCTCCCTGCAGCAGCTCCCCACCCCCATCCTTCCGCATCAGGACATGAGATCAACTGCAGCTGTCACCCCCACTGCTTTGCAGCACTCAGCAGCCCTGACATGCTGGTGCCTTGCCTCTGCCCATACCATTGCTCCTCATTCCCAAGCCACAGCCCCCCCAGCCCTGGAAATTTCATTTTCACCCCCCTGCCCTGCCCCTGCTTAACCTGCCAGCTCTCCCCAGAGGTAGGGATGTAAATATTATTTAAAATACTATCTGTTTAACCTCTTCCAATTATATCAGTTAAACAATTAACCAATAGGTCGTACCTAGTTTAGTGCCCCAGCCCCTTACATCTTCACTGTGCTCCGGGCACTGTGCAGGTGTGAGGCTGCTGGTGGGTAGTGTGAGTGGTGTATGTGGGCCCAGGGTGTTCCTGAGGGGCAGTGGTGCAGCAGCTCTAGATTGGGAGGCTGTTGTTGCAGCCCTAGCACTGCCCCTGGGATCCCTACTACACTGCCACCCTTCAGGAATGCCCTGGGGCCTCGCTCACTATGCAGGAGGCCGGTGGTGACCCCGCAGATCTAGTGCCGTCTGCTCAAGCTGCTGTGGTGCCTCCTTGGGCCGAGCCAGCCACGCATTCAGCCGAGCTGGCTGAGCCAGGTTCCATGTGGCCCCAGTGCCATGGGTGGAGAGGGGGAGGATGCAGCATACTTGATGGAGGCCTCCCCACTGGGACCAGACCCTGCTTCCCTCCAGGGCAAGCTGGGGAGGGCCTGGCCTGGCAGCACGGAGGAGCCTGCCAGGTCTGGGCTGCAGCAGCACAAGCACAGTGGGAGGTACAGGGAGCCTGTTACCCTGCCCGGGCCCCACCACAGTTGCAGGGGCGGGGCTGGGCAGGCTCACTGCATGGCTAGGAGTCTCGGTGCTGTGGCGAGAAGGCTCCACTAGAACTCTGTTGGGGGCTGAGCACCTTCCTTCCCTTCCCTCCCCATGGTGACGGAATCAGAATCCAGGCACAAGAGAGGTCCACAGCCTGGCTCTGTCTGCACCCCAGTCCCTGCCTCTGCCTGGGGAGACAAGGGGAATTCAGGGCTCTGCAGCTGGGCAGCAGCCTCTAGAGTGCCCACCTCCTTCCCTCTGCCTGTGGCTCACTCTCCATGAGTGGTTTCCCACTTCAAAGGGGAAAACCTGTAAGTTTAGAATTTTGGAAAACCCAGGTTCCTGTATCATTAGTCATGGTTTAATCAAACTCATCATTAATAAACTTTCCTGATAGTTTTCCTACATTTTCCTTTTCCTTTTGTTCTGCCTTTGCTCTCTTTCTACCATCACCATTTGTCTTTGATCACCACAGCTGCACATTAGGCTACTGAATCATGTTCAGTTAAAGGTATGATGGGATCTGCTCTTCACTCACAATAGTCACACCTTCTGCCATGCCACAATTGCATGGCAGGAAGCACAGTTTTGGGGGTTGGGAATTGGATACCAATCATGCCATATGGGATCATGATCCCAGGCTGCCCTTGCACTGGCAGTTGGCAAACTGGGGCCCTTGTGCTTCCATGACTGGGAGCGCTGGTTAACTGATCAGGGCTCCTATGACTGGGAGCCCCAGTCAGCTGAAGTGCTTCCATGAGTGTGATGCCTGATCAGCTGACTGGTAATCCCAGCTTTGGGAATGAATCTACACCCTTTAGTCTCACTGTGGTCCTCAGATTGGGAACATTGGTCAGGTGATGGTGCTGTGAACGTGCTGAGTTTATGGTGTGATGGGAACCAACTACAAAGTTATTACACCTCTATTATATAATATCTTTGTGGCTTATTCCCCATTTTATCATACCATTAATAGAATGAATGCATGGCCAGATTTTTATTTAAGGTGTGTTTAACTGGTTAATCATATCTTAAGTGTAATATCTGACAGGGGCTAGTAATCGTAGCTAAAATCGTACCTAAAAGCTAGTAATTGTAGCTAAAAGCTCTGACTATAAAAGAAGGCCTTGCTACCAAGATAATTATTTTTTTTCCCATTTAACAACAGGGTAGTGAGACAGAGATTAAATGATTTGCCAGAGGACTTGGAGAAAGTTTATGTCAGAGCTACTTATTCCATTCATATTTTATCAGAGCTAGCATTTTGTCTAAACTATGAGGCGGTCTCATCTCTTCCCTATACATCTTTCTTCCTGGTGTGTATTCATTACTTTTGCTCCTTTCTAGAATCAAGGCACCCTTTGAAAAATACCATCTCTTAGTTTTTGATCATTTTTGGACTATGAAAAAACACAGCAATTTTGTGTTGCAAACAACTCAGCCCACAGCAGGTCAGAATATTTTTAACACTATGGATACTTATTTGAAATCATTGAGTACTTTTGAATTATATTTGGACACTTAACAGTGCTAACATTTTGGGGCATTCTGCAGCACCCCTAAAAAGACCTCAATGTATCCCAGGGTGCTTCAACACCCTGGCTGAGAATCACGAAGTATTCCAGGTGCTGTCTCACTATTGTCATAAGCCTCAGTGTTCACAGGTCGATGCACATGAGACACTGCAAAGCCCCCTCTTCGTTCTTCAGGAGTGAAGATGGTGAAGGAATCTGAGCACCAACCTCAGGGAGGATAAAGACCCCCAAGTCATCTTGTAGTCTTCTTGCCCATTCTGATTGCTGGAG
>NW_017729033.1:97594957-97598426 GCF_001723915.1 Gavialis gangeticus | reverse complement strand
TGCTGTCTCACTATTGTCATAAGCCTCAGTGTTCACAGGTCGATGCACATGAGACACTGCAAAGCCCCCTCTTCGTTCTTCAGGAGTGAAGATGGTGAAGGAATCTGAGCACCAACCTCAGGGAGGATAAAGACCCCCAAGTCATCTTGTAGTCTTCTTGCCCATTCTGATTGCTGGAGTGGCTAGGGACAGACATTCAAAAAGCCAGAGCATGAATTGATTCAATCTTTGCAGGTTAGTCTAACTTGCCTATGTTGAATTAATTTGCAACTGCACAGACACTCCCTGTGGACTGAGGAAATGCAGGCATGTGCCTGCAGTTGCTCAGGCCAGGAGTGGGGGGTGGCAGAGCATGCCCTTGGCTTCAGGGAAGCTGTGCTGGGGTGGGGGTGGTATGGCGAGCCAAGGCAGTAGCCTTGGCTGAATTGGTCCCCCAGGGGCAGTGGGGATTGAGGGGAGAATAAACCCCCTCCCTACCTCCTCTGCCTCAGGGAATGATGCTGGTTGGTGTCTGGCCACACCTGGCCCTGGCCCCACCGCTGAAGCAGCAAAAGGAAAGCACCTGGCAGACCTGGCTCAGGCCTCTGCCGGTGGGACAGGGAGGGGGAAATTAAACCCCTCTCTGGCCAGTTTAGCCATGGCTACTGCTGGGGCTGGCCATGCTCCCGCCACTGGAGTAGCCAGCATAGAGAACTGCAGGTATGCGCTGGTGAGATAGGGGAGGGAGTGGGAAATAAACTTCTTTCACGTTGCCTTCCGGGGCCAGCGTCTGGCCAGATCCCTGTCCCTGCCTGCCCCTGCTTGGGCTGGGGAGCAGAGGGCCGGGACCAACCCTGCTCAGCTGGAACAGAGGGCCCAGCCTAGAAAGAATGCCAGGATGCTGGGGGACTCTGGTTTGACTTAAACCAGGAAGACATCTGGGAGAGATGTTGCATAAACTGGTTTGAGGTCAGTTAGTTAAATCTGATACTACGTTCAACCAGGTTTATCTCAAACTTGTTTCAGCCATTTTGAAAGTGGTTTATATGCACTGAACATTTGTTTTGCTACAGTTTTAAACAAGTTTCTTATCACTTAAACTGGTTTATAGGTAATGTCTATCCCTAGCCAGTATATCCACAATGAACCCCTTGCAGACTTCCTGCATATCTTCAAACCCTATGTACAAGAAGTGTCCCCAAATAAGAAGGCAATACAAAGTGTGAGGACTGTCCCCTTGACATCATTGCTGATGTAGATGGCTGTAATTTGCTGACATTGATCTGTGCAAATGGCAAGTTCTGGACATTGATGGAGTATCTGTAAACAGATTATTGCATTTAAGCACAGAAATTCTATTAATTGTAATGGGAATTAGCCAGCTAATTACCCTAATTTGGTTTGACAGTCTCAGTGATTGTTTATCTTGAGTTTAACTTTGGGATGCCAGAATACTTTGTCAGAGTACTTCAAAAGAAAGTCAGGCATATGTTCTAATCATTACAAAATGACAGTAATGACAAAAATTTGGAAGTGACTCAAAGTTGTTTTTTTTAAGCATAGACTTTAATTATATGTTTATTTTTAAAATGTAGGTTATACCAGTAAAACAAAGCATTTTTAAATATAGATTTGTAGGCAGCAGCCTGTCTAGAAAAATGTTTAGTATCTTAATCCTGACTTGACTTTCTTACAAAATCATTTCATGCATATTTCCTTTCAGATAATATCTTTTCTTTCCTTTTTGGACTTGGAATGAGGGGGAAACTATTCAAATCTTGAATTACTCCCCTAGTTACTGGTTTACTTTCAGACTCAAGTTGAAAACTTTAGGTGGCACTAAGTAGCCTGCTAGTGATATGGAGCTAAAACTTGTTTTTCTTTCCCAGTATGCATGGTCTTCTTTTCTCATGGGACAGTTTTAGCTGGAAGAATGGAAATTACAAATAGTCTTTTCTTTTTTTTTCTTTTTTGATCATAGAGCAGCGGAATGTTTGAACAATAAAGAAACACTGTGGCTATAATCATTGCAATATGTTTGTGTCTTATATTTCCCCAGAGAATTCAATTATACCCTCATTGACCAAGCAATCATTTGTCTCTACTTCTGTTGTGCTGCTCATTATACAAAATCGTTGTATTAAACTGTTACGGTTGTGGTTGACTAGGTTACCTTGAGGCTTATCTGCATAAAGTCCCCTCTCCAAAGATACCATAACCAAATTACAGTACATATCACAGGGAAAATCTGTAATGTACATGTGGTATATATGCACTGATAGCCTTGGAATGCATATTATAGTGATGCCTGTTTCAGAAATGCGATAATTGTCACACTGCTGGATATATCTGTTCCTATTTCCTATCATTCTAACCTTATTATATGTAAACCAGTTTGGAAATAAAGAGGCAATTCTTTTTCCCACTTCTCAGAGTGAAATAAATATATAAATAAGATGACAAAACAGAGTCAAGTTTCTGATTGGTCCTAAACATGTATAGCTCCCTGTTAATGTAGCCAAACAATCTTTGATTCTTATATTATTAAACTTTATATTAATTTCTTAGAGGTAGTGACCACACTACACCTAGGTCTTGTGACAGTATACTTTTAAAAGTAAATTGTAGGTGGGAACATACTGCATTAGAGAGGTCTGCACGGGGGCAGGGGAGTATTAGGTGGTCCCCTAGTGGTCATTCTGCATGTTCATTCTGCAGTTGCCATTGCAGCCTCAAGTTCATAGCCGACATCAGCCATTCTGTCCCCTGTCACACATACATTTTTCTTAGAAATATTCATCTCATATTCATACAGACATATAGTTAAAAAGCAAACCAGCCCACCTCTCCACTGGGACAATGGGCACCTATAACAAGCATGGAGCTTGCTCCAAGGTGCTGGAAATCCATCATGTGGCAGCAGACACAATTAATTGAGTCTGCTGGAGTGTGGCAATTACCAGGCTCTGACAGCCTCCTGTGTCTCATGTATCAGCACCCCCATGCTTAAAAATGGCTGTGGGAGCGCTTGAACTAAAGCTTGTTTGATGACCATTAATTCAAGTGCCTCTGCTCCCGTTTTTAAGCACAAGACACACTGGCAATTTAATTCGAGCAGCTCTCAGAACATGAATAAAAGTGCCCAGGAGAACTGTATAGAACTACACCTGGCTATCTAGTTTCCTGCCTCTCCAGCCCAAGATGGCTTTGTGTCACACAGGAAAGGCTGGAATACATAAGTTTCTACCTCTGCATGCCTCCTTTTCTCTTTTCAGTATCTTCCTCTCTACAATACCCAAATGAACTTCCTTTACTTTATTATCATGCTAACAGAGAGTAACGATGTTCCTAAAATTAGGCAATATTGCTGCCTCAAACAGCTCTTTTTTGCTTTGCCTGTAAATGTGTGCTGTAGCAGGTTTGTTTCTTTTAGCCTTTCCTCTGTTCTGCCATTGCATTGCGGCTCGTTTTTTTTGGGGGGGGGGGGGGG
>NW_017729033.1:97588777-97594824 GCF_001723915.1 Gavialis gangeticus | reverse complement strand
TTTTTTTGGGGGGGGGGGGGCATGGGGATGGAAGGAGGGTGGCTTCCACCTCTGTGTGCACTCCTGGGCAAGCATGATGGGGCCATGTGCTCCCTGGATCTGTGCACAGGGCGAGGGTGATCTGCCACTGCCGGTTTTGCCCCAGGTGCCAAACTTCCATGCCACAGTACTGATTGCATGTACTGGTTTTGTGGTGCTTCCTCTGGCAAGGACTGGTTAATCATAGCGGACTTCGATTTTGAATTAGATTTTCTTCTTAAGCCTCTAAGTATAGAAATTTAATTGAGGTTTCACTGCTGCAAGGAAGAAATGCTAACTAGTCTACCAACTGAGCTTCCTTATTATATTAGTTTATGCTTAGCTGCTCAGGTGAGATGAATAATTTTCTTTTCTGTCTTGGCCAGCTTAACTCTATAGCAACACTATTAGCATGTGTTTAGGCAATTGTGCATGTTGAATTATTTTAATATGTCCATTTCAAAACTAGTTTTATCTGAAGTTAGTATGAAAACGCAATCATACGTACCAATTGCTTATTTTCCTGATTTTTTTTGATCTACCATGCAGTGTTAATATCTGTAACGGTGCATGTATGCAGCCAGTGACTCAGAGAAGGTATATATCTTTTCCATGTTACGCTTCAGTTGTTTGAATAATCAGATGAAGACCCTGAATGTTGTCTATGAAAAAGAAATCATCAAATGGAAATCAAAATCCAGCACAAATGATGTAAAGAAAGGAGCTGTTGTTACATCTTGTAAATCTTAAGCAGATTCTGTTATTGCACAGAATGAATGCATAACGCCTTAGCTCTCTGTAAAATTTACATGCCCATTTAAATTGAACATGTGGCGTCTGATTCAGTCTGCTATGGGAATTGTCATTTTATAAGGAAAAAAGGAGTGAAGAGAGTTCTGCATGAAATGTAGGGGTTTTCAGAGAGTTCAAGAAAAGTATAGCAATCTGGATTTAGTTTGGCATTGGGAAAGCTAAAGTATGTAACTTGGAATGTAGTTTGGTACTTATAAAAATATTCAGTAACTGGAGAAAATGTAATAACTCTTGTCTCCTCAACCCATACCTCAAAACATACATATTGTATATTTTCTAATCATTCCCTGGATAGCTCTTCTAGGATTCTGTTTTAAGGCAATTTTTTTTTCTAGTTTCAGCCCTTTTTTTGGTCCATTCTAACTTTTTTTTGCCTTTAACAATCATAACTTAGTAAAACAGTGTGTGTGATTTGTGCTCATGTGGCAAATTAACTTTTCTGGGCTACACTGTGGATCTGTCCTACAGTTTTTATACATCATCCCCATTCAAGGCTTGATTTAAGGACCACAGTGTTTTTGCTTGCACAGTATATAATTATGGGTTGGAACAAATATCCCCATCTTTATCATGAGCTGCAGTTGTGTTCATTGCTGTGTCCTGTCCTCTGTTTTTCTAGCTGATAAATTTGTTGTGTACTATTAAGGAACAGATCAGCTGGACTTCAAAGGGAGAGAGGAGAGATTGTCATTTCTTGTAGTTTAGTGTATTATCACCATGTCATTGTGTCGCTTGACATCAAAATACATGCGACTGGATGATGAAGATGAAACATTATGTGTCAGTGCTAAATTAAAAAAAATAAAGTGCTAAATTATTGAATTTTGGTTGACAACAGTTAGTGGCCAAGACAGCCTTCTGATTTTTCAGTTATACAATTTTGTGCATCAATTTTTTTTTGGAATATTTGATAGACCCCCTATCTTCCAACTCCTGGAAAAATCAGATGCCTCATGCCATAAGGTGAACCATACTCCAGTATTTTTGGATATTACTAGACTGTTGAATTAATTACTTTCAAAATTACATTCAAACCACTAGTAGTCTTACTACTTTGAAGGGAAGAGATCTGTACTCCTTCTGGTACTCAAAGCATTAGAAATAAAGGGGACTGTCCCTCTCCCCCTGCAGTTGTACTGTATTTACAAATTGATGTAGCTCTACTTTTCTAGATGAGTGGAGTCCTGATTGTTCAATAGGACAAGCAGAACCACAGTGTTTGTGTTTGTTCCTTTGAAGAAACACTTAAATTATGATATGAATATTTCCATGTTCTTGGAAGCAGTATATTTGCTGTGGTTTTCATCTTATGCTATGAGATTTCCTTTTTAAAGTTCAGTTAATTTATTCAGAAAACAAACAATAAATATATGTGGTTTTACTGTGCTTGAAAGTGTGGAAGGCTGGACCAGGTCTAAGTTTAATTTTCTTAACAATTCATTACTGATTAGACCCTGAACTGATGCTCTGAAAAAGAACAGAAAGTAGTCTTCTATCAGGAGTTTTAGAAAAACAAAATGTACAGATTGTTCCCTTCCCTTCCTTCCACCCAAATACATCAAGATAAGAAAAACAATTTGTGTGGTAGGTCCTATGTTTGCTTGGTGTTTTAAGAGTAAAATTTGCCACCACACTGTGTTGCATCTTGCTTTATGAGTAATCTTATAGGCTTTGATAGAGCTATACAGAACAAAGTACAAATCAGTGTGAGTGAGGGTAGTGCAGTATAGTGTTCTATGTTTGTTACACTTTCTTGTAGTGTTTTGAAAGGAGGAGACAACATTATGTTGCTTATCATAGGGTATAGAGCTATACATGCAGGAACAAAAATGAAACATTATTTTGTTTTCAAATTAGCGCCATCCAGAAATCAAGAAAACTGTAGACAAGAGTGTCCTCTGAAATGTGTTGCTATTTAAAACAGAATCTGCTGTATGGTTGGTGGTATTTCCAGCAGATTTGCCAGGAAGTTGTTCTGTATTTGAGACAGTGGGAATGCAATGTGGGTCTTACAATGACATTTCAATAAAGTAACTTCAGAGAATTCTTTGTACTAGATGTAATTATCACCAATGGTGCTTTTCTGAAATTGAATTAAGATGTGAGCTCCTGCTGATGGAAGTCAAGGGGAATTTTTGTATTCAGTGGGTTTTGAATGAGATCCAGAGATTAAATTTGCTTTTGGATTAAAAATATGAGCAGTATAGTACCACTGATTATGGGATTTTTTGAGAAACTGAAAGAATAGTGTTGGTTCAGGGTAGATAATAAATTTGTTTCAGGGCAGATAATACATTTACAATCTTGTCCATACTGAATTAAGTCCTAAATAACTTTATTTGTTTTTTCTTTCTATTCACGACCCTTGCCTCCCCAGCTTTGTATAATTTTGCAAAACTGAAATAAGAAAATAATGTATGAATAACTAAAAATTAAAATCGCTGTTTGCTAGCACTTGATCATGATCTTTGAAATATGAACTGTGTTGGCTAATTTTGTTTGGTTCTGAGATTCAAATGATATTTTTCTCTGTTCCTTGATTGGATGAACAGTACTTCTAGAATCAGGTTTTTCATGCTTCTGCTTGTGTTAATGAGTTCAAAAGTTGCTTTTGTTCAACATCCTTTACTATTTTCTACTTTCATGAACATTCCTGAAACTAACTGTTTGCTACAATGTTCCCAGGGAAGCCATATGTAAGTAGCATACCAAAAAGTATTTTCTTCTTTTCTCTTTGTCTGAACATTTAAAATATTCACCCAAGTTTACCCAAAATATGTTGCTGCTGGGAATAGACCTCTTTCATTGAAGTCAGTGAATGTTTTGTCACTGATTTCAACAAGAATATGATCAAGCTTGGTGCAAGAGGGGGAGGGAGGGAAAAAAAGAAAAAAATGGGTCCTTTTGCAAAATAATATATATTCTAAAATGTTCCAGTTATAAGAACTGACAGGTATATTTCTCTTTTTTTATGCTTCATGTTATTTATATCGGTATTTTAGAATTGCAGGTTCCCTTGCATTTTAGCCTCAAATACTGTGGTCTCATCATATTGTTTCTGTGGTGTGATATACTAAGATGATTTCTGAAAAAGTCTAACCATTAGTACTTTTTTATAATAATATTTTATCACTGTTATGAAACACAATTAAGTTGTAGATGGATGATTCACTTTCTTCACATCTGAGGTAGTAACACTGTACTATTTATCTCTTAAATGCATCCAGTGAGTATTCAACAGTGCATTTTTCATAAGAAAAATGAAAAAAGAATTGAAATACATAATTTTAACACTGTAAAATGTAATGGAAACATACTAGTCTGTATTATTTATTTATTTATGTGTATTACTCGGGTAATTGCTAATTTAAAGAATGACAGAATGAAAATGTTTATAAGGTTAGGTTTTTATGTCTTTGCTTTCTTACATAGCTCTGTAATTTATGTAGGATTGAGTAGAAGGGAATTACTGTTGCAAGCAGGCACGATTCCATCAGTGTGTAAATCTTATCTATCCCATGACAGTCTTAACTTAACTTAAGCTTCTTTATTTGAATAATTAACAGGGATTATTTAATTATCATATTTTCAGTGAAAAATGGTAAATTTAATGTGTGCGCATTCAAATTAACTTCTAGGCTAATCAAAATGCAGAGCTACTATACACTGTTAACCATGCAGTATAGAAAATAAACTATTGGATGATAATCCATGAATTTTGATAAACTACATGTACTGAATCTATAGATTCAAAAAAAAGGAGGGAGGGAAAAGTTAAAGACAAGATAAGCAGATGGTTCAAGGATAAGTGGGCATGGGGAAAGTAGCTTTGAGTTGAAAAGAAACACTGGTTTTAAAAAAAGATTTCTGTTGGTTTCTGGGTAGGGCAAGTACTTGGAAAAACTGTGGACTTCTAACAGATGTAGACAGAAAGGACTTCTAAAGTGAGTCTTTAACAATTTAAATCTGAAAATGCAAACCTCAGGACCATCTCACCAATAAAATTCCCTCTATTTAGGAAATATCTGAGCTCTGTTTCTACACATACCTGGAACTGTGGCCATTTTGGCAGAGCTGTCACTGCCAGCAGTATTTTGACCCATCCTCAAAAAAGATTTTCTTCTTCTACCCAAGTCCCTAGCGGGGGCTAATCCAGTTAGGCAAGTTCAGAGTATATCTACCACACTGAGCATCCTAATGTGCATACTAATGCAGAGCAATAAACTCTGGTGTATATCGCACCAGAGTTTTTTGCTCTGACATGCCGTGTTGACATGTGTACCTGGAACCGCAGCACAGTGAGCTGGGTCAGAGCAGCTTCAGCTAGCAGGGGCCTAGGGGGTCAGCCTGCCAGCCAAGGGCTGCTCCTACCCAGCTTAACGTGCTGCAGAGGACCTGGCTGGGGCATGAGGGTGCTTCACTGTGGGCCTAGCCAGCTGGGTCAGCATCTAAAGATGTGTTGTTGCATAGGAATAAACTCCACAGCAGGATAGTACTCGTATTTATAAGTACTATCCTGCTGCAGAGGTAATTAGTTTACCTAATAAGAATGCATGTGTACACACATGATGTTTACTGTGGAGCTAATTAGTCTACTGTGCAATAAATGTCTCTTGTCTCTTTTTTTTAAGTTGGAAATAAACTTTAGCCTTGGAAAGGGAGAACAAAAACTTTTAGTTATAGGACTATTACTCGATTACTACTGTACATTAGGCAAGGAGAAAGATATATGTTCTCAAGGTAGCTGAGAGAGAATGAACCACGACTGGACTGATGATGGTGGTCTTTATATTATACCCTGTTGGTTAGAGTTCTCACACGGGAAAAAGAAAACCTGGGTTCTGGGCCCTCTTCTGCCCACATCTCCCATCTCCAGGAGGAGTCCCTAAGCACCTGCCTAGAGGTGTTTTAGGAGTAGGGATAGGGGCAGGTGCAATCTTCACTTTTCCTGTTAAAGCTGTGTTATTTTGTCAAAAATAATTCAAGATTCATTGAGTCAGACAATGAGCAAAGGGAAGCCCATTTATCTAGTCTAGTGATTGTGGCACTTACTCTAAGCTAATTTTTCACTCACTTGGAACAAAAGAGACCCCAGTTCTGATTTCTACCCACCAAGGGATCAGATGAGTGCTGTAATCACTAGGTTATCCTCCCTCTCTCTCAAGTAATCTCCTGGGAAGTAAGAGATAAGAATTTAAACACTTGAGCCCTGTCAG
>NW_017729033.1:97566960-97588505 GCF_001723915.1 Gavialis gangeticus | reverse complement strand
CCCTGTCGGGCGTGGGGGGGGAGGGGGGGAGGAGGGAGGGCAGGTAGGTGGTAGTTGTGGTTGCCACAGCAGCGGCACAAATTTGTGCTGCTTCTTTTTGCTGCTGCGCACACCTCTGTACGTGGGGTTGGTGTAGGGTACATTGTCCTGGGTGGGGTGGGGGACCTCCCAGGGCAGCAATGGAAGTGATTCAACCACTTGGAGCCTGGCTGGCAGCTAGAGTGTGGCTCTGGCTAGCCAGGCTCCATTTTTGGTGTTGCATGTTGCTGCTGTACTGCTTTTTGTGGTTCCTTTTATTTTTGACACTGGGATCTCCCAGTGTCAAATTTTGGCACTGTGCTGAAAATCTGCAGTGCAACAAATGGGTGCGTGTGTGCTGCATGTGATTTGTGGCTCCTGAAACAGCACATGTACACTTGCTGGGACATGCCTAGAAAGGCCTATTACTAGGTCTCCCATATCCTAATACCTGGTTCTAATTCTAACCACTGAACTATGATATGAAGGGACGGCACCAACCATACACATGTACCTCCTCTTCCTAAAACAAAGGCATGCTCTTTGATCTATTTTTGAAAAGAATAACTTAAGTGCTTAAATACAGAGCTGTTTGGGGCTGGGAATCCCAATCTTCTGTGTGCATCTCCCTGCAATTTAGAATAAAGCTCTATACTTAGAAAATACTCTTTTCTATGAATCTGGCCCTGTGACACTTAACTCTCAGCAATCTTGGTATAGAAACTTTATGTGCTTAGCTCAGGGTTGTGGTTTTTACTCTGGATGCCAGGCACCTAATTTTTGGGCATAGCAATGCTCAGTGTCTCAGGGCTTAAATCCTTTTGTTAATGTAACCCTTCTGCCTCTAAATTGAAAAAATGGTGATTGGTCTTACTCCATTCATTGCTCTTTACATTTCTGTCATTCTAACAAATACCTCCACCTACTCAGGCAAAAAGCCACAAACTAGTGCAGCACATTTCCAGTGGGATTTGCCCAGCTCTGTTAAAGGCTAATTTATTACGTCTCTCTAATGGGATCGTTCTATCTAAAGCGTCCCACTTGAAATGCACCTTGACTTCACTTCTTTGCTTAAACATATTTTTTCTTCTTTGTGTCTCATAATTATGCCAGCATTCAAATACATGTATACTGCTATCACAGGAAATGAAATGTATTCAAAATTCAATTGTTACTGTTGCTAATGGAAAACAAATCAGAGTGACTGGCAGATTAATAACTTGATGTGGCACAAATTACAGTACTTTTTAGAAAATGGCAAATTACACTGAATCACCTCTTATATGAATACACTTTGACTAGTGTCTGCTGGATGATATTTCTTTCCTTTGCTTGTAGCCATTATTGTGGAATTCTACTTCTGTCCCATTCTATGGGCCTCTATTAGGCAAACTCCTTTTACAGAGATTCCTGTTGCTGTAATGGTGAAAGAACAGTGCTGTGTCATTCTGGAAGGTGGGTAGCCAGGTGTGGGGCCTCTTGTAGATTGAGATGCTGACCAAGGCCACAATGAATTACCAGATTCAGAGGCCAAACCAGGTCAAGAAGGCAGGGCTAATTCAAGAGTGGGGTCTAGGAGTAAGTCCAGGAAGCCAAGCAATCAAACAGAGAATGAAGTCCAGGAGCAAGCTAAGTCAAGAAGCCAAGAAATTAAACAGAGAAAAGTCCAGAAGTCAGCTGGAGGGACCAGTAAAGCAGTCTTGGGTTAGGTTAAGCCCTATTGCCTAGACAATTTCTGTTCCCAGTCAGGGATTTATATGGAGGAAGTAGAGGGTCAGATGACCCTGACTGGCCACTGGTGACAAGGAGTGGGCATAGGACTAAGCCCTGCTGAAGGCTCCAGGCCAGGATGATTAGCTGTGGGGTGGCAGACCTGGATGAGTGGTAATAATGCTAGGCTAAAACTCCAGGTTTGAGTCCATGGCCCGATATGCCATTAGGTAGTTCAGTCAATAAGAGTAGTAGCTTCAATCATAAATGCATATTTTTCAAATACCAATTACTAGTACTCAGCTACTGGACTATGGTGATGTGAACATTTGTTTTCCTAGTCTGTCATTCTAACTAAGGTCTTGCCTTTTGCCATCTCAAATGCAATCTGTGTATGCATTATAATAAATGTTCAGTGTGAGCATTCTTTCCTCCTTCATTATCCTAGAAATAAGGACAAATTTGACACATGGGTACTTACAGTTTGACATTTATTCCTAGAGATTGAAGTCCAAGCACTTTAATTAAAAAAATAAAAGTAATAGGCAAATTTCTTAGAAAACAACGAAGTATAAGAAAGAGCCATGGTTTAATATAGATGAGGCCAGCATAGGTGGCAGAGCCTAACAGGGCTTACCTCCCCCCACCCCTCCCCCCACACAAATGCAGGGCATCTGATATAGCTGGAGGGACTGCTGCAGCAGCGGGGGAGGAGTACGCACACTCGCATACACTGCAGATCGCAGCTGGGTCAGAAGGCAGGTAAGTTTCTTTGTCTCCTTTCTTTACAACTGCCTGGCTTGGGGGGGGAGGGGGGAAGGGGCAGATCTAGACTCCCACAGTGCAGGAGGAATTGGGGTAGGAGCAGGGGTGAATCATTCACCCTTGTCCCGCTCCCTGCTGCACTGTGGGAATTGTTCCATAACCTGGCCCAGCCGGGGCCCCATTCACTGTGAACTGGGCCGCATTCACCGTAAATGAGGCCCCAGCTGGGCCAGATGGTGGGGCAGTCAGGGGCCAGTGGCTCCTCAGGGGCATGGATGGGCGGCTCCCTCTGCTGCGCACACTGTGGGAGAGCCAAAGGGGGGGTACATTCCTCCCGCTTGGTTTGCCCATGCCGTGCCCCTGGATGAGCTGCTGAGCTCCGATTGCCTCATGACCTGGCCCGGCTGGGGCCCAATTCATGGTGAATTGGGCTGCAGCCGGGCTAGGTCATGGGACAATCGGACCCCAATGGCTCCTCAAGATGGGGGCATGTGGTCCCCCAATTTTTGCACAGGTCAAGGGTGAGCTGCAAGCTTGGCTCTGCCTGCCCCATGCCTCACTGCCACTGCTTTGACAGCGGCATGGTGACAGGTGCATCCCGCTGCTGGGTGGGCTGGGCAGTGAGGCACATGGTGCTGCGCCATGCTGCTTTCAAAGCAGTGGAAGCGAGGCATGGAGGCAGGGAGCAGGCAGAACCCTGCTCACAGCTGCAGCCTGCCCTTGCCCCGGACAAAGATTGGGGGGCCACATATCCCATCCTTGGCTCCCCAGTGCCATGCCTCTGGAGGATCCACCAGGCTGTGCTGGGCTCTTCCCAGGGATGACACGGGGCAGGGGTGGCATGGGGGTCCTGCAGACTCCGTCCTCTCTGGCCTGGTGGTGCAGCCAAGGGAAGCACTGTAAGGTGGATACATAATTGGCTGGATCATCTTCCTCAAAGAGTAGTCATCAGCAATTTGATGTTCTATTAGAACAAAGTATTATATTGTGTGGGGTCTCCCAAAAGTCTGCCTTGTGTCCAGTACTGGCTCTGGGCCCCCTTGAGTGGTGCGGGGCCAGTGTGGGAAGACAGCTGGGGCTGGTGCAGGGCTGGGGTGTGGTGATTTCATGGGGGCCCCCAGTGCCAGGCAGTGACCCCAGATGTGGGGAAAGGGGCAGCCGCACAGGTGCAGTGGGCTCCAGCCCCAAGCCTGGGCCCGGCTCTACTCTGATCCCTGCCCCGTGTTGATGAGGCAGCAGGAACTTTCTGGTATGGGAAGATCCTATTCTCTTGGGATGCTGCACTTTCTGGATACTGGGCACATCTACATGTGCAAATAATGTGCTCCCCATTGAAGTGCTCCCTGGTGTACATCTACATGTGCACCCTCATCAAGAGCAAATTGAGCCTGACAGGATCAGCCCAGTCCAGGGCTGCTCCTGCCTTGTTTTGCCCCACTACAGCAGCCATGGGGACCTTGACACTCCCCCAGGTGCCAGCCATGGGGTGGCAGGGGTGGGCAGGTGTTTAGCCCTGGAGGGAAGGGGAAGTTGTCCTGGCTCAGAGGACATTTCCATCCCAGCTTGGAGGAGACAGGGCTAACCCCAAGCCAGGGGGTGGGGGGGAGTTGTCTCAGCTGGGACAACTCTCCCAGCCACATGGAGATAGCGACAAGTCTTGATTCCATGTGGCTGGGAGGCAGCTGCCTGGCAGCCAGGATAGTTGCCTGGCAGCCTGGCATTATGTGGTTGATGAGCAATGTTCTATGAGCTGGAACAGGTCTCTCTGCCCCCTGTGGCCCGCTGCTGCCTAGGCTGACCAGAAGCAAATTTCTCCCAGTCAGTGTCTTCACATGCATTATATCACATTAGTTAAGTGCCATTTTTCTAGTATCTATATGTACAGGTGCTAGAAAATGGCAGATTAGACTAATATACTGCAAATTACTTGCTGTGCCCATGTAAATTGTGATGCTTTACTGCGTGTTAGATTAGTCTAATGCTAAGTAAAGCATCTTGTGTAGATGCACCCACTGTGTTCGCAAGAGGAATTGGTCACACAGTCAACTACAGCTCTGGAGAAAAATCTTTTTTCTACATTCTGCCTTCTAAAAACACAGTGAAGTTTTTATCTGAGGACATGTGGTATATGAGACAATATGCCTTTTGGAACCATAGAATAAAAAGATAGGTCTGCAAGGGACATCAAGAGGTCATCTAGTCTGATCCCCAGATCATCCCCATCTCAGCCAACCTAGCCAAGTGTTGACCTAACAGTGGAGGTTATATAACCTCTAGGTAATCAGTACCAGTTATTAGCCACTGTCACACATTAGAAAGTTTTTTTCCTAATGTCCAATCTAAATTTCTCTTCTTGATTTAACAGTTAGTTCTTATCCTGTCCCCTGAGACCACAGAGAGTAGTCCATCTCCATCTCCACATAATCATCCTTCAGGTAGTTAAAGACTGTTACTAAAATCCCTCACACCACTTCACTCTTTTTTTTCTCCAGACTAAATAATCCCAGTTCTTCCAACCTTCCAACATGAATAAATTATATTTCCTAGACCTTTGATAATTTTATTGCTCTCTGGAGGACTCTTTGTAATTTGTCAGTGTCTTTCTTGTAATGCAGTGCCCAAAACTGGACAGTACTGTAGGTGAGGCCTCACCAGTGATGAAAAAGCAGAATAATCACTTGCCTTGACTTATAAGTGACACTTCAGTTACTCTAACTCAGAATGCTATTGGCTTGGTATGATTCCTGTTCAGCTTATGGTTGACTTTAACTCCCAGGTCTTTTTTTATGGTACTGCAGCCTAAACCAATTGTTCTGCAGTCTGCATTTATGTATGTCATTGTTCCAACTTGGGTGTGGAACTTTGCACTTGTCCTTATTGAATTGGTTCATTTGGTTAATTTTGGATCATTTTTCCTGTTTATCAAAGTAATTCTGAATCCTAGCCCTATGCTCATCAACAGCTGCATCTGTGTGTAGATGTTACGATTAAAAATCCTCATTTAATATCTGGTCCTAGCCATTTTTTTCTTAGTTTTCTAGAAGGTGGTGTTTTTTGAGCAACAGAGAATAGCAAATTTTTGTAATGTTTTTGAAAATTTCTGATTCATTTGGAGGTCAGTTACCTTCAACTGAGATCTGTGCTATTGTGGCTTAAAAGTTTTGGTACTGCAGCCAGCCCATTTTGCAACTAATTTAGGTACTCTATCATGAACTGCCATCTGCAACCTGCATGTATCTAGTTCCCAATTTTTTCACAACTTCCTTGCTTACAGGCCAGATTTACAGAGCTATCTGGATCTCTAGTGTCTGGTTGCATTTGTTAAAGCCATCTCATTACTCCCATAAACTAACTTAAGTCCTATTGTGAGTCACAGTCGGGTGCCTACTATATCTTTCGGTACATAAACACCTTTGAAAATCTGACCTTTAGTCTCATTGAAAGTTATTGGATTTTACATGTTAGATGTTTAAAGATATAGGAACCCAGTGAGGTTTTCAAATTGGCCTAAGTACCCATCTTTCATTGATTTTAGTTAAGTGCCTAGGTGCTTTTGGAAATCTGGTTTAGCACCTACTTGCTTCAATAGGCACCTACAGCTGCTTATAAGATGTTCAAGTCTCCTTTGTGTAAGGGCCTTCCGTGACAAAGTCATTTGGGGTAGGGCAGACATTCATCTGAGGCACTAAGAATTTATAGGAAATTTACAGCACCACAAAAACATAGCATGAAGTATGTTCAGCTGTTCAGAGGCCTTGTCATCTGGAGTGCTGCAAAGCATGGTGAGAGCCTGTATTGCTGGTTTTATGCAGCCAGAGGTGCAGTATGCAGAGATCCCAGTGTCCTGTATAGAGGGCAGGGGGTCCTTCTATAGAGGTTCCTGAGGACAATGGAGCACAGAGGAAAGCACCAGTTGGCTGGCTGCCTGGGGAATTTCCCTAACTGCTGTGTTTCCCTCCCAATGCATCTTACATTGGAAGTGCAGAGGCACATCATGCCCTGTCAGTTTCCACTCCCAAAGGCTCTTTTTAGGGCTGTGTGAAGCTTCAGTCCCTGATTCAATTCGGCGGAGATTCGGCCCAATTCAGTAGCCGAATCTCTGAATCCCAGCACTGCAGTGATCACGAGCCGCTCTGCTACCTCAAGGTATATAGAAAAAGCTTTTAAAGCTGTGCCTGTGTCCAAATTGCTGATTCACCAAATCAGAATTGAATCATCAGATTTGGATTTGGCTTAATTGAATCGGGGACTGTGATCCGAATCAACGGATCGAATCACTGTCTCTGATTCGGGCCAAATCTGAATGGAATAGGGGGCATTTTGCACACCCCTACTCTTTTTTCAGTTTGACTTCTAGCCCACAGTGGATCCCTGCTGCCTGCCTACCATAGTGATCTGTGAGACTGGCTCTACTTTCCTGGGGCAACAGGGTTCTTCATGGGATAGACTCTCTAGAGCCGTGGGAGTTGGGGACAAAGCCTGATAGGATGCTGGAAGATCAAGCCATACTCCGTAATGCTACCTGTGAATGTACAGGCATTACATATGGGGTTAGAAAACATTGTGCTGCAAAGAAATCCCTGTTTGAAAGAGCTAACATTTTGTGGCTGTTTTGCCATGTTTCTTTTCTTGAAGCAAACTGCTTGAATGGCTGTAGGCTCACTTTTTGCAGTGATAAAAGGGTTTATTTCTCACTACAAATGTGTAATACCTGTCCATGGCCGTGGCATTTCATGAAAATTTACCTCCTGTGTAGATCATATTTCCAGATGCAGTTCTCTCACTGTGTTCTGCATCACCCGGAGAGGTTTTATTTTGAATGTGGGATCATGAAGCAGTAGGACTGAAGGCAGGAGCATTTTTAGTAGAACTTGTTTGGCTTGTAGCAGTGTTTTGTTCCCTGTGCCAGTTCATGTGAATATGAATCTGTTGGGTTCTGGGGCATACTCTTGGGGACATTTGTTCCAGCACACTTTAATTTCAGGCTTTTAAGTGAGCTCTCTAAGTAAATCTTCCATGCAATAGTAAGGAGGTTGTGTGAATAAGTACAGCAAAATGCCAGGGTCAGGGGAAGGCTCTGACCACCTTTTGCAACAGGTGACATTTTTGCCATATCTTTTTCTAGGCACTGTCATAAGGTACAGTACAAAAATGCCTCTCTGAATAAAATGTCACTCTTTTCAGCAGCATTGGAACATAGTACTACTGAATTGTTATGTATTCAGTACCCATTCACACAAAAATATATCACCTCATTAATGAAAGAGAGATTTGAAGAGAAAATCAGATTCAAACACTAGAAAATAATTAAACAGATTTTTCAAGGAAGGCTTCAGTTATAGATTGGAATCAAAAGGAAGGAGTGAGGAGCTTCTTAAAAGACCCTGTGTAGTATAGTTTCTGTAGGGTTTTTATCTTTTTACCTAATGACACTATTTAAGATGGACTGTCAGATCCCATTAAGCTCACTAAAATATTCTGTAGTTTAGATGAAAACTGAGTCTTCGCACAGCAGGAGGAAAGTAAGAAGTGCATTTATTCCAGTCAAGCTTAGAGATGTTTCTTGCTCTCTCTCCTTTTTTTCCCCTTCCCATTGCTCTATAACAATTGCATCAATAATAGGAAAGCCATCAAACTAAGCTTCCTGCACAGTAATAAAGTTGTTTTGATGCAAATAGGGCTCAGTGGCTTTGGTTTCTCCATGGTGACAAACTATGGTAACAAACTTTATAAATCAAACAGAGTTGAAGCACAAACGTGTATGCAAGCAAGATAAAAGAAGTAGGCTTTTTTCTTGTTTAATAGCCTTGAGGGATGTTTTTCCATAATTACAAACACAATTACAATGTTTACAGTAAAACAAAAAGTGTAAGTTTAACCCTCTGAAATAAAATATAGAAAGTGGTGCATAGCATAGCTATAAAGCAAAGGTCCATTTAACAAAACTCACAACTGAAGGCTGCACAAATAAAAATATCCTCTAAATTACAATTCCTTTAAGGCCTGCCAGTATTTCCTGGACCATGCTCTGAGACTGGAGATTTAGAATATAGCCTTTATGCAGCTGGACAGCCTCTTCAAATGCACAGGCCTCCTTATCTGAGAGTTTTGAGTGTCTTCTAAAAGCTTTAATGGAACAGTAAGAAATTATTTCTCTTATTTCAGACAAACAGTGGAGTGCCAGACCATAGAGCCAGCAAACAAATGGGCAGAGCCACAGGAAGAGGGTACAGTCTTGATGGGAGCATCTTCACTGGGGAAATACCTGCTGTTTGACAGATTTGATTCTGTTCAAAATTTGCAATAATTACTTTGCAGTATTATTTTTTTTAATTGGTCCCAGGGGTAATAATCTCTGACAAAGACAGCTTAACAGTATGTAGAAACAGGGTAAACTCAGAATCCCCAAGGGCAGGGATATAACCATATAGCTGTTTGCATGATTTTAACAGGAAGCTCCCTCCAGCATATTACTGCTTCACACCCATTTATGTCCACGCTTTCATTTTCACAGTCATGTTTGGGTGGTGTTATTTCAACCCAGGAGCTTGTAATTGGTTGAGACATAGCATTGCATAGTTTTAGAGCATACACATGTTCACTTCCATATATGCAGGTCACTAGCTCTCATACAGTCAAGAATTGCTGTGCTGGCTCTTGCCTCAAAAAAGTTCTGGATAGAAAGGAGGTATGGAAAATCCAGCAATCAATAAAAATAAGCGTTTCAAGCTTTTGGTGGGTGGTAGTATTTTTTAATTAGGTTGAACAAAGAGCCAGAGGGTCACATTAAATAGGTTCTGCCACCTTAAATCACCAGTCACACCATGATAGAGTCTATGTCAGCAGTGTTATGGACCTTCACACCACTAAATGAGTTTGCTTATTGAGCATGGAATGAAATGTTTCTGTGTCTCACTAACAGTGTTTAAAATTCTGCTGCTTCATCTGCAAGATTCGCACTGCTGCTGAAGGATATTCTGAAAAGATGGATATCTCACTGAAGACCTGCAATGCCTGGTCTCTCAGTACTAAAGATTAGGGGAAGGAGGAGTCTACCTTCCTCACCTCCTTGAATGAATAAGAAGTTCAGTGGCCCATTTATTTTTTACAGAAAGATATAATGTCCATCAGCTTTGCTGAATATCTGTTGTCAGTTATAACAGTAGAAACAAATGATGTAGGCAACATGAGAGACGAAGATGGATTCAAGTATACCAATATTAAAATTAGACAGATTCGTAGTGTAATATTTAGCTAATGAACTGGCAGTTGGGAAACCTGGCTCTTTCTTAGCTCTGTCTAATCCACATTGAGGTAGATCACAATTTCTCTTTGCCCCTGTGTTTTCTGGAAAATGGATATACTAGATTTGGTGAGACTGAAGGTCCAGATACCAAGAGATTTTTTAAAAAGTTATTTTAATTTTATAACCTGTATGTGTAAGATCCATGCATCACCCTGTTTGCATACATGATATCAAGCTTCCTATTTCTACAGTCAAGCCTGACATCGATATGTCTACCTTCGAATGTTCCTACTGTTTCCTAAATCACTAACATTCAACATCCCCCACTGCCAAATTGTAGCACCTGCACAAGCCATTTCATTACAGTTGAATGAAAAATGCAGTTTTGGGTTAGAAACTTTGGTTTTAACTGATAAATTAAAAACAAACAAACAAACCAAACCTAGTATTCTGGCTGAAAAGGAAAACAACATAATTTGGCAAATCTAGAATTGAAAAAATCATTTCCAGGCAGTGAAAGTTTAAAGTTAAAAGAAATTTGGAAACAAAAAGTTGTTCAAAATGAAAGGTAAACATTTAACTTCAAGACTATCAGAACTGACTATTTCCAATATTTCAAAAGTTGCCTTAATGGAAACATTTTGACAAGCATTTCTGAAATACTTTGGACTCATCAATTCTAAAGTTTTCACCAAAAAACCTTTGCTGCAAAAAAATTGCCCAGTGCATCATTCTGTCCCTTCATCCTTTTCTACCTATAACATTAATTGTGTTGAATGAGGAGAGCTGTCTCTGCAGTGATTAATATTAGCCTGGGGAAGGTTTCGGGCTTGCAGCAGAACAAGCGCTTGCTTTTCTACCCAGCAGTTAGCTAAATAAAATGGCTAAATGAGGAAATAACCTAGGTTGTTTTCCTTAACAAGTATGCATGTACCACCTCTCTAAGCTGCATGTAAAACCCTCCAGACTAGGCATCTCACATACCCCCATGATTTTGCACTCTAATCAGTGGTTCTCAACTTTTTTGGACTCAACGTACCCCTCCATACAGTTTGTGAATTGAGTGGCACCTAATTCCTAATTTCAAAAAGTAATTTATAGATTACAGTGCTTGCTTCTTTGCAGAAGGGCCTGGCAATGGGGATGGGAGAGCATCCAGGCAGGGACAAGCCTGAGCCTGTTCTTAACTGCTTAGTTTGCTAATTTCCTCTCACCTTATGGCACCAAGGTGTCTTGGTTGAGAATAACTTGCTTAGATCTTTTCTCACAGAGAAGCCCTCATTTTTCATGTTCCCTTAACCCCCGTGCTTGCACACCTCATGGGCACTCAATCTGTTCTCTCAGATTGTGCATTGTCTCTTTTTATCTTTCCCATCTTGCAGCTGGCTTCATCTCTACAGTAGTTGCAACTCTGTGGCTGTACAATAGTTACTGCATCTGCTTCAGTCTCAAGAGACATACACAAGGAATTCAAATTTTTTAAATCTTCAGAACAAATCAGGAGAGTTAGTAGGTAGGTATGAGGTTTACCTTATTCCCATGAGGATGCTAAGTTTTGCTCAATTACTGCTTTTAAAACCCTGGAAGATTCGTTTAGACCACATTAAATGCACACTATATTATTATGTTAGCCACCCACAGGAAACCTTCAAACTTATTAACTTTGTTTGGAAATATGACAGAATATAAGGAGGAGTGAATCTGGCCTCAGTAATCAATCTATTGTGTCAGGAGGAGAGTGGGCTGCCTTCTCTCTTATTTTTGTTATTGGTGCCATGTCTTAAAATATGTATGGGATGGAGGAGATAAACACTTGCAGAACTGTGAATCATATTTTCAGTTGTAGTGCTAAAACTGACTATCCAAATTTGAAATATTTCACAATACACTGCTAGTTTTGTTCTGAGTAGTTTTTGAGACATTTTGTGTGAAGGTTTAAGTTTTAGAACATTATACAAAATAATTATTTTTTTCAAATGAGCTGTCCTTTCACTTTTTTGTTCATTTTGGGAGTGTCCTCACCATATATCCCTTCCACTATGTCTCTCGTGCGTGACTTTTGAATCTCTTCAAATGGGTCATTTCCTGGACTATCTTGGTTTGAAAGGAACTTTCTACTTTTGTTTTAGGCACTAGTTCAACTAGTATTTTGTGAAATCTACCAATTATGTTCACTTCTTTTCTCAGTCTTCACCTAGCTCTTCAAGGGCTGAGATGGAACCTTTCCCTTCCCACAATCACTGCTAAGAGAAGTGTAGACACAGAAAACAAGTAAAAGAACCTAGGTTTAGCTATAGTTGTTAGGTATCATAAGTAAATAGATACATTGGAAACAGCTTGAGGTCTGAACATTTTTTTTTACTCCATAAATTACTTCTGCACAGATTATACCCACAAATCATTGCATGGTTGAAATAGGTCCCCTGGAGCAAATGCAACATGAACATGAAGTTACCTTGATAGGTCCAGTGTGCCATGAAAACAGTGAATAAAGGTCTACGTTAGAAACAGTTTTCTGCCTCCTTATTAGAATTGTTTTAATTGTTCTATTTGCCTTTATCTCTATTGAGATATATTAAGATTTAACAGTATTCAGTACAAATTTCCTCCCTTGTCCTAAACCATAAACTGATCTTATTTTTCAGTCAGGTTGTTCCTAATATCTTAGAGGTCTGCTTTATATTCAGCTGTTCATAGACTTCATCTGAACAGGGATTTGACATGTTGATTGAGCACACACTTTAATATTTTGTTTCCAGTAGAACCATATTGAATTTTTTGATCTACATTTAGCTCTTAAAAGGTCAGAGAGATAATAAATAGACTTAAAACATTTCATGCATATATGGAAGGCTTTTTTTTTTTTAAATTAATTTCATGGCACTTGCAGCTTGGTTAGGTTGATTTTTTTTTTTTGTCACATACACCAGAACTTTGCTAGTTCTCACTTTGTTAATTTGTTGACCTGAGGATTCTTATAAAATCTATCAGGCTTAGTAAGATTTAATAGCAAGTGTGTTTTGCTAATGCATTTAAGAGGTCATTCATAATTTTGCAAAATGTATTACAGAAATGTAGCAGCATGCTATAAATTACTGACAATCAAAGATGTATATGTATACCTACTTATATATAGCATACATATATGCCTTTACTATGCACATATAAAATTGGACATATCTTTTTCTATCTAACATACTAGGTATACACTTTAATATATTGATTTTAAAATGTATTAAATATTACATAATGGCGACATAAACTTTGAAGGCTCTTTTTACTACATGTTGACCATCTGCCCTGAAGAGGCTTGGCTAACTGGGGTGGGACCTGCAGACATGGCCTCTTCAACCGTGATCTCCTTTGGAGAGGCTAAGCAGGCTGAGGGGTTAGCTTAATACAGTTGGCTGAAGGGTGGAGGCTGTAACCTGTTTGGCCCCTGAACAAGGATGTGTGGGGAAGGGAATAGGGAAAGACTCGGTGTACTCTTTACTTTCTCTCCCAGTGGCAGTAGCACAAGTCAGATACTGTTTTGCCTTGTAGAATAAAATGAGTTTCACAGTTATTAGCACTAATTGTTGAGGCTCTGCTGTGTTTAACTTAATTTCTACTAGTTCTTAACAAGGAGGAAGAATGCATTGTTTAGAGCCTATTCCAAGTGTATCAAGCTCATCAGGCCCTACACAGTGGACCCAGCACACAGAGCCAGGTGTGGGCACCATATAGTGTATGCCCTGGGCATGTCCTGAGCACTGCAACCAGTGGCTGCACCAGACTGGCCCTGCTCACTGGATCTAGTTTATGTTCCTGATCCAGGCCTGCGTACAGTGTCCTCATCAGACTGGCCCCACGTACAGGGTACATGTGCCTTGCACCAGCCACCCACACTACATGCAACATGCCTGAGCCCAGCTCTGCCAGCCAGCACACTGTACATGACTAATCCAGGGCACACTTCGTGCATGTGGGTCCAGTTCAAATCCCACAGGCAGCACCACAGGCCAGATGATAGACGTGCCTGTTTTATCCCAGTAAACTGAATGGCTTGTTGGTGACTGAGGAAGAGTATAATATATTATCTTTCATTACAGTCAGCCACAGCGCATTCATATGTATGTCAGACTATCTGGTGTGACTGTATATGATGTAATATATATTCATGAATGAGGTTCAGAATCAGCCCAGTGCTGGACTCAGGAGAAAATGGCTTCAGCAGTTAATATTACTGACAAATAGACACTCAGAGCTTGCAGTGTTCATTATATATGAATCTGTCACTCCCCATCTCCACTGTGTTTTGATCCCTGTACATTTAATTGTTTGTTAAGACACTGTACAAACTTCAGGGTAATTTAACAGGATGTAAATTTAGTAGTGCTGTAACAACAGTCAGGAACTAAAGACAGTTTGTTCTACGTTGCATTTCTGCAGATTTGCAAAGAGGCTCCTATAAATACAGCACTCTGCCTTAGGTTTTGTGTTTTTGAGCAACACTGTCCAACTTATTTGGCCCTGAAGGCTGGACGACTCACCTTTGGCAGTGAGTGCTGCTGGAGCTGCTGCACTGGTGCAGCTCCGGAACATGGTTTTGCTTCTGTTTGCGCCCTTTTTTCTGTACCACTAGTTTGAGTCATCAGTGGCAACTGAAGACCCTGAATTCAGGACAGGCAAAGTAGTGCAGGGGAAAGCAGTAGCAACATTCACCCCCTGAATTATGGAACCATGTCAGGACAGCTGCTCCAGTAACCATACCACAAGCTCTGTGGTCCTGTTTTGAAGTAAACAGGCCATTGATCCAACAAAGTGATTAGCATGTGTTTAACTGAGCATGCAAATAGTCTTTGTTACAAGACTAACAGTCAAGGAAGTGGTAAGGCCTGACTGTTCTATGATTTAGCTGGGCTTTAAGAGAAAGGGCATATCCCTACCCAGAGAAATGAAAGTTCACTGGGGAAGACCTCAGAGCTATGCAAATGTATATGTTCCTTTAAGTGTTCAGTTTGCAGATGAACCTTGACTAAAATCCCTGAAAACAGACTTGAGCGTTGCACTGAACTTTTCTCTGGCTTGTACAGGAGACCACCAGGTTGTGGTTCCCAAATGAATTCAGTTACTCAGAGTCACAAATAGAATTCTGCTAATGTGGTTATGCTGAGCAGAAACGTATTAGCAAGGATTTTTTTAAAGAGTATATTAAAAATAATGTATATGTGATGTTGTAAGATTTCAGACATGGGGTGATTAGAACTTCATGAGAAACTGCCTTTCCCAATAGAATTTTTTTTATTTTTGGGCAAAAAATCAAAAGCCAAATCTTTCAGCTAAAAGCTGACATATATTTCAGCTAGAAAAAAGATTATATATAGATATATAAACATATATATAATACAACTTGATATAATAACTAGCGTGTGTATGTGTATATCTATATATCTATCATATATGTATATACTATACTTATATATTTTATATAATTATATATACTATACATATAATAAAGAATCATAGAAAATTAAGGTTGGAAGGGACCTCAGGAGGTCATCTCGTCAACTCCCTGCTCCAAGCAGGACCATCTCCAACTGGATCATCCCAGCCAAGGCTTTGTCTAGCCAAGTCTTAAAAACCTCCAAGAGTAGAGAGTCAACAATCTCTCTGGGTAAGGGTAACCTGTTCCAATGTTTTTCCAGCCTCCTGGTGAGAGAGTTTTTCCTAATATCTAATCTAAGCTTCCCTTGCCACAATTTGAGACCATTGCTCCTTGTTCTGTCATTTGCCATCACTGAGAACAGTCTAGCTCCATCCTCTTTGGAACCCCCCTTCAGGTAGTTGAAGGCTGTTTGCTGTTAAATCCCCTCTCAGTCTCCTCTGCTCTGGACTAAATAAGCTCAGTTCCCTCAGTCTTTCCTCATAAATCATGTCCCCCAGGCCTCTCACCATTGTTGCCCTCTGCTGGACTCTCTCCAATTTGTCCATATCCTTTGTGTGTGTGGGGGGGCAAAATGTGGACCCAATACTCCAGATGTGTTTTGTTTAATGCTGAACAGAGGAGAATAATCACCTCCTTTGACCTGCTGGCAACACTCCTATCAATGCAGCCCAGTATGCCATCAGCCTTCTTGGCAACAAGGGCACACTGTTGACTCATATTCAGCTTCTTGTCCAGTGTAACCCCCTCTACTTTCTGCAGAGCTGCTGCTTAGCCAGTTGGTCCCTGGCCTGTACTGGTGCATGGGTTGTTCCATCCTAAGTACAAGACTTTGTAGTTGTTTCTATTGAACCTCAGGTGATTTCTTTTTGTCCAATCCTCCAATTTGTCAAGGTCATTCTGAATCCTAACACTACCCTCCAGTGTATCTACTACTCCCCCCATCTTGGTGTCATCTGCAAACTTGTTGAGGGTGCACTCCATCCATTCTTCCCAATTGTTAATGAAGATATTGAACAAAAACAGCCCCAGCACCAACCCCTGGGGCACTCCACTTTATACTGGCTGCCAACTAGAGATTGAGCCATTGACTACTACCCTCTGAGCCTGATGATCCATCGAGTTTTCTATCCACCTTACTACCCACTCATCCAAACCCGCATTTCCTTAGTTTACTTGCAGAAATGTTATGGGAGATTGTATTAAAAGCCTTGCTAAAGTCAAGGTATTACATCCACTGCATCCACAGAGCCAGTTGTCTCATCATAGAAGGCAATCAGATTGGTCAAACATGACTTGCCCTTGCTAAATGCATGCTGACTGTTTATAATTACACGCTTCTTTTCCAAGTGCTTAGAAATAGATTCCTTGAGGACCTGCTACATGAATTTTCCAGGGACTGAGGTAAGGCAGACTGGTCGATGGTTCCCTGGATCCTTCTTCCCTTTTTTAAAGATGCGCACCATATTTGCCCTTTTCTAATTGCTCAGGACCTATCCAGTTGCCATAAATTTCCAGTGGTGATGGCCAGTGGCTCTGCAGTCACATCGGCCAACTCCCTCAGCATCCTCAGGTGTATCTCGTCCTGCTCCATGGACTTGTACATGTTCAGCTTTTCTAAATAATCCCATAGCTGTTCTTTTGCTACTGTTGGCTGCTTACCTTCTCCACAGACTATGCTGCCAGGTGCAGTAGTCTGGGAGCTGACCTTAACTGTGAAGCCTGAGGTGAAAAAGGTATTGAGTACTTCAGCCTTTTCTGCATCCCTTGTCACTAGGTTTTAAAGGACCCCATTTATTAAAGGACCCACACTTTCCCTGATATTTCTCTTGTTGCTGACATACTTATAGAAACTGTTCACGTTAACCTTCATGTCCTTTGCTAGCTGCAAGGTTGTCCAAGTTTCCATATCTATTTTGCAGGCTTTCTTTTTGTGTTTTAGCTCACTGCAGAGTTCCCTGCTAAGCCAAACTGGTCTTCTGCCATACTTGCTAGTCTTTCTATAATAACACACACACATATATATATAGTTTGTGTATGATTTATGTGTGTGTGTATTGGCCTTGCAGATGACTGTAAGGCACGTTTTACTTTGTGAATGTAGGTAGCTAGGTAGATAATTTTAGAGCTGCATTTTTCTGATTGTAAGTTTATCTTCTTTCCCTACCAAAGAACCATAAGTTTGCAATGAATGTATACAGTGGGACACCCTATAATTGGACTAATGATGGTCTTGACTTTCATATTTCCAGGAGTTTTGTACATACAATAAGATACCAAGCCAGATTTTTTTTAGTGTTGTTCTTATTTTAGCATATTTGGTATATATAATCCTTTTGGTTATTAACTTCGTTATTTGATTCTCCTGTGGGATTTCATAAAAGCAGTAGCTGTTCAAGTTCTTTATCTATAGTTATCAACTTTATATTCAGAGAAAAAGCTTTATTTTTTCTGTAAAAAAGACATTTGTAAATATGGGGTCAATTTTATATGCAGGGTCAATTTATTTCATTTTTTTTATTATTTTTTTTCCAAATAAAAACAATGCAGTATTTCATCTCAGAAATGCCAAAGAACTTGGAATTATGGTTTTGTATAATACCAACATTTTCCTGGGGAGGGGTGGTGGCAGCTCATGTCCTGATTTATAAGTCTGTTCATTTGTGCTGTGGAGGGTTACCTGCTCTCCTTTACAGATCTCAGGTTTAATATGTAGTGGTGACTAAGATAATGACAGTTATGCAGTTCTCGAAATCAGTAATGTCAGACATATGGTCCATGGTCTGAACTTGGCCTGCTGGGCTACTAGAACATCACCAGAATTTTAGAGGCATGGCTTGAGGGGAGGGCTTGCCGCAGAATCTGGGGCCATTGGGCCTTATTGGACACTGCAATCAGTGGCAGCCCCAGACATCCTCCAGCCACTTGTGTCATCACTACTAAGGCCCCAGCTCCTTGGCTGCTGGCCTTACTGCTGACACATGCCCCATACTCTGGCATGAAAGACATGTTGGTAGCAACAGCTCCAACTCCTGCTTTGGGCACACAGTACATGGCAGGAGCTGCTGTCATCAGGAGAGAGCTGGAGCTGCCACGGCCACCAGTGACAACTCATGCCCTGGGTTGGGAGCCCTGTGATCCCTGTGAGGAGCCCTGTGATCTGGATCTGGCTTGGGGCAGGAGGTGAGTCTGACTTTTGATACCCTGGCTTGAAGATGAACAAGGTTTCAGAGGAAGTTAATTGAGGTGAAAACTTTGATTGACTCTCACTTTGAAGAATAATAGAGGTTTGAAAGAATCCACATGGAAAGAAAAATAAAGTAGTTTTACCTAACTGGCCCTTCTTTCAAGGAATTTACATATTTTTGGTTTCTAATTGCTCCCTTTTGGAATTATATTTTCATGTACAGAAAACCAGCACCAATGACAGAGTTTTTAAAAGTTACTGTTCATTAATGAAAAAATAGTAAATATAATAATTGCTGGATGATGATCCATGCTATGATGTGTTCATCTAATAAACAGTTACACTTAAAGACTGCATCCAGATGTGCATGGACATTTGTTTCCCTCGGGACAACTAGCAGTGGCGCACATTGTGCCGCTGCTAGATGTCCCCAGGGAATGCCTGTGCCACATGCGCTGTGGTATGTGGCAGGTTACCCCAGAGAGTGTAGGGAAGGCTGGGGCCAGCACTGGGCTGGATCCTACCAGTCTTACCTCGGGTTTTGGGGGCCTCGCAGAGCTGCAGCAGTGGCAATCCTGCTGTGTGGAGCCTAGCTGACAGCTGGAGTGTGACTCCAGCCGGTCAGTCTCTAGCTGAGTGGCACACACTGCCTCTGCATGCATGTCTGCCTTTTTTTTTTCTGAGGGATTTTTGACCCCTACACCGCTCCCTTGCAGTGAGAGAACAACTGAACATGCGGTGCATGGCTCCACAGACTGCACGGTTGTGCTCATCTGAACACGGCCAAAATGTATAAAGAAAATTTATGCAATGTTGTGAGAATACCATTTTAAACTCTGACTTCTAAAGCAATGCTAACTGAAAAATCCCACTTTCCAAATATATGGACTTTTTTTTATAGATTAATTAATGCTGAATAATATGTATGGTTAGATTAATGATATACATGTAAAGCTGTGCTATACTGCTTATTTTATAGTGCGCAGAGGTTTAAACAACTTAGAGCTTGATTCTGCACCATTCAAGTTAATTTTTCTTTTGAATTGATTTGAGTTAAAGCAGAATCAAGCCCAAAATGTATGAGGAAGATTTTGGAAATCTTCAACAGCTAAGATTGTAGGGTTATGGTAATCATCAAAGAAGCCTGTTCTTTCTATTGTAAGCTGTAAAAATACTTCCCATCATAAAATGTAAATGCAAAGCATCAGCGGCATAAAAGTCAGGGTCTGTGCCCTGGTCAGTGGTGACAGTAGTGGCTGGGCTGGCTGCAGCAGCTACGGCTGTGATAGTGGGTACTTTTCATGCACCCTGTCTAAGTGGTTATCTGCAGCTCGTACCCTGGTTGTCCAGTGCTCATTAGGCTACTGCAAAGTGGGTGTGCTTGACAACAGCAACATTAGTATTGGTATTCTTTTTATCTTAATTCCCAAATTCATTAGGAAAAGGTACTTTTTGATATGTTATGGGGAAAATTATCCTAATTGGCTGAGTTACAAACTTAATTTTGTGCCAAAAAGGTTTCTTCCATGGTACAATCACTTTTTCTGTTTTTTTAATAGTTCATTCTTATTTCATGGCAATTTATAGGATAAGTAATTTACCAATGCAAATAAGTGGAAATTATCATAAAGCTTCTCAATTAATATATCACTTTTTAATTACCTCTTGCCATTTCAGTATTTTATTTTAGAGCTCATTGTTTGTTTAGTAATTTTTAAGTTTGTGACTATAAGGACAGAGTATATTATAGTACCTTTTTAAATAAAATGGGGTGGAAATGCCTTATAGTAGGGTAGCTTTTTGGTTAGGTGTTAAATTCTGATCCACGTTACTGTACCAGGAAGTTGTTAGATTAAATTTCAGTCAAAATGTAAACTCTGTAAAATAAGCTTGTATAACAGTCTCAGCTAAATAGAAAGTTTTGTGCTGTAATATACATTATTTCAGATTATCTGTTCCTTTTTTAGTTTTGTTCCTTTTGGGGTTTCTTTTTCTTCATCTGATTTGCAGGATCCAAACTTTTGTCTTGTCAGAATTAGGGCCTTGTTACATGTTACACTGAACTGCTCAAATGTGTTTGATGTTAGTGCTAGTTTTAGATTAAGCACTCTCACATTCAGGCCAGAAAAGTCCTAGACATCTGAAAGGTAAGACACCTATTCCACCACTGCTGGGCTGCTGCTCTTCTCTAGGTTGAGCCCAGCCCAAAGAGCAGCAGTGCTGGTGGCAGCAGCCAGACAGGCATGTTAACCCTTCCCTACCCACTCCCCCAAGACAGACATTGCAGGTAGCCACAAGTAAGTGGTGAGGAGGAGCAAGGGGGGGGGGCGTTAAGTTGGGAATTGGGGGAGGGGGGTCGGTGGGCCTGATCTAGGCCAGTGGGGAAGAGCGGGTATTTACAGTAAGATGTAGCTTAGAGTGGCTATCCCTTCATGTAGCATGATCAGGGTAACAGACAATCCTGCCCTGGAGTGGCATAATTTTAGCCACCTAATGAGTGCTTAAAACTAGTTTCAGATGTTAATATGCAGATAATCCAGGTGTTAAGAGCTCCAGGAGCTGCCCAAAATTGTCTTGTAACAAGGCCCTTAGAATCAGCATCCAGTTGGAGTAAAATCAGTGCCGTAGAGATGACAGTCAGGTCTTACAATGACATCATGACAGATGGAGATATACTATCTATTGGTATAGGCATCATTCTGTTTTCCAATGCCAAAAACATTGGTTATAGTCATAGAAACAATAAAATATTTTGTTTATATTTAAGGATTTTCCTGCACAATAATTTGCCCTAGGCTGCAGCTCCTCTGGAAGGAAGGTGGGGTCTTCCTGGCAGTGAAGTTAATCAGGCTCCTTTAGGATTTGAACACAGAACAAAATTATTGGAGACTAAGAATCATCTTAGTCTCCACAAGGAGAGTGGTTGCTCCTCAAGCAGATGATCCTCCAAGCCCAAAGGAAGGTAATCCCAATGAGGATCAAAGGGAGCAGAAGGGCGCATAAGCCCCCATGGCTAACCAAAAGCATCCGGGAATATCTCCTTGCTAAAAAGGTGGCCTACACCCAATGGAAAGAAGGGGTCATCACCAAGGAGGGCTATTCTGCAGTTGCTCGGGGCTGTAGGGGAGTAGTTAGGAAGGCCAAGGCAGAGATGGAACTGGGACTAGCTTCCCAGATTAAGGACAATAAGAAGT
>NW_017729033.1:97550692-97566915 GCF_001723915.1 Gavialis gangeticus | reverse complement strand
TTTAGGTTAGACATCAGAAGGCGCTATTTCACGGTCAGGGCGGCTAGGGTCTGGAACCAACTTCCAAGGGAGGTGGTGCAGGCTCCTACCCTGGGGGTTTTTAAGAAGAGGTTAGATGAACACCTTGCTGGGGTCGTTTGACCCCAGTACTCTTTCCTGCCATGGCAGGGGGTCGGACTAGATGATCTTCTCAGGTCCCTTCCGACCCTAGAAACTATGAAACTATTTCTCCACACCTTTAGAGTTGTTGTCAAGGACCTAGTGCTTAGTGGCGTTACCTTAGAAGTCAGTCACTAAGTCTATGTTGATTTTTATACATTTATTTTTATACTATACCAGTTTAACATTTGGTCCAGTGTCAGAGAGCCTCACTGATTTGAGCCAAAGCTTCAGCAAAACTTTAATTTCATATGTCTTATTCACATCTGTTGCCTGTTTCTCCCATGAAGTTTCAGTGGGTCATGAATAATCTTTGAGAACTCATGGATGCCAGGTGAGGTTCAAGAAGACTGGAAAAAAGACAAGTATAATGCTTGTCTCTAAAAAAGCAAAGAAATAGTACTTTGTATTTAGGCTAGTCAGTTTAACTTTGCTAGCAAAGAATCTTATTTCTGAATACCTAGAGAACAAGAGCATAATAAGTAACAGCCAACATTGATTTGTCAAGAAAAAGTCATGCTTACGCAACTTGGTTTCTGTCTATGACAAGATGACAGGCTTTGTTGATAGTGGAAGAAGAGTGGATTTAATATAACTTGATTTTAGGAAGGTGTTTGACATTTTCTTCAGTGACAATCTTATGAATAATCTTTGGATATGAATGAAACTAAATTAAGCTATTAAAAGTTGGATGCATAACTGGCTTGATAATTATGCTTAAAGAATATTCATCAGTCTTTCAGTGTCTAACTGTGAGGAGATATCAGTTGAGGTATGTCCTGGGACTGGAACCATTTGGTATCTTCATTAATAAATTATATGATGAAATTGAATATATACTTAATTTACAGATGAAACCAAGCTGGGTGGGCTAATAAATACTTTTGGGGGTAGAATTGGGATTCAGCATGATCATGATAAATTGGAAAAATGATCTGAAATAATTGGTGAGGCTAAAGTACTGCCAAAAAGGTACCTTGGGGCTGTTCTGGATCACAAGCTGTATATGTCAATAATGTAGCATTGCTGTAAAAAAGCTAATAGTGTAGTGATACATCATGAGAGTGTCACATGCAAGGCATGTGAAGTGAATCTTCCATTCCGTTCAGCACTGGTGAGGCTTCAACTGGAGTATTATGTCAAGTTTTGGGAACTTTACTTCACGAAAGATGTGAAAATTGGAAAGAGCCCAAAGGAAAGCAATGAAAATGGTAAGAGATTTAGAAAATATGACACATGAGGAAAGGTTTGAACAACTGGGACTGGTCAATCTAGAGAAGGAAGTGAGGGAAAATGTGATAATGATTCTGAAAGACTAAAAGAGTTGTTCCAAAGAGGATGGTGATCAACTGTTTTCTGTGTCCACAGAGGACAGGAAAAGGAGTAATAGGCATAAGTTGGCTGTAAGGGTGGTTTAAGTTGGATAGGAGGAAAAATTTTCTAACCATAAGGTACCAAGTTTTGGAACAGCTTGTGGAATTTTTATCAGTGGAAATTTTAAATGCAGGTTAGACAAACATCTGTTTGGGATGGTTTAGACAGGGATGATTCTTCTTGGACTAAATGATCTCCTGTTGTCCCTATTAGCCCTATCTTTTTATAATTCTGTGTTTGGTGAACATTTAGTCTTGTGCAGTACGTTCTGCCACTGCAGTTGTGTTATGCAGCATGCAGTTGTGGTGGTGGTACAGCAGAACCCTGGAATTACCACTGTCACTGTGTGTGGCTGCCGTAGGTGTCCATCTTCATCGGTACACCTCTATATAGTGTTATTTATATTCTACAAGAAATACATTATTTCAAACTTTTTCATTCTTTTAGTTGTATTTTACCTGGTTATCTCTCCTTTAGCCTCACTAGGTAGGCACAAAGATGTAATTTTTCAGTTTCCTTCCCTGACAGGATGCAGGATCAAGCCTAGATATGAGGTGCACCTAGTGTAGGTTGCCAGGATTCCTTCCAGCAGATAGTTCTTCAAGTCAAGTGAGACATGGGAGCCCCTATGCCACTAGCTAGCAGGGGGTCTGCACATGTTCTAATGAATTTTAAATTGATTTTTAAATGATTTTTAACAAGTGATTTTTAACTGAAGCTTCCTTGTGCCCCTGCCAGCCCCTCCACAACTGGCAAACTGACCCTTGGAGTCCTCTGTCAGCTGGGGCTTTTCCAACCCAGCTCAATGTGCTATGGTCCCAGGCTTCATTTTAAAATGGAAAAAATTGAAGATAGAACATTTTTGCAAACCAGATATTGGGGGATATTTTTAACAGCTAAATAATATGTACCTGGCACCTTTTAAAGTTGGCTTATAGAATTATTGAACTTCCGTCTTTGTTCTGAAGCAGCAATAAACTCTAGCCAGTGCAATAAGTAAAGCTGGTAAAATAGCTGTACCAGGTTGAAATTATTTTCTAATTCAATAATACCAGTTCACTTTTACTGACAGGCATTTCAGTAAGGGGTTTTTTTTAATTCAGAAAGGTTACCTGCATAGTGTGTGAAAACAGTTTCATATTATTACAGATTTCAGACCCTTTATAAATAAGCCATGTCTGTGCACTTTGTTTTTGGAAGGGATTGTATTAAGTATAGTAATAAACTTTCCTTTATGCACATACACACTTGCGCATTTACTGAAGAGCAGCCAGCAGCAAGCTGACATTTTAGCTTTTGACTGTACTGTTTTATCAAATCTAATGAAAGATTTCTGAAAGATTCCTTCAAAATGGCACCTTTATGTTGTGGGTGCAACATGACAACAGAAGTAAAACCCAAAGGGAAAAATAGGTGTATTAAAGATTACAGAAAAGTCTGCTTGTCTGTTAAGTAAAATACTATAGTCCTCCTTGTTGTCTTTCAGCTTGAGTCAACTCCCACTGAAGTCAATGAAAAATTTCAGTTAACTGCAGTGCAGGTTCTATAAGACCCTTAAAAAACATCTAGCATATGCGTAACATGGGGCTGCTGCAGGACATGCTTGGAAATCTGGTGGTCTCACCAGATGACAAAGCTAACCTATTTAACAATTTCTTTGCCTCCATTTTTCTGAGCAGGGACCAGGTCATTCCCCCCCCACCGGGATCCCCAGTGGTACTAGGGGAGGCACAGCCAGGCTCAGGGTCAGAGAGACCTAGTCAGGGAACTTCTGGAGGGACTGGACGTGTTCAAATCAGCAGGTCCTGACGATCTCCACCCCAGAGTGCTGAGGGAATTAGCAGAGGTCATTGCGGGACCCTGGCGTAGCTTTACGAGCACGCGTAGTGCTCTGATGAGGTGCCAGAGGACTGGAAAAGGGCCAATGTGGTCCCCATTTTCAAAAAAGGTAGGAAAGAGGACCCAGGAAATTATAGGCCTGTTAGTCTTTCCTCGGTCCTGGGGAAGCTCTTTGAGAAAATTATCCAGGTGCACTTCTGCGAGGGGCAAGCAGGGGAGTGTATGTTTACGGGCAACCAACATAGGTTCATTAGAGGCAAGTCCTGTCAGAACAACCTGGTGGCCTTCTATGACCAGGTCACAAAATCCTTGGATGCAGGTGTTGCGGTGGATGTAGGCTTTCTGGACTTTAGGAAGGCCTTCAACACTGTCTCTTGCCCCATTCTCATTAAAAAATGTGGAGATTGTGGTGTCAATGCCTACACAGTCAGATGGGTCACCAGTTGGCTGGAGGGCCGCACCCAGAGAGTGGTGGTGAATGGGTCATTTTTGACCTGGAGGGATGTGGGCAGTGGGGTCCCCCAGGGCTCGGTCCTCGGGCCCGCACTGTTCAATATCTTCATCAGCAACTTGGACAAGGGGATGAAAAGCTCCTTGTTCAAATTTGCAGATGACACTAAGATGTGGGGAGAAGTGGGCACACTAGAAGGGAGTGACAGGCTTCAATTGGATCTGGACAGGTTACAGGGGTGGACTGATGAGAATAAGATGGGATTCAATACTGACAAGTGCAAGGTACTGCACCCAGGGAGAGAGAACCAGCAGCATACCTACAGGCTGGGGAACTCCCTTCTCGTCAGCACAGAGGCAGAAAAGGATCTTGGAGTCATTATAGACTGCAGGATGAACATGGGCCACCAATGTGGGGACGCAGTCAGGAAGGCTAACCGCACCTTGTCATGTATCCATAGATGTATCACGAGCAGGTCCAAGGAGGTGATCCTCCCCCCAGTATGACATTGGTCAGGCCACAGTTAGAGTACTGCATCCAGTGTGTGTGTCTCTCCAATTTCACTGGGATAGGCAGACAGACAGAACAGTGACCTCTTAGGGCTCTCGGAGCTAATCAACAGGTCAGCCAGTAAGCTGTTTAAGAAGTTGGAAGTAATAGGGAGAGAGGCTATTGTTTTGCTAATCTGGTGAATTAGACTGTTATCAGACCCCCCGCTGGTTTGCACACCTGTCACACTGCTGCAGACAGTATGATGAAGGAGAGAGGAAGATTGAAAAGCTCTGTATCATCAACTGCTGCATGCAGTGCACACCCCCAACCCCCGCAACCTCACAGTGCTAGCCTGGGGCTAGAGGCTGGCGACACTTCTGCTCTTGAGCAGCCAGCAGGGAAAAGCCTCAGATGGTGCAAGCAGACCTCCATAATGAGAGAGTCCTGCCAGACCCTGGCCACTTCCTCCACAGCTCAGGTCCCTGGAGAAGGGAAGAAAGGGCTGCTCTGGCACCCCCTGGTTTCTAGCTTGAGCCACTGCAGGCACATGCCTGCATTTCCTCAGTCCAGAGAGAATGTCTGTCCAGTTTCAAACCAGTTCAGCCTAGTCAGGTTAGACTAACTTGCAAGGATTGAATCAATTCAGGCTCAGGCTTTTTGTATGTTTATCCGTAGGCTTTGTGCCTTGTTACCTGTCTCACCAAGATTAAATGTCTCCTTTGTTTTAGTACCACATGCAATTCTCCCACAACCTATGCCTCTGATCATATATTCATTCTCTTTTTTCACTCAGCCAGCAATGCCTCCCCAAAACACATCTGTTCTCCCACAGCTGTTTTTAGCCTCTCTTAAATGCCACACCTATTCTTGCAGCAGCTTCCTAGCCTGAGTGTATTAGGTCCATAAACGTCTTGCAAGTGTTTCCTAAAAAAGCTTACAGACCACAGACTATGTCACACAGTTGCATTTACCATCTCTTTTATATTAACAGGGACTATACATATATATATAAAAACATTTTCGTCTTAGTCTCCCTGTATTTCTGTAGTTTTCAGTTTTTATCTGCTAAATAGCCATATCTTTAGATCAAAGGTTGTACTTGTTTGTGTCTTGTGATTAGCCATGGTAATTTTCAGGTTTCTATATAATGTCGATAGTAGCATAAATTTGTGATATTTTTCCCCCAATTCCCTATGAAGAGTTTAGGGGTAAAGTATGATAATGCATGTAGGTTGTCATTTGAAAAAGCTATAAACAGGAGTATCTGAGGGGAAAATATGGAAAACTTCTTATGAAAGTTATGAGTATAGAATTAATCTAAGTAATATTACAGAGAAAATATTAAGAATACTTGGCAAATGTGTCACTTCTGCAAATAGAAGTATTTTGGTATATATTTTCTTCAGCTTTTGACTGCTTATGAAACTGTTGTTACATCCACTTGAACAATCTACTACTTACTACAAAACACTTAGTGTAATCAATATCAATTCTGACAGGCTAATCATATTTGGTTTGTCAAATATTATTTATATTATCTTAATATAAATACTATCTTAATATAAAATACTATTTTTTCCCTTAAATTAGGTGAGAGACATTGCTTCCCACAATTCATCTAGATATTTTAATTTCATGGAACTCATTGGAAAAAGGGAAACAATAAGACACAAACTCTGTTAGGAAACAAATAGATAAAAGAATAAACCACGATTCTGCACTCAATGCAGAGCTCATTAATGAAATGCAGTCTGAAGGGTCAATATTAGACAAATAAATAGTTCAAGAGAAAAGAAAAGCCAGCTCAAGTAATGCAAGAAAAGTAATGGCAGAAAAAGAAATCACTCCTTGAAATACAAAATTACCACACAGAAACCAGCAGAAAACAACAGTATAATAGTGAAACAGAAGGGAAAAAAAGAAACCTATTATGATCAACTTGCAAGAAATGGGAAGTGTATTTGAGAGTAATGACGTGGACTGGAGTTTATGCTGACATACCATATTAAACACAGTGCTTTGCCCAAACTAGAAATGATAGATCACCCGCTATTGATGAAATAATAGTAGACACGCTTGAAATAACTAGAAAAAGTAGAATGTTTATATAGGCAGTATGCTGCCTTGAAATGAAGAAAATTCAGTGTTGTTACGGATTATGCAAATACAATACTATTGACAGTGTTTGAATATAGAGAAGAGGATATGAAAGTAATAATGGTAAAAGGGTATTGCTTTCTTCCTGGGAAGAGATGTATTTGCAACTTCTTTCTAGTTTATTTACTAAAGGCAGTGAATTCTGAGGAGGGAGAGCTGGAATTGTGTCGGGGAAAAGTGCTTATAGGAGCCATGGGCTGAATATGTCTTTGCATCTTCACGTACCCCAAAACATATCCCTAAATTTTCATAAGCTTTAAAAGCTTGTAGAAATATTGCTGCTGTTTGGTCCCTGTAAAGCAAATAGCCTTTCCAGATATTTTAAAATGCAAATCATTATAAATCACTAACAGTGTAGGGCCATGTGCCTCATAAAACTTTCCCCCTGTTTTTGATAGCTTGGTTTAACTTCAATCAAGTGTCACAGTGAATAATGAATTGAATATATATTACAGAAGTCCACTGTATGAACAATTAAGTTTGTCTTTGCTCGTATCTTGTGTGTCGTGGAGTTTCCCAAAGATCATGTGAATCCAATAAAAGTTCAAATGCTACAATGTTGAGAAAATGTTTCATGCCTTGTTCTCTTTGCTCCTGAGACAATTAGATTAAGGGTAAAATACTGTAACTTGTTTGCTTGTGAATGGAAGAGTGAAACCATGACGGTATTAAAATAAATCAGATAGTTCTATAGGGATTTGAAGAGGAAATAAATAAATCTGCATTCTGCAAAGGTTGCTAATCTTGTGGCAGCAAGGAAGCAGAAAGCCAGTGAATTTCCTTTACTGGTGATTCTGTTAGTGTTGGGGAATTTCTAAAGGATGAAAATCGACTGAAACAGTTCCCATATGCTTAATTTACCAGCCCTGTGCAGAAGCATATTACTGGGAGGATGAGACATGGCCATTACTGCCTAGCATCATAGCAGTCCTGGGTAACATAAGGCCCCTTGGGTCCATAGATGGTTGGGAATGCCTAAGGGCTGGTCCATCTTCACCACGTATTAGGATTGGGAACCTATAGGTAGTTCCTTTGCAATGTCCAGCCCACTTTGTTGCAGAATGAGCTTTTAAAGTTTTAATCCCAATTCAAAGAAAAGAACAAAAATTTTAAAGCTAACCTTTGATTGGTTCTCTACAGCTCTTCTCAGTCAATTTTGCCTTATTTGAAACTTCTGAGGGCACGGTACCAATATGTATCATTATGCAAAGTATTTTCTAAGGCTACATACAGTCAAAATCCCAAGGCTGAATCAATTCAGTCTTTGCAGGTTAATCTAAACTGCAAAGATTAAATTGAAATGGAAGTGAACAGACATTTACTCTTGATTGAGGAAATGCAGCCACCTGCCTGCAGTGGCTCAGGCCAGAAGCTGGGGCACTAGAGCATGACTGTCTGACTGTGTGTTCACTTGTCCTTCCTGCTGCCCTTAAGGTCTCTGGGATTTGCAGTCTCCAGAATTACAGCAGCAGGACTCTGCAGGGTAGCTCATCACTTCCTCTTCCTGCTTCCAGGTGCCTCTGGAATTTGTATTTCACAGTTGCAGCCAGCAGTAAGTTTGAGCAGGGGAAGGAGTGTTTAACCCCCCTCCCTGGCCCCAGACTCCAGCTGGGGTTTTTCTGGAGGAGGCAGTCCCCTTCCTGTAGACTGGGCTGCATCCCCAGTTAAGCTTGCCTCCCCTGTCCCGCCCCCCTGCAATCAGCCCTCACTGTTCCAGCTAGGGAGCAGAGGGGTGGGTCCCTGGTCTCTGGAGCAGACAGCACAGCCCAGCCCAAGGCTGCAAGCTTGCTGGGATGCTGGGGTCTGTTATTTAACGTGAACCAGGAAGGGGGTCTGGGACAGCATTTTCATAAACCAATTTGACCCAAATCAGTTAAGTTTGATACTACATTCAGCCAAGTTTATCTTAAACAGTTTCAACAATTTTGAAATTAGTTTGAACTTTTATTCTGTTACAGGATTAAACCAGTTTCAAGTGATCACTTAAACCGGTTTATGTATAACTTCTGTCCCTAGCTTAAGACTTTGCCACACCCTAGGTGAAGCATGGTCTATGGCATTTAAATAACCTGCCAGATTGCTTGGGAATGGTGAACATGAAAAGCTTGACCTGAAGTCAGTGGTAGCAGAGGAAGTGTAGCACTATTGGAAATGGAACAGTTAGCAAATATCTTTCAAATAGGAATACATTTTAAGAAGAACAAACCTTTCCCCTCCTATCTCCTTTCACATTGTAGTTGTTTAAGTACCATAGGGTGACTCACTAACACTTACTACTTATATTTGTTGCCCAGAAATAAGAACATAGTTTTACAAAATGTGATAGGGACTTGGTAATATGAATAAATCATAGCACACTTAAGCATTTTCAATCAGAAAGCATGGATAGATCTTACGGGTTAACAGGTGGATTTCATTTTCATCTTTAATATTACCCTTGGTCTCTGTTTCAGCAAAAGAGAATGGAACAATATTGAATTGGTTTAACTATTTCAACGATTGTATTTTGTTCCAATCAATGCACACAGGTTTACTGAATATTTATGAAGTTTAATGTAATGTGGTGTGATTTCAAAAGCCAACACAATTTCCTTCATACTCAGAAACCTATCATGCAACCTGTTTATCCTATCCAGTTAATTGGCATTTCTTCCAAGTATTTGATTTTTTTTATCCCTTTACAGATTATAACAGTACAACCCCATTATACATTAAATTTCCGTCCTATTTGATTTGGCATGCTTGAGCAAAGGTCACCAGCTTGAACCATTTGATGAAAATGTACGTTTTTGATAGTGCAGTAAAGTTACTAAATAATTCACAGATCTTTATGGTCTATGGGGACCAGTAGGTCATCTAGTCTAACTTTATGCATAAAATAGGCTATAGAATTTCATTTAATTACTCCTGTATTGAGGCATTGTAGATTTGTAACTAATTCCTTTAATCAAAGCATATCGGTTCTTTTTTATATTCCTTTAACTAGGTAAACCTCCTGTAAAGCAGTTATGTTTGCTTTACTTACCCTTGAAACTCACCCTCCCTGGGGTAAAATGCAGAAAGTGATAAACAACTATAACAGCACTAACACAAGAGTTTGAACTTAAATAGTTTACTCAGTAGAAGATGCAAGGAGGATTTAGGAAGGCATGATATAATTACAGAATCTGGGTCGGCATTTAGATGTGGTATTAGTATGAACATTGAGCAACATTTTCAAAGCCTCATAAATAATTTAGGAGCATAAATTCCAATTTCAAAAGCAATTCAGGTGCTGGAGAATTTCAGTAGCCAATTACCTTTTAATAGGATTCAGGCTAAATGCCTAACTGGCCTGGGTCACAAATTGCTTGGAGCCAGATACTATTTCCTGTTTATGGGAATCTATACATGTGCTCTGGGGTGGGGATGATGGGGATAGCAGTTTGAAACGTGCTAGGAATCCCCCACAAGAGAAAGGAGGAAGTCCCATGCAGTGCAAAGGTTGGAAACCCAGTGGGGGCTCCCCCCACCCCTACACACTTGCAGATATATATTGTGAATTCCCTTGCAGGGGATTCCTGCAATGTGCATATCACATTGCTATGCCCTGAGTTGGGGTTCAACATCTGGGGCTGGTTCCCTTCAGGATTGGGTCCCTGAGGCCCCAGGAAGGGTAGGGGCTCAGTTCTATGGGACAGCAGTCCCAGGCAATGTCAATAGACACCAGTGAAGTAGATCAGCTGTGCTAGGATGCATCCAGGCATAGCTGTTTGTGCTTCAGAGATGATGTCTGTTTATAGCCTTACACACAGATTGGAATTAAATTTAACTCTTCTTACCATGTGGTTTGATATGAACATGATCAGTAGGCTGTACTATGGCCATGTGGTTTGATATGGGCACGCTCAATAGGCTACACTGTAGCAGCTGCTCTGAGAAAACAGAATCACTGTAACAGGTTTGTCTCTAGGGGTTGCCAAGAAGCCCTTACCCACTCCCTTTTCCATTGGCAATCACTCTTTCATTCACCTGCCACACCCTGATGTATTTGAATTTGTATAAGGGATGCTGCCACACGGCTTCCCAATCTGTTCTCACTCTAATGACCACCAGGCATCTGTGATCATTGCCTTATGGGCTAAGTGCATGGCTCCATTCCACCCTTACACCACACCCCAAGCCTTGCAAGTGTCATCACTCATTGATGGGCTCTCTGTACACTCTCAGCCCTCTTGGACCCTCAGGTCCCACACCCAGTCCCTCTCTGGGCTCTGACCCCCAAACTGGACTACCTCCACCCAAACTTCCAGACTGCTGTAGGCTGTATTTTTCATGTTGGCATTCTGGAGCTGCAGCCATCCTAATTAAGAGATGTTCCTTGAGCAGGCTCCAGGATCTTACTGCCTGCTTAACTCAGGGTCTGACCTTATATCTTGGCTAAGGTCAGACCTCATCTTGTCAGGTGAGGCTCTCATTTGCCCCCTTTTCACCTGCAGGGGGCTTTTCAGGCTGCCTGTCCTTTAAATTGGTAGGCATGCTAACCTTTTTGCCACAATCACCCAGGCATGTGTGCAGTGGTTGGCAAGTCCTGAAATTTCAGTTGCAGAAAAAACATGAGTCCTGGACGAGGAGAAGAGCCCTCCCACCTTTTCACCTTATTGCCTAGTTGTTGAGGCTCTTGCCTAAGGTGTGGAAGACCTTAGTTATAGGTCACCGTCCCCCAGGAGGGTTTAACCTGTCTCTCCCACTTTCCAGTGAAGTGCTCTAACCACTAGGAACAAGGTGCAGGTGGGGCTTAACTTGTGGGCCACCGGCCAAAAAGGTTGGCTACCACCACTCTAGACAGTTCCTTCCCAGCATCTAGGGCAGGGTTCCCTCTACCTTCTCTTGTCACTCTCAGTCACACATTTGCAGAGGGAATACTGAGCAAGACTTGTCCCCAGGTGAAAGTGCATTTTGGGGAAAGCAAAAACCATTTACAAGTAGGGTCTGTGCCACTCCACAAACTAGAGCTCCAGATGCCTGCTCCTGAATCTCTTTGGACCACTGTCCCTGCAAACTCTCATGAAGGGAATCAGTGTAGGCTCTGTTGCTTTTTTTACATTCCTTTCTGGCCTGAAATCACCAGGCTTGCCAGGTGTAGCCCAGCTGCAACCAGTATCAACACCATGCCCAACAAGGGCCCTCATTAGCTTGTCCAGTCTCCACCCTCCCCACAGCATAGTCTTGCAGATTACTCTTTATGAAGTTAAGAGAAGAGATGACCATATGGTGCCAGGGTACAGAGGTATTTTATCTAGACTCATTTTCAGCACTAATTAAATACTGGCTCATATGGAAGAGCTCCACATATTAACTCTTTTGTACCAGCTTCTGCAACACACAGCCAGCGTGTCTACACTGTTACAGCCTGGAGAACTGAGATAATGAAGTGGTGCTTTCTTGATCAGAAACATGTACATTTACAGAAAGAAATATGAATTTCTGATCCCTATCTGGTTTCATTTGTTTTAGGAAGATCGATTATACAGCCTCACAACACTGTAAGTGTTGCTATGATTAATACATGTATTAAGAGTTCCTACAACAAACTTTACTGTATGAATTATATATGAAAGGAACAACATGGATGCTCTAAAATTTTGGAGGGAAACAAACTGTTTCAGGCATAAACCATAGGTACAGATGAGGAGTAATACCAGAAAAGAATGTACTTGTCTCCAAGGACACTGGGGCTGCGTCCAAACATTTTGTTCCCTGGGGACAACTAGCAGCGGCAGATCTTGTGCCACCACTAGTGGCCTCCAGGAAATGCCTGTGCTGTACGTCCCCTGGCAAGTGGCAGTTTACCCCAGGTGGGGCACTGGGCTAGCCCCAGCAACCTGAACTGGGGTCCTGGGGGCCTCCTGGGGCTGCAGCGGTGATCCTGCTGCTTGGAGCCTGGCTGGCAGCTGGAGTGTGGCTCTGGCTAGCCAGGTTCCAGTTTTGAGTGGCATGAGCTGCCCCTGCATGTGCTGCTCCGCTTATATTTTGCATGGGGTTTTTTGACCCCTGGATATCCAGGGGTCAACCGCCTCCCCCTCTCCCCCCGTTGCTCCTTTGCAGTGTGGAAAACAGCCATGCTCATCTGGATGTGGCCTAGAGGCCCTTGAGGCTCAGCTTCAGAATTTATCAAACTATCCTTATATGTGAGGCATTTTAGTTATTGACTTAGCTTCCAGATAAGGTGCTTACTCCTGGTTGAATCTGAGTAAAACATGTTTTAAAGTTTCAAACTATGTTGATATGAAAGAATGTTTGGAGCACACAGACATCACAGGCATATAGCATTCACTTTTCAGAAGGGATCAAATCCAAAGAAAATGTGGTTGTTGCTGAAGACAAGAAAGGCAAACAAAAATGCCCCTCTCCCTTTGCCATCAATCCTAATATATATTTGAAGCTCTCTGCTTTTATATCCCTCCCCATCTTAGTTGCTCTCCCTGCACCTGTAGCCCAAACTGAAGGTCAACAGGGACTCTGCTGTTTCTCTCTGTACCTTTGTCAGTGATGTATAGCAAGCCCCTTGGTTGCTGTATCTGTAAGGACTACAGACTTGACTTGATAGCCTCCTGTTCTCCTATGTCAGTGATTAATTTATTAACTGAAGTTCTCTCATCTTCCCACAATCATCAAAACACTGCTACCAACTAAGGCTTTTCTTCTATCATGATATTCCTAGGAAAGACAATTGATAGCAAAGACTGGCCTGTTTGTTAATTAATTTTTCTTCAGTTCAGCTCTCTGAATTGTTTCTGCCTTGGTGTTTTCAGTGACTGGGATTTTCAATGGAGAGTGCCCAGCTCCCTTTGAAATTCAGCAGCAGTTGGCTGCAGAACTCCCTTGGGCACCTTGGAGAATCCCAGTCAATGTGAACTGCACTTTTGCACTTAGTTCTTACCTACTACTGTCAGCCCAACATACCCCTACCTTATCTTGCCTTTTTTCTGGTCCTGTTCCTTGCACCCTCATTTTCCTATCACACTTATTTCCTTACCTTCTCCATCATATAATCTTTTGAACTCATCTAATACTCCCCTCCTGCTAGTTTTATTTCTACTTCTGCCTGAAAGCACACCTTAATTTAATTGTCCAAAAAAACTCCAAACAGATACAGCTGGATACATTTATAAACCCATATGGGACAACAGTACATGGACCCTTACCAAAATTGCTCTCTAATTAGCCTATTACTTACTTAATGAACTTTTACAAGATTACATGCTTGCTGTTATTTTTATGAATTAACTAAAACATGGCCTCTTTATATTTTGGGAAAATGTTAATGTATGTGAAGCACATATAAAAAGTGTATATGAAACGTGTTTTATCTCTCTGGGTCAGAACCACCAAATGGAGGCTACTGAAGAAGGAAGCAATCCCATTTGGATTTAGTCTTGTCACCCTTATTCTCCCCAGCCCCAGCCTCCTTGCATTTGTTGTTTATACTTTAGTTTTATGTCTGCACTTAAATTGTAATCTCCTTCATGCAAGGACCATGTTATTTTCTAATTTGTACATTTCCATGCATCCTTGTGTATTAAAAGGCATTTGCACCCAAACATATAGGGAGAATATCACCTGCACTGCCACATAGGTGACAAAGCATATTGTTATGCTGCCTTTTGCCTGTCACCTCCATAAAGTATTGTCCTGCCAGTTGCCATTGATTTTTGTGAATCATTGGGAGCTTATGGAGAGTAGTGACTTGGGAAATGTCAGGACACCAATCACACGGTGTTAGAGAGTGGTGTTGTTCAAAACTAGTAATCATTTTCACCAGTAAAACATTTTTATTGTATGGTCCTATGCTGCTGTCAACTGCTGAAGGGTCTGAATATTGAATACACTCTCAGCCTGCTGAATCAACAAGTTTATGACTGATTTCTGCTAGCCCCTGCTGCCAAGAGGAAAGTTCAATTTCCCTGTTTCAAATGCACATGTTGTTCAGTTTAACAGAAATCAAAAAAGCTGGTGAAAATCCTGCAGGGGAGGGCAAAGAATATATTTTTTTAATTTGCTGTATAAAATAATGCATAATTTAAACTGTGAGGATGCTTACAGAACAACCCCCATGTTTCCAGGATCAAAGTTATTTCTAGCTAGCTGCTAAAGTGTCTGTAGGTTCTGTAGATAGGAATTGTTACAATATTCCTTTTTCTGCTACCTGCAGGCTCCTGCCTTCAACTGAGACAGTACAACCCCTTTCAGGCTTTCGTTATCATGATGTAGCTTTTTCTGTTTCAGTTATTTTTGTTTGATATAACTGTCAGATATCTATACTTATAAAACAAACACGAGAGATTTCTAGTTGTTTGTGACCTCTATGTTGCAAATGAACACGGCAAATCATAGGGTGGAAGCAGACACTGATTTCCGTCACCTGTGTGCCACCATAAAAATGTTTATGGTGACACAAAGGCCAAGCAAACAAACATCCCTATCCCTTGTCATGCCATAAATTGTGTCTGTGATGAAGGTGGTATCAATTTGGACTACTGTTTAGCAACTGATGTCTGTTTATTATGGTGGGAGAGCTCCAGCAGCCAGGAGCTGCCTGTACTCTTCAGCCACCTGAAGCAGGTGCTCCAGGGACATGAGTGGCCTATCCTGCTCACCCCAGGAATTTCCATGTAGAACTGGGCCTGTCAAGTACTTGGAGTGCCTATGTGGCTTTTCTTGCTTACTTAGATACAACCCCAGAATCTCTGAGGCATGCTTCTGTAAGTGGGAAAACCCTGAGTTTCTCCACTTACTGAGGCATGCCTCAGAGTTCCTAGTAAGCAGGAAAGCCCTGACTTTCTGTGCTTTCCCTGAGGTGCCCTGGACATCGCAGGAGTAAGTCCTGGTAAGCGGAGAAAGGGTCTCAAAGAGCCTGATCCTGTGTAGGAATTCCTAGGGTACACAGGACTGGGCCCCTCAAGCCCTAGGAGAACACATCTGCTTTTCCCCAGTATCAACAGGTGAGACCATGGGCAACACGTGTTTCACTCAATGAAGTGGGTTAGCTGTGCTGGGTCTCATCCTGTAATGCTGTTCTGCTTCATATTTGATATGAAATGTCTTCGCCTTTTCTTGGTTCCTTGCTGTAGGTCATATAAATCAAACAGCATAAATAAGAGGAACTAGGGCAAGAAGATAATTTGGATAATTAGCAACTCTTTCTGTGACAGTAAGCATTGTTTACATGCAACTAGGAAGTGAAGCAAGTTAATGGAATGGAAACAGTTTAAAACAGGACAGTCATTTGTTATATATTATTAAGAATCTTCTTTAGTAGTATTTGTTAAAAAAAAATAATATAATTCGTACATACCTGAGGAAGAAACATTTTTTTTTCTTTTTTAAATATGAGCAAGGAGTAGGAGTTTGATGTTGCTGAGAGGCTGGAAGAAAAGAAAAGAGAGAAATAATATAGTAATTAATTTTGAAGGCAAATGGACTAATCCTGTGATGGAGTAAATTAGTTGATGCTAAGGATTGGTTTGGATATTAGGAGACAATTCTGTCCTATATACAGTAAGCAAGTATTTGCAGTTTCTTTGATATGTGCTTTGTTGCCACTTCCCAACTCAGTTAGACAGGCAGCTACAGGGTTCAAGAAGCTGGTATTAGAAAACCTAGGGCAGATCTTCCAGTCGCATCAGCCAGAGACAGCCCAAGCAGCCTTAGGCAGATGTTTAAACACATTTATCTGAGACCTAACTTGTAATCACTGCAACCGACTCAC
>NW_017729033.1:97538252-97545692 GCF_001723915.1 Gavialis gangeticus | reverse complement strand
TGTTTTAGTTATTTGAAAGAGTATTTAAAATGAAGGAAAGGAGTAAATTAGTTGATGCTAAGGATTGGTTTGGATATTAGGAGACAATTCTGTCCTATATACAGTAAGCAAGTATTTGCAGTTTCTTTGATATGTGCTTTGTTGCCACTTCCCAACTCAGTTAGACAGGCAGCTACAGGGTTCAAGAAGCTGGTATTAGAAAACCTAGGGCAGATCTTCCAGTCGCATCAGCCAGAGACAGCCCAAGCAGCCTTAGGCAGATGTTTAAACACATTTATCTGAGACCTAACTTGTAATCACTGCAACCGACTCACATGTAGCAATTAGGCAACTCATGAAGAAAAAGAATGATATAAATAAGCATGTAATTTTCTGTGTTAGGGACATTGTGTAAAGCAGACATGGTATGAAGCCATTTGTGCAGCAAGGCATAAATCTAGGCTCTTTCTGTCAAACAGAATGTTTAGCATTACTTGTTTTGAGTGTTTTGTTTTGTTTTGTTTTGTAAAGGAATGTGTTTTGTAGATGATGGTGGAGTTTTTTGTAATGCGAAAGCCTTAAGGGAAGACCATGAGTGTAACATGAATCACAAATGCTTGCTGAATGGAGACAAAAAATTTCAACACCTCTGGTTAGTAGTACAGAGTGATCTAGTTGTTAGTGTGTGGAGGTCAGAGAGTGTGGTATATTACATACATCATTTGGAAATTGACTTACCTTATGACCTTAAATAAGCCATTTATTTTTTCTGTGCCTTGATTACTGCAGAGTTCCAGCCTGCAAGGGACTGCTTGGGGTTGGGAAGAGCAGGGTGCACATGGGTAACAATACAGCCAGGCAGCAGTGGAGAGAAGCTCCCTCAGCTGCCTGTATGTAAGTCTGTTAGGGTTGGAGGAGGCATAGGCAGTACAAGGGGAGCAGATTGAGGCCCCCACAGTGAGGGAGGGAGTGGGCAGGGTTTGGGCCTGTTGCTGGGGCTGTGGGTGCTGTCCAACTGGGGTGGTGCCTAGGCTTGGGGTGGGAATTCATGGCCATGGGGCTTGGCTTGGGGAGCATGAGAGAGCCATAGGCAGCTCATCTGGGGGTTTTGGGGGGGCTGGCTCCCTGCCCCTGTGTACACTGCCAGGGAAGGTTCAGGTGCCAGAGGTAACCTATTTTAGGGTCATGGGGGGACAAGTGCCCCTCCAGATTTGTGCGTTTGGAGCAGGGTGGATGTGAGCTGCCCACTGTGGGGCTGGCCACCCAGCTGTTCTCCCCTTGCAGACCTCTGCAGCCCAGCGGGTGGGACCGTGTGCAGGATGGAGCAGGGTGGGGAGGCTCGCTACTGCTGCCCCAAGCCATGTGCCATTTGCACCACCATTGTGAGGACCCCTTGCCTGCCCAGCCCCCACTGCTGTCAGGTGGGCTGGAGCAGGGTTCCCAGTAGTGGTGATGGTGGCAGCACCAAGAATCCCTGCCCCACTCTGTCCTCCTGTGCAGGTCCCACCCACTGGCCTACGGAGGTCTCTGGGGGGAAGGCAGCATGGCAGGGAGCCCTGAGCCCTTCAGGGGGCAGTCTGCATCCTCCCCTGCCCCCCACAGGCTCTGATCAGCTCTGCTCTAGCTATGCCACCCATGGCAGGAGGGGGCCAGTTTCTGTGCTCCACTTCAGATGCTGCTGGCCAGCTGTGGCTGTCGCTTATGGAGCAGGGAGCAGGCAGGATTGTACCACTGCCCTGGCAGTTGGAGAAACCTCTGGCAGGGCTGGGGGATCAGGAGGCTGTGGGTCAGGAGTGAGAGGCCCTGGTGGGGATGGGGGGTGGGGCTGCAGGTTGGGAGTGAAGAACACCAGCAGGGCTGGGGGGCTGTGGGTTGGGAGTGAAGGGCACCTGTAGAGTTAGGGAGTTGCAGGCCAGGATGAAGGGCACCAGCAGGGTTGGGGGGAGGGACTGTGGGTTGGGAATCAGGGGCCTGCAGGGTTGAAGAGATGGGCTCTGTGTTGGGAGTGAGGGCACTGGCAGGGCCAGGGGCCTGTGGGTGGGGACTGATGGGCACTGGCAGGGCTGGGGGGCAGTTGCTTAGGAGTGAGGGGCAAGGCACCGACATATCAGGGCTGCTCAGAGCCACAAAGCAACCAGGTGTACAAGAGGACAGCCACAGCTGGTCCCGTGTCTGGTTTGCGAAGGGTGCAGTGGGAGCTCTGATTTTCCATGATAAACCAAAATCAATCACCAGAATATATAGTATTTAGAATTTATTTTATTATAATTATTGAGGCTTCCAAATTGCTTTACAATTGTAAATATATCAATAAAATATTGTGTTCAACTGATACCTATATATATAGTGCCATTTCATTTTAATTGCAGAAAAACACAGATTTGTTTTTTTTTTAATCAGAGAATTTGGGATTTGTTTTAAATCGGAGGATTTGGGATTTTTAAACAGGGCCCCTGCTTATTAGGCAGTGATATGTACATTTTTAAATGTTCATCTGTAGTCCTTTGCTTCCTTGCATAAATTATCTGTTATTTCAATTAGTTTTTAATCACATCATTTATTTTTCCATACCATGGTAACAGTACTTTCACCAGGTAACAGGAAGCTATTAACTCATTCACCTTACATTCCCACAACCACGTACTTCTATTTCTTATAATAATTTTGGTTCCCAGTAATGTGGTCTGTTGTGGGTTTTTTTTAAAGAAGCTCATGTGATTACATTGCTACTGTGAAATTAATCTAGGCCATCATTGCATCACAATACTGTCCTAATGTGGGCTGGGGGTGAGGAAAAGTGTTTCTTATATGATACTGCTTTCATATTCATCAGCTGAACCTTTTCAGTTTGAGATTAAAAACGTGATTTTCCTACAAATGTAAGGAGAGAACTAAGATTGGATCGCTGATGGATTCTGTGCCAATAGAAATGTAGCATGCAGGTGGAGAATTCTTTGTGAAACTGTCAAAACACAGGGGATAACATTGGTAGGAAAAGCATTTTCCTTTCCAGGCTACTAAGAGAATAAATAACAACGAGTTAAGTTATTTTTTGGTAATTTTTCATTGGCTTTTTGTAGGAAAACTTTAAAATCATTCTTTTTCCTGAAGTTGTTTTTACCTGTAACAGTTACTAGTAACTCCTAGACTAAGTACAGAAAGTCCAGAAGCTCAAAGCTGAATAGATTTAATAGATTTCACACACATTAGGGCTGGAAGGGACCTTGTAAGATCATCAGGTCCAGTGCCCTGCCCAAGGGGCAGGAAGTCAGCTAGGGTCAAAGGATCCCAGCAAGATAAGCATCCACATATTTCTTGAAAGTGTCCAGAGGTGGTGCTTGCACCACCTTTGTGGGGAGTCTGTTCCAGGCCTTGGGGGATCAGACAGTAAATAAGTTTTTCCTTACGTCCAGCCTAAAATAGTCTTTCAGAAGTTTGTGACCGTTGGACCTTGTCGTCCCTTGGGGTGCTCTGGTGAATAGGCGTTTCCCCAGATCCTGATGCCCATCCCTTATGTATTTATAGGCTGCCACCAAGTCATACTTGAGCCTGTGCTTCTGCAGGCTGAAGAGACCCATAGCTCTCAGCCTTTCTTCATAAGACCTGTTCTCTTGCCCTCTAATCATGCATGCCACTCTCCTCTGGACCCTTTCAAGCTTCTCCACATCCTTCCTAAATTGTGGAGCCCAGAATTGGATACAGTACTCCAGCTGTGGCCTCACGAAGGCCAAGTACAGTGGGAGGATAACATTCTGGGTCTTGCTCGAGATGCATTGGTAGATTCAAGCCAGAGTTTTGTTTGTTTTGCCAGCTGCGATATCGCATTGATGACTCATACTCATCTTGTGGTCAATCATGACCCCCAAGTCTCTTTTGGTCATGGTGCTAGGGTGTGTAGCACTGCCAAGCCTATAGTGAGATACAGGTTTTTATTCCTGAGTTAGAGCACCTTGCATTTCTCTGTATTGAATGCCATCATGTTTTCATGCACCCACCTTACAAGCTGATTGAGGTCAGCCTGTATTACCAGCCTATCCTCAGGTGTGGACACTCTTCCCCAAAGTTTGGTGTCGTCTGCGAACTTAACCAGTCCGCTTCTGGCACCGTGTCCAGATCGTTTATGAAGACATTAAAGAGTACAGGTCCGAGGCTGCACTATGTCTGCCAGTACCTTTAGCACTCTTGGGTGCAATATATCTGACCAGTTGATTTGTGGGGGTCCAGCCTCTCAAGATGCTCCCTCACAAGATCCACTCCAATGGTGGGCATATATTCACCCTCACTGTGGTCATCCTGCATCATGTTAGGCAGGGTGGTCCTTTTGGGCTGGTGAAAACCCGATGCAAAGTAATCATTAAGCAGATTGTTTTTTTCTTGGGTGTCGGTAGTCAGCTGGTTTAGCCAGGGGTCCAATGTTTCCCTTGTTTTTCTTTTGACTCCCCACATCTCTGAAGAAAGACTTTTTATTGTCCTTGATTCGTTTAGCCAGTTGGAGTTCAGTTGCAGCCTTGGCTTTCCTAGTTTGCTCCCTGCCGGTATGGATCAGTGCAGAATACTCCTTCTTAGTGGTGTTTCCTGTCTTCCATCCTTTATAAGCGTCTCTTTTTTGACATAGGAGTTCCCTGTTGAGCCCTTTTACCACCTTTCCTCCAGATTGGGATGGACTCCCTTTGTGTTTCTAGCATCGCTTCCTTAAGGAGCAACCACTCACCATGAACTCCCCTTCCTGTGAGATCATGGCCTCTCGGGGCCTCAAGAACAAGCCTCCTGAGCTTATGAAAGTTAGCTTTCCTTAAGTTGAGGACTACTGCATTGCATAGATTCAGTCTTTTTAAGTTAGTCCAAGATGCGCAGATTGAACTGATAAGCAAATGAACAGTTCATTCACTTTTGATTCTGGAAATGCAGTCACATGCCTGCAGTGGCTCAGGCCTGAAGTCAGGGAGTGCTCAAGCAAGCCTCCCAGCTCTGCTGGAGCAGACCGCTTGGGCCAAGACTAGCCTACCTATCCTGTGAGGGGGAGTTTGCTAGGGAGGTGCAAAGCATCCTGAGATGTTGGGGGACCTTGAGGTAACTTGAATCTGGAGGGAATGTGGGACAGAAGGTCAATAAACCAATTTAACCTAAATCACTTAAGTCTAATGCTACATCCAGGTTTATCTTAAATCAGTTTTGGCCATTTTGAAAGTGGTTTATGTACACTGAACTTCTGTTCGGTTACAGATTTGAACTACTTTCCAATCACTTATACCAATTTGTGTGTAATTTCTGTCCCTAGTCCTAAGGTTACTTAAGTGAAAGAGGAGAAAGAAGGAAAACATTCTTCTCTCTCTCTTTTAATTTATTTTGTGTGTTTATATTAGTTTATCTGGGTTTTTTAAAGAGAGGTAAGAAAACATTATGAAACAAAACAGAAATGCTTTACAAATGTTGGTAAAAACTCAGGGCAAATGTAGTACTTGAAAGTACTTCTAGCTTATTTTTTTTTTTATAAAAGTTACTAGATGTCGGGTTGACCATGCTCTTCTAAGTTTTTCTTTCTTAAAATTTAGTGTTGAATTCTGCCCTTTACAGCCATGTCCAGATGTGCATGGACATTTAGTTCCCCAGGGACAACTAGCGGCAGTGCACCTTGTGCCACCACTAGTTGCCTTCAGGGAACATCTGTGCTACGTGAGCTCTGGTGCATGGAAGGTTATTCCAGGTAGAGTCGGGGAGACTGGGGCCAGTACTGGGCTGACCCCAGCAGCCTTACCTGAGGTCTTGGGGGCCTCCTGGGGCTGCAGCAGCAGCAATCTTGCTGCACAGAGGCTGGCCAGCAGCAGCAGCACATGCTGCTGCTGTGTGCACCACTCTGCTTTTTTTTTTTGCATGGGTTTTTTTTGCTCCCCTGGATATCCAGGCGTCAAAAAAAGCCTCCACACTGCTCCCTTGCAGTGTGGAGAACAATTGAATGTGTGGTATATGGTGCCACAGACGTGTCTGCGGCACCACATATCTCACAGCCATGCTTGTCTGGATGCAGCCTACATGATCAACATATTAAATTGCAGATTTTGGTGGATCCCTGCAAAGCATCAGCACAGATCAAAACCTGTAGGGATCTGCTTGCTGGTGGCAGGGTTTCCATAGTAACATTTTTTTGAAAGATGGTCAATGTTTAGGTCTCATTCTGCTCTTTGTCCAAACTGCAGACCTAATTTTCACACAGTGTAAATCAGCATAGTTCTGTTGACATGGTACTGCATCCGTAAAAATATGTAAGCCTCTGGCCTAGAAAATTTTCTTATTATTCATAGAAGTTAGTAATTACAGAATAAACAATGATTTGCTGAAACCATTCACAAAGTGTAAGGCATTGTAATAATATTAACATGCGCTACAAATACGTGTGTGCATGTAAATGGTACCTTTTTCTAGGCTAATTGTAACGGATCACAAGTTGTATATCTGCAGCAGCATGCATTGCAGTATTCTGCAATGGTGTTTGCCACGTTCTGTAAAATAACCTCAAGAAAGGCTAATATGTGGCTTGCTTTTTGTTTAGAGAGACTGAGACCTCACGCAAAGAAATGCCACCTTGATTGTTCTCTCTTATGGTGTTCTGAATCGCCCCTAAAATGAAAATTACATCTATCGCAGATGAAAGGAATAAATGTATGGATTAGTGTAATCCATTCATAGGTTTACAAACCTACAGTTCTCTAGAGAGTGCAGCAAATCTTTATGATGTCCTGAGTGTTAAATTTTACACTGGATCTCTAGATTAGCTGAAAAATGTGTAAAACTTCATATAGTCAGCTCCCTTTTGGCTACACACATGAAGTGACTTGGGAACGTAAGTTATTCCTGGTGAGGTCAATTGTACTTTATACTCACTGATTTCCCTTCAGATCTGCCTTTCCCAAAAAGCAGAACGTGAAAAACATATTCAGTTGAAGAAAGATGCATTTTTGGGGTCAATTTCTGCAAAAACAGGAGTCTGGCAGATCAGTGAAGAGAAGTGACAGAGTAAATAAATTATTAGAGTTGTCTTTGAAAAAAGTGTGGACTATTCCAGAAGAAGACAGATTCTAGATTTTGCATTATCGTTCTGACATTGTGATAGGGTATACTAGGGCTGTGCGAAACAGCATCGTTCCATTTCGACGACTATTATGATGGGACAGTGTTTCATTTCGAGTTTCATTTTGTTTCGAAATCACTGTTCCATTCTGTTTCGTTGAAGCATTGAAATAGCAGAACAGTTGTTTCGACATGTTGCCCATAGGCTATAATGGGGAAGCCTGAAATTGCCTATAATTTTGTCATTTCTTGCCTGATTCAGATGAACCTTGTGGGACTGGTAGTCCCTTCTGAGGCCATGAAGCCTGCCAAGTTTCAAGGAGAAAGGTGCAGGGGTTTCTGGGAAACTGCACCTCAGGCTGTTCACAAGCAAAACTTGTGACGTGTGTGTGTGTG
>NW_017729033.1:97517313-97533252 GCF_001723915.1 Gavialis gangeticus | reverse complement strand
GTGTGTGTGTGTTTGTGTGTGTGTGTGTGTGTGTGTGTGTGTGTGTGTGTGTGTGTGTGTCAAGGCACACCCTCACTGGTGCAAGGGCCTCTGCACGACATGGTAGTGTGCCCCAATGAAGGCTTCTCTTTCCCTACAGCCTCAGTCCAGCCCACCACTTTAAATGACAACAGGTAATAACTTAGTAAGCAGCACAGGAGCATTAGCAGCATTTCAGGCAGCCAAACAGTCACAGTCAATATTAGAGCAGTCCTTCCCCCTCTTCCCCCTCCCTCTCCTTATTTTCTGTTCCCCTGCAGGCAAGCCCAGCTTCAGCTTTGAAACTCGAAATGTTTTGAAACTTTTGAAACATTTCATCCACCCTCATCTTGTTTCGAGGCTGTTTCAAAGCTCTTTGTTTCATTTCAATTTTGCTGTTTCAAGCTCGAAACAAGTCAAAACAGGGTCAAAAAACAGCTGGAGAAATTTTGCACAGCCTAGTATAGACCGCTATTTCTGCACCCGTAGGGACAGAGGGGGCATCCTGCCAGGATGTAGAAGAATGCTTGTGCTATGCAGTTTTCAATGTGCCTCAGTCCTAATTGTTTACTTTTAAAAATAAATAATGTTAAAAAAGTGGAATAATTCTAATATAAGTTAGTTCTTGTTACTGCAGCATTGTAGTTGGGAACTTTGAATACAAAACAATCAAGAAATTGCAAGTTAAAGTTCTTGCAGCAGTTTCAGTTCAACTCTGAAAATTATGGTGTGTTGTTAGTCTGAAGGTGGAGTTTAAGTTGCCTGTTACAAGCCACAGAGCCCCAAATTGCCTGGGACAAGCCCCTCTCACCAGCAGCATAATAATGCGTCAGGGAGCCCCGGGGCAGTTGCCACGTATGGAGGCAGTGCTGAGCTCTGTTTGCTGCTGCTCCTGCTATCACAGTCAGATAGATGCAGCATAAGTAATTATTTTTCAGCCCCTCCACCTCCACTGGTGCCCTGTGTGGTTGCCCCTGTCATCCCACCCTAGTTAGGCTACTGCCTCTCACTCTTTCATATGTCACAGGCAGAGGTCAGTAGAGCTGCTCAAGGTAGATTCCTATTTTTTTGAATGATGGAAATGAGGTGGACAGGTTGTTCTGGATGAAGGTACCTGGGCTCCAAAAATGGCTCCTTTTTGGTTTGTAATAACCCAAGTTTGGAGACTGGTTAGGCGTGCTTCAAAGGCACCAGTTTGATAGGCTGAAAGTGTTCTTCTCATAATGAGGGGATATTGGAAAGGGGGTTTTGTGAGTAGCTAGCTGGCAGAGTTGCTGTTGATTTAATGGCTGCTGAAATGTGGCTGTGGTTAATAACATTTGAGGGTGTTAAGTGGGCTAGACATCCTTTAATTGCTATTTGAATCTTCATAAATATGGAACTGATTTATATTTTGTGCAGCAGTCTTGCAGTTTACTTTTTCTTGAATTTTCCACAATTGCCTAAAAACTAGTCCCATCAAACAGTCATTCCCCTTCTACCATAAGGTGCCCTAACTTGTGTCTAGCTTCTTAGATAGAATTGCATTAGTTCAGATGGAAAAGCAGAACACAATATTTAAATATCATTGTATTTATCATTTTACATAGATCTTTCATTTCTTAAAGTATGTCGTAACTGCAGCCTTATTTTGTGTCTTCATCACAAAAACCCTTATGCTCAGGCTCATATATTCTTTGAGCTAAACTTTCTGACTGGCAGTATAGATTAGCTCCCACATTTCACTTTAATGGAGACTCTCTTTTGCCCTTGTTGCATTAAGAGGAAGCTAAAACCCATTTATCAGATTTTAGGCTTTCGTTGCCCTCTGATGTGTCTCTCAATTCCCATGACCTGCATTTTTCTTTGTTCCTGCTTGCTTACTTCCCCCACGCTGAATGCTGCTTCCTAGCTAATCTACACCAAGAGTTCTTTTAATTCTTCATGCGATCCAGCGTGCTCCAGTTTTGCAGTGCTTGGCTCAGTTCTCTCAAACAAGGGTAGAAGATGCTGTGCCAACAGGCTGCTAACTGGTTGCAGAGTCATGTCAGGCTTTTGGTTAGCATCTGGTAAGAGTACTGAATAGAACCTGAGGTTGAGAAATGCATCTGAAATCAACACCAGTGTGATGATATCTCATAGAGGTGGACAGAGATAGGAAGCATCAGAGATGTGTGTCCTTTGCAGGGGATTTACTAAAAACCTAAAGACCACACACAAGGCAACAGACGCCAACTGCACTCCCTCCCCCCCACCCCATACTTTGCTTACTATGAAGACCTTTGACCAGAGCAGTGACAACAGTTTTAAATTAAAAGGTTCTGAGCAAGGGAAATCAGATTTTTAGACCAGATATAGAGGTTGATGGCGATGACTCCAGAGGAAACTCTGCTAGCTAAGGAAGAAGGGCTTCAGTGACAGATCCCAGAACAGCCCACAGTGCTGGAGCAAGCTGCAGAGCAGGTCATACAGCTGTATGGATTAGACATTGTTCTGGGGTCTGTGCCAAGAATCTATTTGTGAATTCGTCCAGTGCCACTACCTGGAGAGGTAATGGCACTAGAGCCAGAGCCTGCATAATTATCAAGTGGCACCCTTTACGGCTGATATATTCACATGGTTTGTAGTGGGTAAATAGGGGTGCATGAGTGCTGTCAATGGAAAGTGTTTCTGAAATCCATTGTCTCAAAGCCACCTTCTATATCAGGTACATTAACAATATCCATCTATTATAGTTAAACTGCAGGATTAATTTCTTTAGAAACCTGTATTACAACAGCACAGGCAGTTGACTTATCAACATGGACATATAACAGCCCAAGATGGCTAACAAATGCATCTCTCTTGAACTAGCAATTCCTCCCCCATTTCCTGTCCTGGTGCTAAAGATCATGGGAGCATTCAATCGTGCACAGCTTCTTCTCTAACACCCATAACCACCTTCTGAGCCTCAGAAACTAAATGCTTTCCACTGTGTGTCATACCCTTGGCCTGCATTTTGCTCCCATAACAGAGCAACCTGAAGTGGGAACAATTAAGTTGAATATATTGGTGGATTTATGTCCCTTCTGCATAGGACAGAAATGTTAAGAACTTTGGTGTCATCCTCAGAAACCCTGTTCATCGCACATATTCATGTGTGACTGCGGAACCAGGGCGTCATGGCGATGTGGATACAAGTTGTGTGGCTCATTGAGGTGTATGCACGTTTATAGGTTGGCAAGTCATAATGCCCATTCCTGGGTCTGGATATTCTGTTTGGTGCTGACATGCATTTAATTGTTTAAAGCCAATTTAAATAAGTATTGTTCAAAATGCTTGTTTGGTGGTCTATGATATCGTTCTTAGTTTCAGCTAAACTGCTGGTTTTGATCCTGGGATTGCCAATAATGACTTGAACAGCAACAAAATCAAGTGTAAATCTAGCTACACTTTCCTCTTTGATTGGCAGGTTTGTTGCTCCCCTCCCCTCCTTTTCTGGACTCCTTTTTCCGTGTCCCTACTTATTTTTACTTCAGAGAGAGGTTAAAACATTTTTATTCTCCATTTGTGAAACTGCATCATGTGGCTGTGCGAATGAATCAGCAGGAATCCCTCTGAATCTGTGCCCAGGTCTTGGCCCCTGATATCATTATGAGCAAAACAGAGCTTTGGCTCTCTCTGTTTGCTCCTAGAACGTGTCAGCTTGCTAAATGCACACATACGTTTCACATTTTAAAATGATGTTAGTGCTAAATAGGAACAGCTGGATAGTCATTACTAGAGATCAGAGATCTATTTTTATATACAGATTAGTTACTGTACAGCATGGGACATAACAATACAAATAGCCCACACAGTGCCTTCCACAATGCTCCTATCTTGTTCTGCGCCCCCTCCCTCTGAAGTTCTACATCTAGAAATGAGAAGCATATTCAGCCCTTGATCCTCTGTCCAAGCTGCCAGCCAAAGTGCCAAACAAAGGGGCAGCTTGTCCAGTAAGAGCTTGTTTTATCTGGATGTGGGTATACAGTGCTGTCACAAGAGTAGTAAAAAAAGTAGCAGTCTGATTACATAGATGTATAAAGCATCTAATTGTGAAGATTTTGGATTGTGAGGAAGGGGAAAGGGAAGTGGTCACTAAAGCATTCTTAATCTTATTTGGTATCTTGGGCCTATTTGCACAGTAATTTTGGGCAGCTCCTAGAGTTCGTAACCCCTGGATTATCTGCACTTGAAAGTAGTTTTAAGCACTTGTGTGGCTCAGTTACGCCACTCCAGGGCAAGGTTATCTCTGAGATGTGTTACTCAGCTCATGTTGCCCAACCTAGAGTGGTTGCTTCTTATTGTAAACAACCCACCTGCCCCCGATTGGGTCCATTGCCACCCCACCCTCACCAGCACCCCAGATCCCTGTTCACTGGCCCTCTGCTAATTTGTAGCTATCTGTAGTCTCTGTCCTGGAGGAACAGGCATGGAAAAGTCACCCTGCCTGCTTGGCCACTGCTACCCGTGTTGCTGGTCTCTGGGCTGGGCTAGCCCAAAAAGCAGCTGTCAGGCAGCAGCAGCGGAGACTGAGGAGACAGGTTAGCCCTTCCCTACCTGCTCCCCCCTAAGACAGACAGCATGCACAGCTGTCACCCCACAAATAAGTGTGTAGGGGTGTAAACAGTTAAACACTTAAACATTTAACTGTTTCCATATTGATAACCCGCAATACCTTACTGGTTATTGCTTAGCGTGGGGTGGAGAGCAGTCTAGTGGGGAAGAGAAGTGGCACGGTGCCCCTGAAGGCAGCAGGGCAGGCAAGAGAGAGGGAGGAGCAAGGAAGAGGGGAAAGGGGAGCTGGGAGAGGGGAGGGCAGACTAGTACCTAGTATGGTGGGGAAGTGGTGGGGGAGGCATGAAGGGCCTGATCCTTCCTGTGGCAGCCCAGCCCCGGCCTCTTTCCTACCTTCTGCCCTGAGGCACATGTGCACCTGCCATTAGCAACAAGCAGGCTGGGGCTCCTCAGGCTCTGATGTAGCCACCTGAAGCCTCCCAGCAGCCTGCCACAGTTGGCTTTGGCTCTGGGCAGGTGCCTACCCTGCCACCCGCCAGCAGACCACCGCACTGGGGTCTGTGGAGCTTTGGCCTGGCTCATTGTGGTTAGAGGGCGCAAATACACCTCAGGGCAGACGATGAGGAAAGGGCTGCCAAAAGAAGGATCGGGCCCATCATGGTTTCACTGGCATCCACCCCAAGGCATGCATGCACCCACTGCAGGCAACAAGGCTCTGCAGACACTGGTGCAGCCCTGGCCCCCAGGCAGTTGCATGCTAGTGGCAGAAGTGGGTGAGGGGCTTTCCCAGCTCATTGCTACCACTTGTGCATGGCTGCCCAGGGGCCAGTGCCAGCTTCAGGCAGCAGCAGTGAACCCTGACACCGCCCCATAAAGTTAAGAGTGGCATCAGCAGGTGAGGGGCTTTCCCATCCAGCTGCTGCCGCTTGAGGAACAAGTAAGTACGGGCAGGGGCTAGTCCTTGGTAGATGTATATTATCAGTTAATTGGAACGGGAAGAGGGGGAGATTCTTACCTTTCAGTCCTCCAGGCCCCTGCTGGCCTGAAGTGTGACTGCTCTAAACTCAAGCTAGCACTAACACTGATTAAAATCTGCATGGCTTACAGTGTAATTCTTAATAAGGCCCGTCCTCTTTATAAGTGTAACAGAATGAGTTCAGGGCCTCTGTTGGTGTTTTGGGCTAAGATAAGAAATGGCAGTTACTTCTAAGTAGCAAATGCTACTACGACTTTTAATATTCATGTACCATGATTAGCTTGACATACTGCATCAAGATAGAGAAATGTGGATAAATCTTGGCTTGAAATTGTAAAAAGGAAATTGACCTTTAGAATTGTTTTCTCCACAGTTATATCCTTGGAAAAATATTTTATTCCTTCCCTTAACCCCCTCCAAATACATTTTCCTTGCCATGCATAATTTACTTCATAACCAATTTCATAATCAGTAATGACCTGAAAAACAAATTATATGAAGTCATGTTTTATCTGAAATTGGAGAAGAGAAAAGCATAGAGGCATTTTTCTCTAAGAAGCCATTGACTTTCAAAGACTTGTCTGTCCCATCTCTCAGGAAAGTTTCCCCAGTATTGTATAATTAAGAGAAGGGCAGTGCTGATTGCAAACTGTTCAGGTTGTCCCCAGTGGTCAGCAGTCTTTTCAGTTGCTGGGGTGGGATGATTCAGCTCAGGTCCAAGGAGGATCAACACTAGGACACAGCCAAGGTCACCATTTCTTCCCATCCCACAGCCACAGCACAATCTCACAGCCACAGCACAAAAGCCCGTTACCACCCTCTGGCAAAACGCCACTACGGTCCCCTAGTTCTGATGGCTGTAGGTATCTGACCTCTGTTCTGTTCTAGCCAACAACTTAGCTAAAGGGTGTCTGACTGGCAGCCCATTGGCTCCCTTTCAACTGCCCCCCCCTCCACAATTCCTCTTACAGCAGCAGCAACCAGAGAGTCCAGGTAAGTGTTAGGTGGGGTGCACCATTGGGAGATAAGGGTTAGCTGGGCTGTGCCATGCAGCATCAGGGTGGCATGCAGCCCTGGGGTCTATGGCCCATACTGATGTGGCTTCTGCTAATGTAGCCTGAGGGGTGTGGGGCTCCTGCCTGCTTAGAAATTGGTCAGCCTTGGCTTAGCTGATCCTTCTAACGCTTATGTGTGTGATTAACTTCATGCATTATAAGCATGGATCCTGGTTGACCCTGATAAAAAACAAAACAAAACAAATTCTCTGATAACCCCCAAATCCGTGATTAAAATGAAAGCCCACCCCCGCCTTCCCCCTGCCCTGCTGGTGCCCCATTAAAATGAGAAATCCGTGTTTTCCTTTGCTAAAGAGGAAAATCCATTTTATTTTCCATTTTTCCATGGAAAACAGAAAACCCCGATCCCTGATTATAAGGAGCCCAGGGAATCAGTGGAATGACTCAGTGTTAAGTTAAACATGTGCATATATCCTGATACCTTAGGCCTGAGATTTGGGGCTATGAGTGCTGAAAATTGTAACAGTGGGCTTTGAAATTGGCTACATCTGTTCTTGAATGTATTACTGTAAACTCTCAGGTTACAGTGGTGCTGTAGTTGTGATGGTCTAGGGAACATGCAACAAGGAAACTTTGTTAAACCATGTCTTTTATTAAACTGACTATGCAGTTGGCAGAGATGTTAAACAATATTTTGGGCACAAAATGCTGACCCCTTTAGTGGAAGGAGTCGAATTTGTAGAGCTGAAGTCTGACATCCAAAAACTGAGGGAGCCCAAAGCATAAGCCACATTAAAATAAGTAAAAAAAATGACTTTTTTCTGGAAAGTAAGTACCATATTTTCTCACATATGATGCACACCAGAATATGCTATGCACTTTGTTTTTGAAACGTAGAATGAAGAAGAAAAAGATTTTTTCAGAGTTCTGGCTGCAGAGCCAGGGATAGAGTGGAATATTCAGCTGACTCACCTTCTTTTTCCTGCTTAACTAAAGCTGAAATAGGAGGAGAGAGACCAGGAACCACTAGCAGACAGCAAAATTGCCCCAAGAAAAGTTAACTTAATTAAATCAGGACTTTTTTAAAATGGAAAGGTGATGATTATCACCTATGGAGTAAAGAACAATGGGCCATTAATTGATTTGGCTCTTTTAGCTGCCTGAATAAAAATACAACTAGTACTGCACTGTGGAGCAGGAATCAAAACAGGTTGCTTCTATCCTGATCAGAAAAATCAGCTTTCTTGCTTAGTGCATACACCTCAACGGAGGTGAGCAAAGCGCTGATTTGGGGAAAAAGGTATGTGTTGTAGTCAATAAAATATGGTATTACAGCTCAAAAGCCTTTAACACTTCTATCCAGGAAAAGCACACACCAACTGCAGATGCTTCCTCAGCCTGACAAAAGGTATTTATACCTGAAAGCTTGCTAAGATTTGCATTGGTCTAATAAAAAATATCAGATTTACCCAAAGAACATAGGTCTGCCTATATCCTTAGACCAACCTACACTCCTCTAGCACTCAGATGCATTTTAGCTTTTAGTTCTGTGGTAGTCAGAGTTCAGCATAAAGCTTACTCCCTCTATTTTCTTTTAATGAGCATACATTTTACTGCATTGTCCTTTTCTTTGTCTGTAGCAAAACTATAGTTCTTCAACAGCATCCATCTAGTACTCTGGACAGATTACAAAATCAGTCAAATAGGAATGCTTCTCTGTTTAATCTCACGCACACAAGCTTCATTGATCATAAGGAGGGAACATCTTAGACTCCCTCAATTTGGACATTTTAATATGTCTAATCTAGTAGTCAGTGTTGTCATTAGAGGATGGATCAGTAGAGCAAATTCCCGTAAATGACAATTAAGAAAAAAAATATTGCTGCTGAGGCAATCACTTTCTTTTAGAGACAGTTTTATCCACACACACACACACACACACACACACACACACTTTACAATATGCATGTATACCTTTACATAAACATATTATTTACAGCATTATGGTGTTATCTTTTGTGACCTGTTTTTCCAATAAAAGACTTGTTTGTTCCAGCAAAATGAGTAGTTCTGCATTTAGGAGAGGTACCAAAATACATACATACTCAGTACGTTTCCCAATTGCTTTATGAGCCCTACTGGCATATTGGTACTTGTATAAATTGATGTGATACAGATAGTGGTTTATTCCCACTTTATATTAACATATATGCACATGGATAAATAAAGCATTTGGAAAATGAGTACACTGATTACAGTGTTTCCCCAGTCACCTTGATGTCAGTCTTTACCCAAGAACTTATGATGCCTACTTTTTTCCCTTCACCTGTCTGGAATCTCTTTGGCTACACCTGTAACCTTGGGCATGACACTACCTGCACCCTCACCTAAATAGTGGGATCCTGGGTACCTGGTGGCCCTGCTCAGCTTCCTGGGAAGTTGCTGCAGGGTCCCCAAGTGGAAAGCCCCCCCTAACAATCAAACAATCTTGCAGACCATTATAAAACTATTCACAGAATTTAATTATTTACAAGATAATGTATAATGAATACAATAAAATCAATAATGTTACATAAACATGACCCGGTGATGCTGGCTTAAGGGTTAATGCTTCTATGATACACCTCACACCAAGGGAAAGCATACAGATCACCCACAATAGATGAGGAACCAATAAATAAATACATTGATGCACCAACTAATAAACTATTTACAACTTATTTACACACACCACCTATAAATTGTATGCTCCAGGGTAACTATGAGGATCCTGTGTGCACTGCCCCTGGTGGGCTGTCTCAGAGAACAGGATTGTGTCTGTGGCCCTGCACAGGAGCTGTGGGCAGTCTGTGTTGCTGACGTCCCTCTCTGAGCTCCAAGGGCCTCCATGTAGCAGGCGGTGACTCCTCCCCTGCGGTCCCTGCAAGAGAACTGATTCCTGCCTAGACTCCTGTCTCAGCAGTTTTTGGGCTGCAGGCTGGAACAGTTTCCCCTGCCCAGCACAGCCTCACAGCACCTGGCAAACGCAGCCCCTCCCTGGGCCCTGCCTGCCCCATGGCTTCCGGTGGCTGGAGCAGTCCCTGCCCCTCTAGCCCAGGGCTCCCTCCAGCACCTGAGCCTACCCCTCCCCTCCCCTCCCAGGGCCTGCTCACTCACAGGTGAAAAACCAGGGCAGTCTCCTGCAGTTTCCCCCTGGTCCTGCATCCTCCTCCCCTGCTGTTCTCACCCAGCCACACAGGAGCTTGTAGCAGGGTCTCCTCACAGGCAGCTCCTCTTTTGTGCCTACCCTGGAAGGGCTCCCAGGGGGGCAAGAGGGAGAAAGGAAGCACTGTTTCTCTCTGGTGCGGCCTTTCTCTGCTGCCTCTGCAGGGCTCTGCCGGGGGCTGTCTGAGGCACAGCCGTGGTGAGTTCCTTTCCCTGGCCTCCAGCCTGTCTCTCTTCCCCTCTGTTCTCCCCCACGGGGAAAACTGCTCCCCCCTTTTAAACAAGCCTCTTCAGCCAATCCCAGGCCAGGGCTCTTCCTGGGCTTTTGCTAACATCTCTCATTCAAACCTTGCTGGGCTTACATCACTCCTCCCACTTCAAAGAGGGCTGCCTCCAGAGCAGCTTCAGTCGCCCTCAGGGCAGATGCTATCCCTACGGGGACAAACCCTGTCACTTCGCACTGTCCCTTTGCAGGGCAGCCCTTCCTATCCCTTCAGGTAAGTACAATTTTAATGCTGCTACACACCAATTTACATCACATAACCAGAAGTTGTATTATGTACCCGTTTTCAGGCTGGGAAGCTACCACAATCTGATAGCTGTTCAGATATATTTTTATTAATAGAACTGAATACTGTCAGGTATGGTTACCTGATATTCTTATATTTATTACTATTCTTGACAGCACAAGGGCTTCCAGACAGCTAGAAGAACATTAATTGAAATCTCAATGATAACTAGGGATTGAGAGACAGATTCTTATGTGGTGTAAATTGGCATCACCAAATTGATTTAAGGATAACTACAGTGATTTACACAGGATCTGAAGTCAGATCTTAGAAAACATTGAGGGAATATAACGTTGTTTTTAGTCTGCAAGAATGGATATTTTCATTTTCCAGCAATGATGTGTTTCGGAAACAAATTATGAATGAATGAACAGTGCTGGTTAACATTCATAACAGACTGAGATAGGACCTTTGACACAAGCCTGGTGAAAACAAGGTGAGAGAACCATGTCAGCAGTCTCCATGGCAATAAATATGAAGTGATATCTTTTATCTCTCTAGATATGTCAGATCTAAGTGGCTCATTGTGGAACAATACAATGAAGCCAAAGAACTTCAAAAACAACATTTACAATGGAAACGAGAGAGTGGGCAGATCTGCTGAAAATATCACAAAGGAAGGAAAATCTTTAGCTGTGTGTCCCAAAACTTTCCCAGAGTGGGGAGGAGGTGGGACCTGGTGGATGATAACTTTAGAATTGGATTCCATAGAGATTTATTCTCACATATACATACATATGCCCATGTTTGCACGCACATACCTTTTTTACAGATTTTTTAAGTGTATGTTTCATTTATATTATATAGTCTTATAATTCACATGGAAGGAGTATAATACTGTACTATATAATGCGTGGGAAGGTAAAAATACTGATATATCCTTATACATACTTGGCGTATATATATTTCCTGGTAAGAGACATTAGGTTACTTCTGAAGAAGTAGGTTACATCTGTGGTGTTTGTCACTTTGTCACAGTTGTCATTGCATTAGTACATTGCAACACAGCATGACAAGGTGATGGAACAACGTAAAGTCATTTCATGTGTATTCATAGTGAAGTATTGCCCGTAATCAGAAAATCTGCATAAAGTCAGAAGGCCAGGCCCTGAGTTATTTCTGTGAAGGAGATTGTTTCCCTGTGTTGCTTCATAGTTGGCAGTAACTGAATTGTAAACTCTTGCATGGGAGACCAAATATTTTTACCTGTCTGCAAAATGCAAAACACTTTGTTGATATGTGAGATACCTTAACTGAATGTGTAAAGTAGAAGACTAGATGTTACGCTAATTTAAACTAGCACAACTACGTCGATGCAATCATATCACATGGTAAATTAGATATGCGTCAGTTGCTCAGTTTTCTATCAGGGAGCAGTCCAACCTAAAGTAATGAAGGAGGGGAAACCACTGGCAGGGTGACATGAATTGTCTTCTAGACTGTATTGTTCATTTGCTTTTTGGAACTCAGCCAGTCACTTAACTTTTCTCAGTTTTCCCCATCTGTAAAATAGGAATAATAAAGTTTGCATTCCTAAATGCTCTCATTTCCTAGAATGGAAATTGCCATACGCTTCGTAAGTAGTATTAGAACTTTTAATTAAGCAAGTAAGACAGCATAGATGTATTAATTCCTTTAAAACAAGATAATCTAATTCAACGATTAGAGTATAGAATTGGGCCAGATTTTGAAATGCCTTGATAATCTGTAATTGTGTGTCAGATTTTGCTTGCTTTCTTCACAAAGCAGAGAAGAGGAATAGTTTAGGAGTCTATCCCACTGAAATAAGCTAACATGAATAGGGTTGGCAGATATATATCTGGGAAAGAGTTAAAGATCAGGGTTATGAAGTTACAATCGCACTGGGTTCCATCAGTCTCAATTCTACATTTCTAATTTTTCTACAACCATATCACCATTATTTGACATTTCAAATACTATTTGAGTAAGCTATAGTATATAAGGAATAAAAAGAAGGGGAAGAAACTAATATATTAAAAATGGATTTCTGAACCTGTCGTTTAATATTTAAAAACGCACCCCACAACCAGGGATTAGTTTTCTTAATTCAAACTCCCTTTTATAGTTTAATGCTTACTAAAGGTTGGCTGCACAGCCATTATAGGAAAGAAAATCCAATTTTTCTTCATGTCACTTTCTAAGTTAAAGATATGCCTATGGCTAAATTGGTCAATTTAGCAAAATGCTAGCAGGTTATTTAGAAGGCCTACTGTTGTCTTATCTCCAGTTCAGTAAAAAAGGAGAAGAAAATGTCAACTCATATTGTTAAAAATTCACCTTTGTGACATACTGTAACTCTGGTGCCTTATATTAGAAATGCACTTTACCAGCATGAATTAAGTACAGAGAAGATTTCTCTGTTTAAATTATTATTGCAATAGCTAGTACCAAACATTTAAATTAATGTCAATTTTAAAAGTTAAATGAGATGGATAGATTTTCTACTGTCATCTCTCTTTTTTCTTGGATTTTTTTCAGTTAGTTGGGTTGTGCTCCGTCACATATACCATACTTAATTTTCAAAACTGCTTCTGTAACAAGCTTTCTCTATTAGCATAATTATTTGAAAACCAAATTAATTAATAGCATGTATTTCAGTATTCTCTCAGTATGCTCGGTCACGGCAAGGAAAGCTAGTAACAGACATTATGAATGGTAGGAAATGCATCAGGATGTCAATAATCTCATTGTCTTTAATGAACAGGAATATATGAGTCAGGTTTTGGTTTTTGTGGGTTTTTTTACTTTTACATACAACTTTCATTTCATAGTAATATTTCCTGCAAGGTAGTTATTAGGGCTGTGCGAAATTTCGCCACCAGTTTTGTTTCAATGCTTAAGGTCGAAACAGCAAAATTGAAATAAAACAGATATGGTTGAAGCAGCCTCAAAACGAAATGAGGCAAGTTGAAATGTTTCAACGTTTCAACAATAGACTATAATGGGAAAGGTCAAAACAGCCTATATCTTTGTGATTTCTGGCCAGATTTGGATAAAACATGCAGAAATGGTAGCCCCTTTTGAGCGCATAAAGTGTGCCAAGTTTCAAGGAGATTGGTGCAGGGGGTTTGGAGAAAGTGCACCTGTTTGTGTGAAAGTGAAAGTTTGCTATCCCCTGCTGAGGCCACGAAGCCTGCCAAGTTTGAAGAGATAAGTGCAGAGGTTTGGGGGAAACTGCACCTCAAGATGCAGACACGTAAAACTTGTGACATGGGTGACACTGTGTGTGTTAAGGTGCAGCAGGGTGAAAGCTACAGGGATGGTAGCCCCTGCTGTGGCCACACCTGCAAGCTGCCAAGGAGATTGGTGCAGGGGGGTTAAGGGGCCCTGGAACCCTAGCTGCTGACAGACAAAACTCGTAACAAGGGTGCTTGTGCAACTGACTGTGTCTGGCTTGGGGCTGTTGGTTGTCTGTATTGATTTTCTCTCCTTAGTCCTGGTTTTGTAGGTGTTAATCCATGCTTGTTCAGTCATTATGTAGTAACTAGGTACTGTGTATTGAGCCGGTCCCTGAGTGAATCATGATTAATTGGTAACTGGTAACACAGTAGCTTAACAGCCAGGCCTGCTGTGGTTGCCCCCCCCCCCCTCCAGTGCCCCAAGACAGACACAGTTGCGCAAGTACCCATGTCATGAGTTTTACTTGTCTGCAGCGTGAGGTGCAGTTCCCCCAAACCCCTGCACCTATCACCTTGAAACTTGGCAGGCTTTGTGGCCACATCAGGGGCCACCATCCCTGCAGTTTTCAGCCTGCTGTGCCTTAACACTCATAGGGTCATCTATGTCACAAGTTTTTCCTGTCAGCAGCTTGAGATGCAGTTCCCCCCAAACCCCTGCACCTATCACCTTGAAACTTGGCAGTCTTTGTGGCCACATCGGGGGCTACTACCCCTGCAATTTTGACCCCACTGTGGCTTGACACAAAGATGTGATATGAGCTTTGCTTTCAAGAACTTGGGGTGCAGTTCCCCCCAAACCCCTTCAAAAATCTTCTTGAAACGTGGCAGGCTTTGTGGCCTCAGCAGGGGCTAGCAAACCTGCAATTTTGACCTCACTGTGTCTTAACACATACACATGACATGAGTTTAACTCTCAAGATTTTGGGGTGCAGTTTCTGTTAACCCCCTGCACCTATATTCTTGAAACTTGGCATGCAACATGCCCTCAGAAGGGGCTGTCATTCCTGCACCCCACAAATCTGGATAGAAATAACAAAGTTATAGCCTGTTTTGACCTTCCCCGGTATATCCTATGGGCAAAATGTCGAAACAGGGTCGAAATGGCAAAACGTTTCGATGGAACAAAAGGGAACAGCCATTTTGACTCTAAACAAAAGTTGAAATGAAACACTGTTCTGTTGAAACGCTGAAGTGCTGGTCGAAACAAAAGGCTTCCATTTCACACAGCCCTAGTAGTTATGTCTTATGCTTTACCTCTCTTTATTTAGGAGCTACATAGTACGTGCTCAGCCATACAAAATTCTGTCCAACACCTAGAAGTCCCCCCAACAGGCCCCCTCATGGGCTATCACCCCCCCTGCAAGGCCCACATGCCCCACCCCAGCCCCCCGATTGATGCCCCACCTGGTCCCATCCCCCATCATGTGCTGCAGCTCCCCCGAACTTCTGCAGCCCCCTGCCATCTGCTGCAGCCCCCCTCAAAGGGGTTTGAGACAGGGAAAGAGGCACGTGTGTGCTTGTCTGGACGCATCCAATGGGGCTAGTGCTAGGACCTTGTTGCATTAACTTTGAGCTGCGCAAATGTTGATCGGTGTTAGTGCTAGCTTGGAGTTTGGAGCAGTCACACCCATATTCTAGAAACCTTCTCTTACTGTCCCCCCCACCTACCCAGCTGTGACTTACTATAGCTGCCCAGTTATACATAAACCAGTTAAAGCAATCAGAAACTGGTTTAAACCTGTAACAGAACAGAACCTCAGTGCACATAAACTAGTTCCAAAATGGCTAAAACTAGTTTAAGATAAATCTGATTGAATGTAGTATCAGACTTAACTGGTTTAGGTTAAACCTGTCCATAAGACTTCTGTCCCCTTTCTGGTTTAAGTTAAATCAGAGTTCCCCTGCATCTCAGCATGCTTTTCTGCCCTGGGCTGGACTGTGCTGTCTGCTCCAGAGAGCAGGGTTGGCACTGCCCCTCTGCTCCCTAGCTGAGGCAGAGAGGGCTGGTTGACTGGCCTCACTGGCTGGCTCACTGCCCGCCCCCCCCCCGACAAACCCCACCTGGGGTCTGGTGCCAGGGAGGGGGGCTAAGCTCATCTTCAGCTTCCCTGCCCTGCTAAAACTTATTCCTGGCTGCAGCTGTGGACTACAAATCCCAAAGGCACCTGGAAGCAGGAAAAGGAAGTGATGAAAAACCCTGATAGTCCTGCTGGTACGATTGTGGACTGCAAATCCTAGAGACCTCAGGGGGAGCGGTAAGAGTAAGCAAGCACACAGCCCAGGCTGCATTTAGAGCTCTTCAATTTATAGTTTTTCACATAGAGAACAATTCTTGTTCAACCTTTCATGAATTCAGTGCCACTACCTTCCTCTCCCCGCCCCCCCCCCCCCCGGCCCCCGGCCAGACCACGGGGTGGGGCCTGCCCCCACTTTTTTCC
>NW_017729033.1:97500939-97517158 GCF_001723915.1 Gavialis gangeticus | reverse complement strand
CCCCCTTTGGCATTGGCTGGCAGGCATGCTCTAGCACCCCCTAGCGTTTGGCTTGAGCCACTGCAGGTATGTGGCTGCATTTCCTGAATGAAAAGTGAATGTGTGTTCATTTGCTTATTGGTTCAATTTCTACAGTCAGGCTTTTTGATGGTCTGTACTTAGCCTAGAAAACTGGTGAGCAGGGAAGTCCTTTCCAACCCTACTTCTCTATGATTCTCTATGCTTCACCCTTCCCTTGCCTGCTGCAGCAGCAGTATTCTAGTCTGCTGCCAGGTCTTGCTGTGCTGTTGTGGATCAGATGCATGGAGCAGGGTATTGCTGGAGCTCTGGGGCTGACCACACTCTTCTCTACTCCACAGAACTTGGTGGGGGAGGGGAAGAGGGGAGTGTGGCTGCTCCCCAAGATGGGCTGATGGGGAAAGGTTCCCTGGGCCACTGTTACTGGACAGGGGAGCTGGAGACTGGGAGAGATAGAAAGGCTGCAACTCTAGTTCCTGGGCTGCTCCACTAAACAGCTGGGGGTGTGGGAGCCCACAGAACAGGAGGGTTGAAAAGGAATCACTGCATCCTGGGAGGTCGTCAGCTTGAGGGGCACAAATGTGAGGAATGGCCACATGTTAATGGAACAGGAACTGGTTGTATGGATCAGAGATAATTCTGCCCTAGAGTGGCATAACTTTGAACTGCATGAGTGCTTTCAGTAATTTAAAGGTGTTAATGAGCAGGCAGTCCAGGGGTCAAGAGCTCTAGGAGCTGCCAAAAACTAATATGTAACAAGGTCCTTGTTGCTTAAATCAGGGTTGTTCAACCCCCAGCCTGTGGGCTGGATGTAGCTTGTAGAGTCATGCCATGTAGCTTGCAGGGGTCCCCAGGGGTGCACACATTTAGCAGGGGAGTGGTGGCAGCAATTGCCACACTCCTGCTGTCAAATTTCAAGATCTGTGTGGAGATCAATGGGCCAGATATGATGCTAGATTGGCATGCAGAGTTTGTCCAGGGCCCAATCCAGGTACATAAGGGGCTGGTTGGAGACTGTGCAGGGCCTGATTCTGCAGTGTGGAGTCCAGCAGAAGAAGCACAGGACTTAAGGTGGCAATAGAGGGCCCTGATCTGGGAACATGGGGCTGAGGAAGGCAGTTCAGGGCCCTATTCGAGCAGGTCAGGGCTGATTCTGGTGCATGAAGTCCAGTCCAGCCCAAAGTCTGGCCCTGTGCGACTCCCCTGGTCCATACCACCAAAAGGTTGAGCAACACTGTCTTGGTTTTACTATATTTATTTTCACTTGAAAATATAAAAAAGTGATGCATTCAAGCCATATCTGATGAGCCTTGCACTTTGTAGAAATTGGCTATAGAACTGAACATCGACACTCATCTCTATCCTTTTTTAATATTAACAAAAAAAAATCAATGATCAAACTTAACAATAGCCCATCTTTATCCTAGTGAATTCCTTTGACAAAAATACAAATACACGTTATTTAAATAGCATATAAAATTAAGTCTTAGAAATAGCTGTTCTTTTTTTCCCTGGTTTAAATTGCATAAAGCTGCTAGTGATATTTTTTAATAGAAAGGTTGGTTTTTAAATGATAGCTTTAGAGCAATAATTTAGCATAGTTCTGATATTTTCCATTCTACAATTAATATTATTTTAATCAAGGTTTTCAAAGTGTTTGCAGAAAGGGAAAATGCATCACTGTGCAATGATTATATTTGTGCTATTGTTCTCCCCTGCCATTCTTCCAGTACATCAAAATCCAAATGGTATTTTCAAGTCTTTTGATGCAGTATTAGGATGAGTGAAAACTGGGGCCTCATTCCATTTACTCCAGGCTGGATGAAGGCGACCAGTGGTGTTCCTCAGGGTTCAGTACTTGGGCCAGTACTCTTCAACATCTTCATTCATTATCTGGATTCAGGCATCAGATGCAGACTGGTGAAGTTTGTGGATGACACTAAACTGTGGGGGAAGGCAGTGACACTGGAGAACAGGCTAGGGATACAGGCCGACCTGAACAGGCTTATAAGGTGGGCGGACAAACACCTGATGGCATTCAACATAAAGAAGTGCAGGGTGCTCTACCTTGGGAGGAAAAAACAGCATCCTAGGCTCAGCGGTGCTATGCTTGCTAGTGCCATGACCAAAAGAGACTTGGGGTCTTGACTGACCACAAGATGAACATGAGCCACCAACGTGATGCTGTAGCCGGCAAAGCAAACCAAACTCTGGCATGCATCCACGATGCATCTCAAGCAAAACCAGCAATGTCATCCTCCCACTTCACTTGGCCTTAGTGAGGCCACAGCTGGAGTACTGTGTCCAGCTTTGGGCCCCCACTTCAGAAGGGACATGGATAAGCTTGAAAGAGTCCAAAGGAGAGCCACCCACATGATCAAAGGCCAAAAGAGCAAGCTTTATGAGGAGAGGCTGAGGGACAAGGGGCTCTTCAGCCTGGAGAAGAGAAGGCTCAGGGGGACTTGGTGGTAGCCTATAAGTATATAACTGGTGTGCACAAAGATCTGGGAGAACAGTTGTTCACCAGGGCTCCCCAAGAGATAACTAGGTCTACCTGCCACAAACTTCTGGAGGTCTGATTTAGACTGGACATAAGGAAAAACTTCTTTACAGTCCAAGTGTCCAGGGTCTTGGATGCTTATCTTGCTGGGATCATTTGACCCCAGCAGACTTCCTGCCTTTGGCAGGGGGGCTGGACTCGATCTAACGAGGTCCCTTTCAGCCCCTAAAGTCTGTGACATCTATGAAGCATTGTAACTGTCAACTGTGCAGTAGGATCATTTTGCTTATATTCTTTGAATGGGGAGTAGTTTTTTCTTTTATTGGCTAAAGCAGTAACTTACAGAAAAAAATATTACCGTATTGTTTTGGGGTTAAGATTCTTGATTTCCCGAGTGGATGGCACAGGAATTGTGTTGTAGTCTCTTCCACTTCCAAGATCACCATATTAATCCACTGTCAGTAGTTTCAATCTTCATGAAACCAAAGCTATTATATCCTCATAAACCTTTAGCAGGAGAAAGAGTACTGCAGGGAGTGGGTTTGGGTTACATTTGCCAGTGAGCATAGCACTTCTTCATTTTCCCTGACTAGCTACAAATATAAAATTCTACATTTTTATTTATATTAGAAGATATTAGGATCTTGGGTGAATCATGGAGCTCAGTCATTCCTTGAGTGCCATTCTAATCCCTTGTGCCCATAATGAAAACACCCACTCTAGAGTTCATCACAGTTAAAGGGGAAGCATAACAGCTGAGATAACACGTAGACTGAAATATTCTTTCCTTGACATTTCTTCCATATTAGAGTTTTGGCAAATAGATGGAACAGTTTGTGATGGAGAACCTTTGTTAGCTATTGCGTGTATTGTGAAGTAGTGAAAAATGACATTGCTAAACTTGTACAATATCTTTCATAATCACTAAAATGTTTTATATCATTAGACAGAAAATCCATTAATATTATGGGATTGGTTTGACACATACAACACCAGGAAAGTAGCTCTTCTCACTGACCACTGTTGCAGTATTCTCTCACTGTGTCTTGATACTACTACATACACTTTGAGAGTTTTCAGTTGTGTTGGAATTTGGAATAAGCTTAGTAGGAGAATGTGTGGCTGGATAATGTCAGAAAAGCAGTGCCTGCAAGGTAATTTTGTTTCCCTTGGTGGCAGAGGAACAGAAAATGAGCATTCCGTTATGTTCTCTCAACAATATGCTGTGGATTAAATTAATAAATTATCTGCAGTTACATTTCTTACTCAGTGGGATCTCTTTATTACTACATGTCTTTTTATATCAAAGAGCCTAGCCTCTGCTTTTTTTGCTCAGTGTTGCTGTGCGACTCCTGTGATTTGGTCCATTTTAAGGACAGATATCAGTCTTGAAGTGGATTTCACTTTTTGTGCAAAGGAGTATACTTTTTTATTTCTTTCTTCCTCTGCATGTTATAAGTTTACCATCTTCACTGACTGCCTTTTTTGAATGCATACCAGTCTCTGGCTTCTTTACTATTCAATTCATCCAAGAAGAGCATAGACCAACTGCAGATACTTCTTCAGGCTGATGAAGGGTATTTTTACCTGAAAGCTTGCAAAGAAGAATTTTTCCAGCTATTTGAGTTGGTCTAATAAGATTTGGTCTATCAGATTTACCCAAAGAACCCTGTCGGCCATATTTTGTTATAATTTCCAAAAGTAGCACCATAGTTGCACTGTCTGTTTCACATGCCCTTAACTATAGATAGCATACATTAAAAGATATATTTTGGAATGCAAAAAAGAAAAAAAAGAACAGCTAGTGATTATCAAATGCACAAATATAATGTGGAGAATGATTGGCTTATCTCCAGTATTGCAGAAAAAGATCTGGGGATTATAGTGGAATACAAGTTGAATATGAGTCAGTACTGCACTGTTGTTGCAAAATAAACCAAAAGTATACTGGGATGTATTTTCAGGAAAGTCATATATAAATCATGGGAAATTATTCTTCCACTCTGGAGTGCTGTATCCAGTTTTGGATCCTGTGCTTTTGGAAGGACATGACAAATTAGAAGGAGTTCAGGGATTTACAAAGAAAGAATGTAAAAACTGGGATTATTTAGTTTGGAGAAGAGAAGACTGAGGACGGATATAGTAACAGTCTTCAAATACAAGAAATGTTGTTATAAAGATAATGTTGATAGACTCTTTTCCCTGTTCACGTGGGACAGGACAAGAAGTAACAGTTTTTAATAGTAACGGGATATTTAAGTTTGATATTTGGAAGAAGTTTCTAAAAGCTTTCTAAGGGCCGTGTTACATGTTGTACTATAAGCTGCACAAATGTTGATGGGTTTTAGTGCTATCTCGAGTTTGGAGTAGTCACATTTCAGGCTAGCAGGGGCCTGAAGGCCTGAAAGGTAAGAATTCCTGTCTCCTTTCATTCTGCCCTTCCCATTCCTCCCTGCCCCCATTTTATGTGTCCCAGGGGAGCAGGCAGGGAAGAGTTAACTTGCTTGCCCAGCCACCACTGCTCAGCTGCTTCTCCTCTCCAGGCTGAGCCTAGCCCAGAGAGCAGCAGCATGGCCAGGCAGGCAGGCTAACCCTCCACTGCCTGCTCCCCCAGGACAGACTGCATGTGCAGCCACAAGTAAGAAGCGGGTGGGGCAGGGGACAGTGAGTGGGGATCTGGGCTGCTGGGGACATTGGGCCCAACCTGAGCCAGTGGGAGAGGACGTTTACATAAAGGTGTAGCCTAGAGTGGCTACATCTTATTGTAAGGTGAGTTGTGTAACACAGATCAGAGATAATTCCAGTTGGCATTACTTTTGAGCCTCCTAACAACTGTTTAAAACTGTTTCAGGTATTACTGTGCAAATAATCCAGGTGTTAAGAGCTCCAGGAGCTGCCCAAAATTACTGTGTAACAAGGCCCTAAGGTGGTGAAACACAGGAAGTTTTTAAGAACATGTTAGACCAACACTTGGATGAGATTATTTAGACAGGGAGGATCTTGCCTTGCAGTAGATGATCTTCTAATGTCCCCTCTATCACTCTTTTTCTGATACTGTTATGCTACAAAAAAAACAGATTAACTATGCCAGACACTTTTTTGAAATAAATGTGTCTTTAGACTGCACTTTTTTTTATCACAGGTGAAATTTGCATTGAAGTGCTTTTGCAGTTTTCATGCATTAAATAGTATGGCGTTTTCCTGAATATCTCTAGAAGGGGATTAATGTATTTTACAGAAGAAAGCAAGTTAGAAATGTGTGGGTTTGTGGAGATTGATGAAAATGTGAGGCTTACTATATATTGGGATATTGCATGACACTAATCCTGTTTTGCTGGAACCAAAAATTCACTTTATAACTAAAAGCCAGTCTTAAACCAGCCATACACACAAAGACTTGTGGAGCTTATTACTGGAGGCAGCGTCTACACGAGACACTACTGTGTGGTTGTTACTGCATATTTATTTAGTGCTTATAGTACTAAATAATAAATGCATAGTAACCCGAGTTACTGCGCAGTAGCTTTTTTGCAAGGCTACTTATCAGCAGTCTAATGCTACTGTGCAGTAATGTCGCATTGTGGTTTTTGCCACACAACATTTTGCGCAGTCAGCATCTTATGTAGATACAACCCATGTGTTGTGTTTTGTTTGCAGTCCTTTTTACCCTTGCACTAGTGTGGCACTATGTGCACTTAATAATGAGTTGCTAGTGTTATTGAAGCACAGACTGGGCATGTCTACATGAGACCCTACTGTGCAGTGGTGTAATAAATATGCAGTAACTAGAGTTACTGTGCTCTAGTACTGGTGAATGCCTTTTTAGTGACACTACCGCACAGCAGCTTAATAATACTGCACAGTAGCATATTAACACTATTTGTACTGTGACACGCTACTGGGCAGTATTATTTAGCTATTGCGCAGTTGGTGTTTCGGGTAGATGCATCCAGAGAAACCAAGCTCTTGGCACCCTATGTAACACAGAAACTGCTAATGTATACCAGATAACTGCACCTTTTAGGACAGGTAAAGATTAGAAAAAGGAAGAGAATTAAAGCAAAAGATAGGACCTAAAGAAGGTCAGTGTTTACACAAAACCAAGTGAAAGAAAGATTTCTATGATCTCTGTTGAATGAGAATGGATGAAGACAAATGTTTTAAAATGAGATCACCATTTTATATTTTAAGATGTTAACATGACTAGGCTTTTACTGTGCCAATAAAATGAAATGCCGCCATAAATGAATAACTGAAGCATTTGGCTTTATAGCACCATTTTCATGAAGATTTTTTTCAAAAGTGAAACATGATTCAACCATTTTTTTTATTTACTGTTGTTTTATAAGATTATGAAAAAGTAAGTCTAAAGTAGGTGAGCATAAATCTATTTTATAGAAAAGGGAGGTTTTTCACTGTTGGGCTCAGGGAACCTGGAGTTAGAAATAAACCATTAGCTAATCCAGTTCATATTTTTATAGCTTCTACTAAGTGAATTAATTCTGTGTTCCTTTGCAAACTTTCATTTCCATTCACTTAATGTGTTTTAAAGGAGTAGGTAAAGAATCAGGGAAAGATTGACCTGTTATGCTATGTAATACTTAAAAAAAAATAATAGTTGAACTCTGTAATAACTAAGGGACCCTTCTTTTATTTAATTTAATTTGGTTCTTTTTGATAGTTCAGTGTTGATTTTTTTAAATTAATTAGAATGGGATTTTTCTATTGTACCAACTAGAAAAAAATTGACACAGACTAGGGATTTTACCAATTTCCTACATTTTAACAGGTGAATAAATGGTTAGCGTGGAAATTCCATCTCTACCATCTGCCCCTCTTCCCCCAACAACACGGCAGCAGCAATAAGAACAAGCAGAAGGCAGAGCAGAGATTCACCTTACAGACTAACTGAGCAGGGTGCATCTGTACCTTGCTTTCTTTTGACTTCAGACTAATATGATAACCTCCCTCTCTCTACCAGTAGAATAAGTAACAGCCAAGTGGTACATGCAGCACAGTCACTGTTTAATAATACAGACAACTAAATTATACAGACTGGCAGTTCCTTAGCTCCAAGAACAAAGGTCTCAACCATTGCAGCCAAAGTATGCATTCCTTAGGTAGCATTAAAATGGGCCCTTTATTTTCTCTGTGAGCAAGCCATTACTAGACAATACCACACATGTAAAGTTCATTTGTTATTCTATTTGCAGTACTTTTTATGGACACACACCTTCTTGAATGGCAGCAGGATTTTCTAATGTAATGAAAGAGATTATTTTGATAATACATCATGTAAGTCAGAAATCATAGAAAAAATGAGGGTTGGAAGGGACCTCAGGAGGTCATCTAGTCCAGCCCCCTGCTCCAAGCAGGACCATTCCAGCCAAGTCTGGAAAGAAATCATTCTAGCCAAGGCTTCGTTAAACCGGGCCTTAAAAACCTCCAAGGATAGAGATTCCACCACCACCTCTCTAGGTACCACCACTTGTTTCAGTGCTTCACCACCCACCTAGTGAGAAAGTTTTTCCTAATATCCAACTTAAATCTCCCTTGCTGCAACTTGAGATATTTTCTCCTTGTTCCGTAATCTGTCACCACTGAGAACAATCTAGCTCCATCCTCTTTTGAATCCCCCTTCAGGTAGTTGAAGGCTGCTATTAAGGCCCCCTGTCTCCTCTTCTCTAAACTAAATAAACACAGTTCCCTCAACCTCTCCTCATAAGTCATGTGTCGCATACCCCTCACCATTTCTGTTGCTCTCCACTAGACTCTCTCCAACTTGTCTACATCTTTTCTATAGTGGGGAGCCCAAAACTGGACACATCACTCCAGATGTAGCCTCCCCAGTGCAGAATACAGCAGAATAATTACTTCCCTCAATCTGCCGGTAATGCTTCTACTAATGCAGCCAAGTATTCTATTAGCTGTCTTGGCAACAAATGCACACTGCTGACTCATAACCATCTTATTGTCTACTGTAACTCCCAGGTCCTTTTCTGCAGAGCTGCTGCTTAGCCAGTCAGTGCCCCGGCTTTAGTGGAGCAGGGGATTCTTCTGTCCTAAGTGCAGGACATTGCACTTGGCTTTTTTGAACCTCAGGAGATTTCTTTTGGCCCAATCCTAAAATGCATCTGGGTCACTTTGAATCCTAACTCTACCCTCCAGTGCATCTACTACACCACCCAGCTTCGTGTCATCTGCAAACTTGCTGAGGGTGTGATCCATCTTATCTTTCAGATAGTTAATAAAGATATTAAACAAAACTGGCCCCAGGACTGAGTTCTGGGGCACTCCACTTGATAGTGGTTGCCAGCTAGACACTGTGCCATCAATTACTAACTGTAGGGCCTGGCACTTCAGCCAGCTTTCTGTCCACCTTGCGGTCTTTCATCCAACCCATACTTTCTCAGCTTGCTTGCAAGAATGCTGTGGGAGACAGTATCAAAAACCTTGCTAAAGTCAACGTACATTATGTTCACTTTTCCCGTATTGTATCAACAGAGCCAGTTATCTCATCATAGAAGGCAATCAGGTTGGTCAGGCATGACTTGCCCTTGGTGAATCCATGCTGACTGTTCCTAATCACCTTCTCCTCTAAGTGCTTAGAAATGGATTCCTTGAGGATCTGCCCCATCATTTTTCTGGGGGCTGAGATGAGGCTGACTGGTCTGTAGTTCTCTGAATCCTCCGTCTTCCCTGTCTTAAAGATAGGCATTATATTTACTCTTTTCCAGTTGTCTGGGATGTCCCCCAATTGCCATGAGTTTTCAAAGATACTGGCCAGCAGCTCTGTAGTCTCATTAGCCACTCCCTCAGCACCCTTGGATGCATTGCATCTGGACCCATGGACCTGTACATGTCCAGCTTTTCTCACTAGTCTCTAACCTGTTCTTTCACCATTGAGGGCTGCTCACCTCTACTCCAAACTGTGCTGCCTGGTGTAGTACTCTAGGAGCTGACCTTGCCTATGAAGACTGAGGTGAAAAGGTAAAAAATGCATTGAGTACTTCAGCCTTTTCCTCATAATCTATCAGTCAGTTGCCTCCCCCATTCAGTAAGGCACCCACACTTTCCCTGACCTTCCTCTTGTTACTAACATACTTGTAGAAACCCTTCTTGTTAAGCTTCAACTCCAGTTGTGCTTTGGCCTTCCTGACTTCACCCCTGCATGCCCAAGCAATATTCTTATATTTCTCCCAAGCTGTTTGTCCAAGCTTCCACTTCTTGTAAGCTTCCTTTTTGTGTTTAAGCTCAACAAAGAGTTCTCTGCTAAGCCACGTTAGTTGCTTGCCACGTTTACTATTCTTCCTGTGCATTGAGATGTTTAGTTCCTGCTCCCTCAATAAGGTTTCTTTAAAATACAACCAGCTCTCCTGGACTCCTTTCTCCTTCAGACTGGTCTCTTAGGGGATCCTGCACATCACTTCCCTGAGGGAGTTAAAATCTGTTTTTCTGAAGCCCATGGTCCCTACTCCGATGCTCACCTTTCTTCCTTTTGTCAGGATCCTGAACTTGATCACCTTGTGGTCACTGCTGCCCAATTTGCCATCCACTTCTACATATTCCACCAATTCTTCCCTGTTTGTGAGCGGTAGGTCAAGAAGAGCACAGACCCTAGTTGGTGTCTCCAACACTTGCACCAGGAAGTTGTCTCCAATGCTCTCCAAAAACTCCCTGGATTGCCTGTGCGCTGCCAGAATGTATCACCCTCCCAGCAGATATCAGGGTGATTGAAATCCCCCATTCAGACTGAAGATCACTTGCCCACACCCAGAACTGAACACCCAAGTCTCACAGATGATACATTTTAAGTCTGGTATTAAACATGTATTTTAGATAAAGTTATACCTAATTAGAATACAATACTGTGTCAGTTCAGGTTAGAAAATGGTTAGGGGACTAGGCACCTAAAACCTGATTTTTTTAAGAAACAGTGTTTGTCATTAATAAATCAGCATTTACCACTTGGTTCTACCAATTATTTTGTCATTCTGTGGATAGTGACAAGCTATGTTATCTCATATTATTGAGTCGTATAATACTGTTGGCAAACATTGGCTTGTTAATGATGATTATTATATATCCAGATTGTGATACCATTGGGAATGGCACATTTACCACAGCAGGTATTGTACCAATAATAAGTGCCATATTTTTCTTTGAACCGTAGAGAACATAATATCAAAATTACTTTGTAGGATAAAATGTTGGGTTTTTCTTTCTTCATTCACACAAATAGTATAGAGAAAACAAATCAGCTGTTTAATCAAAGGGAGTTGTGGGTGTTTGACATCTTTGAACATCAAACTACTTACTTAGGTGGCTTAATAACAATTTAATTGCCTAATTTCTGACACTTGAATTTGAAACTGTTGGTTAAAAGTTTTCAGTAGTTTTCTAAAATATGTTTTTTGTCTAACAGCACAAATGAATGTAGTGTTTATACATTTTAAGTAATTCATAACCTCAAGTGTTTCTGTTTAGCTATTGGCATTGCACATTGTCTTGCTTATGAACTTCAGTTCTTCTCAGAAAGGCAATTCATGCTACTATTCTCTGGCATAGAACCGTGTATAATCTTGTGGGGGACAGCTCCTCTCTTCAGAACAGACCTTTAAAGTGAATATGCTTTACTCTCAAATTAAAAAATGAAACAAAACAATGAATTTTTCTAATCAGTTGAATAAAGTATGTGGTTATCAGTCATTTGAAGCCAAACAAGATCCTTTTTTAAACCTAGTTCTTGCTATGGCAAACTCCAGTTCAGGTCAATGAAAATATTTCCTCATAGGGATCTCAAGATTTGTCTTTAGGTTTTAATGTGATGCTTTATATTCAATGTAGTTGCTAGTTTTAGTTTGACAAGGAAGAAGTTACTTACTTCTCCCACACTGAGTTTGCTTAACTTTCTGGAAAATTGTTGGTATGACCAGAACAGCTCTTAGAAGCTTCCTGTGGCCTACGGTAATATCATTTAATGAGTTTAGTCACTCTTTGTCTTCATTCTTTGTCTTGCTTATTGTTAATTGGCTGAACTGGTCCTTTAGATACTAGCTTTAGCTTTCTTAACTTTTGTGTTCATAGAACTTAGAATTGGAAACAAAGTTTTAACTAATCAATGTTTTGTTTTCCCCTGCAAGTGACCAGTTCCTCCCTTTCAGTACTCACACTGTCATGTCACAATGAGATAATCACATAATACAATTACAATATTTTTGTGTGCCAGGACTCAATCCTACAAAGTGCTCAGTTCTCCAGAGTGCTTCAAGTGCATGCTTAATTTTTTATCATTCAAGAATTCTTATTGAAGTCAGTGTTTCATAGGACTGAATGCCATATACATAATAGAGACCACAGAGCTCATTTTCAGTGCCTAGCAAGCATAATTTTGGCATGGTCCTTAAATTTGTCACGGGAAATGAAGACTTAGACTGACAGTGATCACAAAAAAATGAAATTTCCAATTTCAGAAATCAGCTTTATGTACAGTGGCATGCTGGACTAGAGTAATATGATCTGTCTAGAGAGTAGCTGTTAAATACATTTATGCTTATTTATACTTTTATATTAATAAATATACTATAGCTTTCACAAATGGTACAAATATGCCTTAGACAACAAATATTTGCAATTAGGAAAATTAGTATCTGTAGTATTAGAAGTGTCTTCTACAAATTTGGAAATAAAAATAGTTTTAAAAGTGGAGATAAAGGGGAAATGGGATAAAATGCAATGTGTTTACTAAAGGTAGATTTCTACAGATTAACCTGGTATCTTACTTGAATTTCTAAATGAAGTAAATGCAGTAGATCTAATCTACCTAGAGTTCAATAAAGCATTTACTATAGTGCTACAGGGAAAGTACTATTTAAGTTGGAGACAGTGGGAATTAGAAAAGGACTTGGAGGGCTCCTAAGAAATTTGGTGAAAGGAGGTCACAGCAGGTTGTGTTAAAAAGGGAACTGTTACGCAAGATGAAGAATATTAATGGAGTTCCTCAAAAGTCAGGCTTGACATTCATTTTATTTACTATTTTCTTTAGTGTCCTGAGCATAAAAAGGAGGTGTGTAGTCATGGGTGACTGGTGCCACGTTGGTTAGGAGGAGCACCTGACCTCTCCTGCTGGCTGCGGTGGGGGGTCCCCACAGCTGATCCTGCCAACTGGGGGGGTCCCCCTTGATGCCAATCCCACGATGGATTGGCAGCCACTTCCAGGAGCCTAAGCAGTGGACGTGGATGGTCAGGGAGTGCACCGGTGCTCTCAGGGGGCGCACGTGCACCCTTGTGCACCCCCTATGCATAGCCACTGTGTGTGGTAATTATGTTTCATGGTGACACAAGTTGGTGAGCATTGTGAATTCAGGAGGATGAGAAGATAATAGAGCAAGAATAGAATGATCTTGAGCACTGGAGTGGTAGACATGGGGTGAAATTTAACAGTATGAAAATGCAAAGCCAAGCATGTAGAGGCTAATAACAGTAATTTCTGTTAAAAGCTGGGAGCTCATCTGTTGAAAAGAACAGAGGAGGCAGTAAACCTAGGTACACTATCTGATCCCAGAATGATTGAATTATCAGTATGATATTCCCATGGAAAAGTCAAATGCCCTGGGAAAATCAGAAGTACTTCCAGGAGAGTGTTATTGCCATTGTACACTGCGTGGGCAAGTCTTCTCTTCCTAAAATATTTCGTACAGCTTTACTCACCCACCTTCAAGGGAGGTGAATTCAGACTAGGACAAGAGTAGGAAGGGCAATTAGGTTAATTAAGGGAACAAAGAACCTCTTATACAAAAGGAAACTACAAGGGCTTTATTTCCTTAGCTTTGCAAGATGAAGGGTAAGGGTATATGATGGTTCTCTGCAAATACATTAAGGAGATAAGCATCCATGGGGGAAGAGCTGTCTAGGCTAAGGACATTGTTGACAGAACAAACTGGTGTAAAACTGATCATGAAAATTTGGGGCCTTTTCCACACAGGCACATAAAGGCACAAGAGGATCTAATGCACAATCCACACAGTTGTACCTCATACCATGTCACGCATGCAACAGGGAGTTGTGGGAATGAATGGGGGCTGGAGCTGGGTGGCCCCTGCACATCGTCCCCCGCCCTCCTCCAGCCCCCCCAACCCCCTACTTACTGGATTGTGCGAAACAGCACCATTCCACTTCAACTTCCATTTTGAAGTTTTGATGGAACAGTGTTGCATTTTAAGTTTCCTTTAGTTTCGAAAACACTGTTATGTTTCGTTTCCTCGAAACTGTTTTGATGTTTCACCCATAGGCTATAATGGGGAATCATGAAAATGCCTAAAACTTTGTCATTTCTTGCCTGATTCAGATGAAACTTGCAGGGATGGTAGCCCCTTCAGATGGCATGAAGATTCCCAAGTTTCAAGGAGATAGGTGTAGAGGTTTCTGGGAAACTGCACCTCAGGTTGTTGACAGGCAAAACTCCTGTCACTTCATGGCAGCAATAGTCTCTCGTCTGACCCACAGATCCAGGGGCCCACACAATCAGGAGGGCTGTGAAGCTGTGGGCCTCTGATCTGCCTCTTAGATTACAGGAGGCTGCTGCTGCCACCTGGGGCCAGCGACAGCACCAATCTTCCCGGCACTTGGCATGAACTGTGCCCAGTGCCAGTCCCAGTTGGCAGCAGGAGGGCTGTGGGGCTGTGCCGGACTCTTCCCAGGGGTGCAGACCCCTGATCTGCCTGCTGTGCCCAGTGCCAGTCCCAGCTGGCAGGAGCAGTCTCCTGTGATCCGGCAGGCAGATTGGGGACCTGCACAACCCCACAGCCCTTTTGGGGGTGTGGGTGGGCCCCCAATCTGCCTGCCAGATGACAGGAGGCTGCTGCTGCCAGCTCAGACTGGCTGTGGGTGCAGCCCGTGCCGAGTGCTGGGAAGATTGGTGCTGCAGCTGGCCCCAGCCAGCAGCAACAGCATGCTGTTATCTGGCATGCAGATCCGGGGGCCTGCACCCCTGGGAGGGCTAGGGGCTTTGCTAGAATCCTCCTGGGGGACGCAGCCCCCGGATCTGCCCCAGGTGACAGGAGGCTTCTGCTGCTGGCTGGGACTGGCGCTGAAGCCAAGTATGCCCGGCTTCAAAACTCAAAACATTTAGAAACTTTTAAAACGTTTTGAGTGTCCTTGTTTCATTTGGAAGCTGTTTCGAAGGCTTTTGTTTCATTTAGATTTCACTGTTTCGAGCTCAAAATGAATCAAAACAGCTTTGAAATGAAACACCCAGGGAAATTTCACAGAGCCCTACTACTTACCTGGCATGAAGCCAGGTCCAGGTCCCTGCAGTTTGCGCTGCTGCCTGCCCTGCACAAGCAGGCAGTGTACTTAAGCATCGGGATGAGCAGCAGCCATAGAGATGCTCTGGCAGCTGGCTACCAGAGCATCTCTGTGGAGGACTGAGCCTCTGGTTGCCTCAGGGCATAGCCCCAGACTGTGCTCTGCCCCACTTTTTTCCCCTGGGGTATTTTTTGACCCCTGAATATCCAGGGGTCTAATTTTGCCCCTGCACTGCAAATTTGCAGCACAGGGAACGTTTTTTTTATTTCCACACGTGCATCTTGCAGTGTCAAAATGGGTTCAGATGCTGCAAGAGTCACGTGTACACTTGTCTGGACATGCCCAAAGACAAGATAAAAGATATAGCATATTCTGGACTAATTGTAATCAGGAATTTAAATTAAGGAAAAACTTTAAAGAGCCATCACTATAAAGTGTGCATGTCTGTGTTAGACTCGCATTATAAACTGATACAAACATAGGTAAGATGCAACAATTCAAAAAGATTTAGCTTGAAAAGACAACTGACATGGAAGATTTCAGCCAGATTAAATGAACAGATGTTGGAAATGCACACACAAAACAACTCAAAACAGGAGCTTTTAATGGAAAATGTTAGGTAACTATGCTCTCTGTTGTTTTCTTAGAATGCAGAAGTTTTCAGTATTATTTTAGTTTTCCTTTCTCTAGATTACATTTTGAAAGTAGAAATAGAAATGTAGTGATATTAGATGTCATTGGAATCCACACTACATATACCATGGACAGTTTGTTTCCTTCTTTAATGTTATATCCCTTTCATGTCTCTTTCATCTATCATTGTCTAATACGAAGATCTGCTATTCAAATATGTGTGCTTATTTACTTATTCAAGAAGTCAATAAGACTACTGATAGGAGAAAAGCTGTGCAAAGGCAAACCTTCGTACAATCTTTGCTTTAGATCAGTGGTTCTCAACCTCTTTAGACTCAAGGCACCCCTTAGATAATGCTATCTGTTAGTTTTCATTTGTTTTACACTACAGAAAAAAACAAATACAGCAAAATACAGCATTTCCGGAGGACTGGAAGAGGGCCAACGTGGTTCCCATCTTCAAAAAGGGGAGGAAAGAGGACCTGGGGAACTACAGGCCAGTCAGCTTTACCTCGATCCTGGGCAAGCTGTTCGAGAAAATTATTCTGGCACACATCCAGGAGGGGTCAGCAGGGAACGGCATGCTCAGGGGCAACCAGCATGGGTTCATCAGCGGCAGGTCCTGTCAGACCAACCTGGTGGCCTTTTACGACCAGGTCACTAAATCATTGGATGCAGGGGTGGCAGTGGATATAGTTTTCCTAGACTTCAGGAAGGCTTTTGATACTGTCTCTCACCCCATTCTCATTAGGAAGCTGGGGG
>NW_017729033.1:97487813-97500291 GCF_001723915.1 Gavialis gangeticus | reverse complement strand
CCTGAACCTGTTCAGCCTTCAAAAGAGAAGGCTGAGGGGGGATCTTGTGGCCTGTTATAAACTGGTTAGGGGGGATCAGCAGGCGCTGGGGGAGTCCCTGTTCCCCCGAGCGCCGCAAGGAGTGACCAGGAACAACGGTCACAAGCTGGCGGAGGGAAGGTTTAAGTTGGACATCAGGAGGCGCTACTTCACGGTCAGGGCGGCTAGAGTCTGGAACCAGCTTCCAAGTGAGGTGGTGTAGGCTGCCACCCTGGGGGTTTTTAAGAGGAGGTTGGATGACCACCTTACTGGGGTCATTGACCCCAGTGCTCTTCCTGCCATGGCAGGGGGTCGGACTAGATGATCTGCTCAGGTCCCTTCCGACCCTAGAAACTATGAAACTATGAAAACAAGGCAGATAATTTTTAATAATATGGATGCCTATTGAGAAACTCTGGATTTATCTGTGATTCATGTTTGTACACCTAAGAGTGCTAACATTGCCTGGCACCCCTGCTGGATTTCAAGACACCCCAGGGTGCCATGGCACCCTGTTTGAGAGTACTGCTTTAGATTGCAAACATATCCACACTACTGGTGTTGTCTTGTGAATAATAATAGTAGAAATACACATAAAACTTATTGGTTTAAAAAATGGCAGTTAGCAAAGACTTTTTTCCCATAAGATACATACTGTGCATATTATATTGTGAAATAAAGTGACTGTCACTAGAAGTCTCTAGCCTGCATTCCTTTAGGAGCAATAATCTTCCAGCTCTGACCCCAGTTTACACTATTTTACAAATATGAAATATTGAACATGACCCTAATATTGCAATCCCTGTTTAAGTGCATCTTCGGAAAGTCTTTTCAGGCAGCAGTCATATTTCCAGTGTTGCCCTGAAGCATTAAATTGATCACAGCTTAGACCAAAATAGATGCTTTCATAACATAAGATGCGTCAGGCTTAGCAAGCTAAAGCATACAAAGTGTCTTGATTTTTCTCTCTCTATATATAATTGATGGTCACTTTTTTGTGGTCTGAGCAAAATCTTTTCTGCAATTTGTATAGGTATGTATGTATGTGTTAAATAGCTGTAAAGTGGTTTTTAAAGGAACATAAAATGCAGTATATATATATTTTTTATCATACTGCAGTTGTATATGGTAAGGCTGTGTATAGGTTTGGTCCCTGATTAGATTCAGCAGAGATTTGGCCCAATTCAGTGGCCAAATCTCTGAATCCAAGTCAAATCAGGAGACCCTTTATGTTGACAGTTTGGACATAGACACAGCTGTAAATGTTTTTTTCTACATAACTCAATGTACCAAGCAGCTCGTGAATGCTGAGATGGTGGGGTGGATGGAGCGTCTCACAGGAGTGTGAGAGGGTCCCCAGCGCGCTTGGCAGCAGACCCAGAAGTGGACCAGAAGCACTTCCGGTCCACTCTGAGTCCTTCGGGGAGGGCTCTGGGGGGCCACACCACTCCCCCCAGCTCAGAGACTAGTGCCTCCTGGGTCTGGAGGGACACCCAGGGTCCCCCTGCAGCTGATCACCAAACGGGGGTGGGGCTCAGCAGGGCCCCCCTGTGCACTTGGCAGTGGACCCAGAAGTGGACTAGAATTACTTCCAGTCCACTTCCTGATTCACTGCTGAGCACTCAGGACCCTCCCCCCCGCCGCATGCTCCTGTGGGACACTCCATCCGCCCCAGCATCTCAGTGTTCACAAGCCATACCTGGTACCTCGAGGTATGTGGAAAAAGCATTTAAACCTGTGTCTATGGCTGAACTGCTGATTCTCCAAATCAGTATTGAATCTTCAGTTAGAATTTGGCTGAATCAAATCAGGGACAGTGATCTGAATCAATTAAACGAATCACTGTCCCCAATTCGGGCCAAATCCAAATTGAATACGGCCCATTTTGCACACCCCTATTATGAAGCACAGGTGAACAATTTTTTGGCAGTGGATTGAAGTGACCCATTTAATGTCATAGGTGGATCAGTGCTAGGACCCAGGTATCACCACCGTTGCTTCTCCCTCTGCTGCTTCTCTTGGCTGCCCAACTGTTGCATGGGCTAGAACAGGCCCGTGAACCATAGGTTGCCAACGTCTGGAAGCTAGAGCTTGTTTCATAAGACTCACTATTATACATGCATATTATTTTAAGTATACTCTTGGAATTAAGCCTGATAGCAAGTGATACATTTTCATGAGTAAGGCTTTGCAGTCTGCAGCTCATTATTTTTAAAAAGCCATATATTTGATAGGGCTTCCAAAGCTTTGGGTGGAGTGGGATAGAATATTCCTGACTCATACATAAATATAATTGCTCTTAGGGTATTTAGAACTCACAAGTTTTTGTTGGACATCAAGAGAGTAAATAAATATTTATGTACATAAAACATGCTTTACGTTGCTTTGGGCTGAAACTCTACACAAGGTATTATCCAGCTGCATGCCTTATTTCACAATCATATCTCATCTCAATCCTCATGCATTAGCATCATGCAGTCCATGAGCAGTTAAAAACAAACAAGTAAATAACAAAACTCTAATTCAGGCATAGGAATTATTTTGGTGCTTTACTATAGATCTTTTTACCTATTGGATCTTGATGGAGAATCGATTTTAAAGTATCTTGGGAAACCTTTACAAATAAAAGTTTCACTTCTGTCCCTACCCTTTCTGCCTGACAAATGCTTATGAGTGACAATCACATTAAAAAACATATGCCAGATTTCTCATACCATTTCACGAGAAGATTTGTATGGAAATATTTGAGACACTCAATGTAGCAAGTGCTCTAACAATTCAGTGTAGAGAACAAGAGAGATCCAGTGGAGAGAGCTGCACAGTTGAAGATAGCAAGACAAAAAGCACAGCTGAACACCGGACAGTTGACATTCATTGTTTTTTGTGTTCGCTTACCACAAAAAGTCAAGCACTTGAATTCAGCGGTAGACATGATTGTGGAGGGTACATTTCAAAATCACATTCTTATAGACACCCAAATGTGGAATCCTACATGGGGAATACAGGGAAACAGACCTTATCAGACTGCTTCATCTCTTCCATGTAGTAAGTGATTGGATCTGAGCTGAGGAAAATCAAAGCCCCACCAGCCACATGCATTTGCCTGTAGGCGGGTCTCCTTCCCTTCCCTCCTCCACTTGTCAGACAGGGGAAGAGCACTGAATTACTGCTATATCAGAGAAGGAGCTTGGCAAACAACTGTTCACTAGGGCACTCCTGGGGAAATCCAGGATCAATGGATACAAACTCCTGGAAGGCCACTTCAGGTTTAGTACCAGGAAAAACTCCTTCGCAGCCAGGGTGTCCAGACTGTGGGATACATTCCCTCCAGAGGTGGAGCAGTCACCTACACTGGTGGTTTTCAAGAGAAGACTGGACAGTCACTTCGCTGGGGTCGCTTGCCTTCCTGCCTAGAGCAGGGGGGCTGGACCCAATGATCTGCAAGGTCCCTTCCAGCCCCTTACAATCTATGAATCTATGCAGGAAGCACTGTTTTCACTGAGGTACTAATGTCAAGGCTTGGCAGGATTCGATTTTTTTATTGATAAATATGGATAAACGTCAATTTCACCTGACATTCACAGATGAACTGAAAACTATTTCTGGCAGTAATAATCAAATTTTATACACAGGGGACTAAATAAAACTGGGATGGGAGTAAGGAAATCTGGGGTAGGGGGCACCATATATGCATCTGTGTGCATGCGCGCACACACATCCGCATACACACACACACACACTCATACACACACACTCATACACACACACACACTCACACAGTAGCCACTGCAAACAGGGCAGGAAGAGCCCTGATTGTGGCCTGCACACTGCTCCTCTAGCAATGGTTTGGGCAGCCGTTGCGGGAGCTGGGGGACAGTTGGAGGGGCAGGGCTTGTTGGTAGCCGGGAATCCAGTGCCCCTGGCCACTTGCTCTGCCCTGGTCCCAGCTGGGAATCAGGAGCCAAACTACCAGCAAGCTCAGCCCAGCTCAGTCCAGCCCCAATATGATTGGGGCAGAGGCCAAATTTTCACCAGCCCCTGCATGATTGGGGCAGGGACCAAACTCCTGGCAAGCCCAGCCTGATTGCTGTGTATCTGATCAGGAAGGCTTTATTGATTTATGGATATTTACTTTTTATATTTTAACATGATTTTTATAAAGCTTTTAACAGTATGCTGTTGTTACACAATCGCCTGCCCCCCTTCCTAATTTCACACAATATTGAAAATGTAAATGGATAAAAATCAATAAATATTGATAAAAAATGAAATAAATGCTTAAACATAAACGTAATTTTTAACCATCACAATTATTTAAAAAATCAAAATCAAAATGTGATAAACCTACTAATGAGAATGATTTGTTTGATTGTACAAGTTTGGGGAAATTCAAGGTGACATTTATAAAATGATACCAGGTGTTCATAGGATGCAGCTCCTTTTCTGAGCCATTGGCTGGGAGCCGAGGAGATGAATGACGATGCCAAGGTTAGAGCTATTGCTTGAGGCAGATAATAAGGGTTTCAGTTATTACCATTCCAGCACTTGTTTCTATAGAAACAAGAAGGTTTACTCTGCAAGTCAGATTAGAGAATACCCACTGACACCTTCAGGCAACGAGAGTCCAGTACTCGGAACTCAGAAAGACAGAAAGAATCCTAAGTCTTTACAGGTAGGATACAAAAAGGTTACATGTGGCGTGCTACTCGCAGTACCTCTGAGTGCTTTGATTTCAGTTGAACTGCTTGTCCTTTACATTGCCGTGATTGTAGGCCTGATGCTGAGCTCTCACCAACATAAATAAAAAGATTATATTAGTCTCAGCATGGACAAACTGCTGAAAAAACTGCATATTTGGTTTTTGAGATGCATTGCTTTACAAGTACAACAGCTAACTTTCTAATCTCTTGTCAGAATCTGATTTTAGTCACCATCAGAAAAGTTTGCTGAGTATCTCTATGCAAAACAGCTTATTTTCTAATGTGACATATATCAAGAAAGTAATACGTGGCATTCTTGCCTGGTGTCCTTAATTGTTCAGAAGCTCAGACCTCCTTGGTAGTGCTGTAGTTAAAAATAATTAAATAAATATAAAAGGACCTTAGATGTTGGAAAAGGAAAGTAAACTTTTTTGTCTTGCAGTAATAGCTCTGGAGGATACAGTACTACTGATGGTGGCATGTATGCTACCATTGACATAAGCTTCCCCAGGTGCTTGTTGTAGACTCCAGACAACAGGAATAGTATATCAACAGACTGAATAGATCTGGAACAGCAGAAATCTAGGATTAAGAAAAGATTTGACTTCAGTAATTCAGAGCCTTCTTACAGTGTAATAGTTCATTATAATAAGATGCTTTAATCTGTTGGCAGATGGCAAAGAAAATCAAATGGGGGAAAATAACAATAAGGGGCGTATTTCCATAAGGGCACATTTGGGTCTCAGGCAGATAATTCTAATTTACTACAACTGGAGTTGTATATGTGTTTCATTCACATACCAAGTAAAATGTGCATCTGTAATTGTCTCTCAATACTGGTAACTCCTTACATGACCTTGAATTTTCAAATGAATTTCTCCTAAAATGTTGCTTATCACCATGAAGAATGTGGAGCAAAAATATAAAGAAGTGTTTTCCTTCAGTGTACATGTCAGGTACATCATAGACACGTTCAGGAAAGATTTCCAATGACATAAACAGCACTTAGATACCCCTTCATATTGATTTTGAATGAAAGTTGGGCACCTGCCTTTGCAAAGCTCCTCTTTTGTGTTTCCAGTGAGGCTATAGCACAGAGGCAACAGTGTTTGAGCTTCAAGGGAAGTGTTTAAAAATACACTACTAAAATAGTGGCCCAGAAGCTTTGGTTTTATCTCTTAATAGTTATCACCTTTCTTTGCCACCTCATTGTGGTTCACCTGTGAACTCCATTTAAGACTAATGCCAACTCATCCACTGAGCTGGGACTCAGGATCATAGATCCTTAATTCACCCAAATCATTCCACTGAGTCTGGCCTTCAATACATTCTTTTCCCTCCCATGCTTCTCCCACATACTATTAGCCTTGAAATAACTCAGCATCTGTTTTTGATGGTAAATTTTACAGTGAGAGCAAAAAAGTGTCAGAAAAAAGAATTACTTCTATCATTTGAGAGTCAGTTAGAATGAAGAAAGATTGCTTGATCTTTTAAAACATGAAACTAAGGGAGTGTGTCTTCCTTCGTGAGTCTACAGTGCTTCCGCAAATGGGTCCACAGTAAATTGAAATTCTCAGAGGTACACAATAGAAATAACAAACAATAATCAAATTGGAAAAAAAAAGAAACTAAAAAGAACAGCAAGACAATAACAGTTGAAGAGTTGTGCTAATGATAAAGCTAACTTGTGTTTCAATTGGAAGGTTCCTATCTTCACGAAAGAGATTTCATTCTTTTCTTCTTCTTTTCAGGAGAAAAATAGCAAAAAGAAATGTTGTGTTAGAGTTACTATTTTTTGACAACCCTATACATAGGAACATCTGAACCTTATTCTAAATTGTGTTAGTGAAGAATATAGGAGTAAAAAATAAATCATCTTTAGCGAACAGTAATTGAATCCTAAGACTGGAAAGTAGCCTTGAATTCATTAGGAAAGAGAGACTTCACATGAGGAGATCTTGGTTTTTGCTTGGTTCTGCTACAGGCTTCCTGAGAGCCTTCTAGAATCACATTCAGTATGGCTGTACCTCAGTTTCTCTATCTGTGGAATAAGGGACATAAACTTAGTTGTTGTGAAGTACGATAATATTTAATGTTTGTCCCAAAGGGCAGAAGTAATTACCATGTTCATTTGATTCTAAGCCAAAGTTTTTTATTATGGGGGAAACAAAGCCTTGTCTTAAAATTGCACATCACAACTGGGAACGGTGAGAAACAGCTGTGCAGGAGCCCAGCTAGGGCAGAGACAGCAGCAGCAGTATGCAGCAACAGCTCTGCTCCCTGCACAGATTCCCTTCCTTCCCCTCACTTGCTAACAGGGATCCAGGCATAGAATGAAGAGTCTGCTGTTGCTTTAGTCTCCAGCCTGCCCCATGCTACAGGAAGTAGCTGTGCTGGGAGCCCAGCCCATAGGGTGGCCCTTGGTCCTGCTTTATACCAGACCATCCTGTTTTTAAACCTTTATCTTCTGTCTGTTCCTGAATTGTCCTCTACATGTTCTTGCAAGTCTATTGGCTGTGCCTAGAGGTAGGGTGGTGCATGGCCAGGAGATGCAAGGTTCCAAGACAGCCAGGTAGGGAGATAGCGAGATCCTAGGGGCTGGTCACTCTGGGCACCTATAGATGTGCAACGAGGCTGCTCTGAAATGCTGTAATTACAGTGTTTTGGAACAGACTCGCTTAATCAAATCTGCTGGAGCATGGTAATTACTGTGCTCCAACAGATTCCAGCATCATGTGTATCAGCACCCCCCATGCTGAAAAATGGCAGCAGGAGCACTTTAACTAAAGCTTGTTTGACAAGGATGCTGATACATGTGACACTCCAGGCACTTTAATTAGAGTTAAAGTACCCCCTCACTCCCAGAGCACATCTGTAAGCACCCTCTGTGCCTGCATGTGGAGCTGTGGCTACGGCAAGAGCTGAGGCACTGCTGTGTTCGTGAGTTCCTTGACCCTTGGCTGGGCATGTGTGAGTGGACTTGGGCCCTGGGGGCAGCTGAGCTGCCAGGGCCAGGCAGTTGGTCTGCACATGCACCCTTCCTGTACCTCTTGCCTTGGCACAAGGTAATGGTTTCGAGAGCAGGAAGGTGGAGCAGTGCATTTTTATCTGCTGGAATGCCAGTGGAACTGGGAGGAGGCTCTTGTCACCTGCTTTGTGCCCACAGAGCAGCACAGTGAATCCCTAGGGTGTCCTTCTGCACAGGGAGGGGGAGCTTTAGGCAGAGAGGCCTCCAGGCTCCTGGGCAGCTGGGCCAGCTCATTAAGTCATTTAATAGATTTTATAGATTTCATAGACATTAGGGCTGAAAGGGACCTTGTGAGATCATCAGGTCCAGCCCCCTGCCCAAAAGGCAGAAAGTCAGATAAGCATCCAAACACTTCTTGAACATGTCCAGAGTTAAGTGCTTGGACCATTTCTGGGGGGAGTATATACCAGACTCTGGAGACTCAGATGGTAAAGAAGTTTTTCCTTCCAGTCTAAAATGGTCTTCCATCAGTTTGTGACCATTTGATCTTGTCTTCCCTTGGGACACCCTGGTGAACAGACATTCTTCCAGGACCTGGTGCACATCCCGATGTACTTATAGGCTGCCACTAAGTACCCCCTGAGCCTATGCTTTTCCAAGCTAAAGAGTCCCATGCCTCTCAGTCTTTCCTCATAAGGCCTGCTTTCTTGACCTCTGATCATGTGCATGGCTCTCCTCTGGACTCTGTCAAGCTTCTCCACATCCTTTCTAAAGTTTTGAGCACACAACTGGATGCAGTACTCCAGCTGCGGCCTCACCAAGGCCCAATAAAGTGGGAGGATGACATCTTGGGTCTTGCTTGAGATGCATCGGCAGATGCAAGCCAGGGTTTTGTTTGCTTTGCTAGCCGCAGCATTGCATTGGTGGCTCATATTCATCTTGTGGTCAGTCATGACCCCTAAGTCCCTTTCAGTTGTAGTGCTAGTGAGTGTAGCACTGCCGAGCCTATACGTATGATGTGGGTTCTTTCTCCTGAGATGGAGCTTGCATTTCTCTACATTGAAAGTCATCACGTTTAGATCCGCCCACTTTGTGAGCCTCTCCAAGTCGGCCTGAATCCCCAGCCTATCCTTTAGTGTGACTGTGGATCCTCATAATTGGTGTCATCTGCAAATTTAGCCAGTCTATTCCTGACACCCAAATCCAGGTTGTTTATGAAAGAGTACTGTTAAAGATTACTGATCTGAGTACTGAACCCTGAGGGATGCCACTGGTCACCATGCGCCATGTTGACTCAGTTACATTGACTACAACTCTCTGAGTGCAACCACACAGCCAGTTCCCCAGCCATTGGACCATAAGGTTGTTGAGGCTGCAGTTCCCCAGTTGTTATGAGCATCATGGGAGACCAAATCAAAGGCTTTTTTTAAATCCAAGTAAATTACATTAGCCTCTCTTCCCCTGTCCAGGTGACGTGTCACCTGGTCATGGAAGGAGATGAGGTTGGTCAGGCATGACCTACCTATAATGAAGCCAAGTTGGCTGTCTCTCAGAATGATGGCTTCTGTTAGCCTAATGTTGATAGATTCTTTAATAATTTTTTCCATGATCTGTCCAGGGATTCAGGGCAAACTGATTGGCCTGTAGTTCCCCCGATCTTCCTTCCTTCCTTTCTGAAGATAGGTACCACACTGGCCCTCTTCCTGTATTCAGGAACTTCTCCTGAGTGCCACAAGTTCTCCAATATCCTTGTCATTCGTCATGCTTAGATGTCAGCTAACTCTTTTAGCATTCTTGGGTGCATTTCATTAGGGCCTGCTGACTTGTGGATGTCCAACCTGTTAAAGTGTTCCCTCACAAGGTCTTCATCAAATGTAGGTGTGTGGTCACCTGTACTCTTGTAATCCCAGGTCTTCTCAGGCAGAGCTGGTGAAAAACCACCTTTGGGCAGGTGAAAAACTGATGCAAAGTAATTGTTAAGGAGATTAGCTTTTTCCTGGGTGTTGGATGTCAGCTGCCTTATTGGATTCAGCAGGGGCCCAATGTTGCCCTTATTTCTTTTTCGACTTCCCATGTATCTGAAGAAGGACGTTTTATTGTCTTTGATTCCTGTAGCCAGTCTGAGCTCGGTTTTGGCCTTGGCTTTTCTGGTCTCTGTACAGGTGTGGGCTAGTGAAGCATAATCCTCTTTAGAGGTATTTCCCATCTTCTAACCCTTGTAGGCTTCTCTTTTAAGATTCAGGAGGTCCATGAGTTGCCTACTGAGCCAAGGGGGTCTCCCAGCCCTTTTACTACCTTTCCTACAGGCTGGAATAGACCTCCCTTGTGCTTTTAGGATCACGTCCTTAAGGAGCAACCACTCATCTTGGACTCCCTTCCCTGTCAGATCATTGTCTTTCAGGGCCTCAACAACCAACCTCCTGAGTTTACAAAAGTCTGCTTTCCTAATGTTGAGGATTTCTACATTTCTCACTGATTTGCCAGCCTTGCAATGGATAGAGAAGGTGATCAACTAAAGATGACTCTCACCAAGGTCCCCTTCAATCCTCAGGTCGCTGACTGGATCATCCCCTTTGGCCAGTACCAGATGTAGCAGCACCTCATCTCTTGTCAGCTGGTGGATTTCTTGAGTCAGATAGAGCTCATCAATGTAGCCGAGGAAGCTTTGCTGACTGATCAGATTTAGCTGAATGCTTTTCTCATGAGATGTCAGGGTGGTTGAAATCACAAGTGACAAACATTATTTTTCCTCTAGGACGGGCAAACTTGTCTGTCTCCTGAGGAAGAAAGGAAAAGTCCTGCTGGGCTGCTGGCTGCACAGCCATAGGCATCCAACATCCACTGACCCCATTCAGTCCAGCTCTGACCAGAATGGGGCCAGAGCAGATTCCTGGGTGCCCAGTGTCTGTGCTGAATACTGATAATGGGGGAAGTGACGTCCCAGTGTGGTTTGTGTCCTGGCTTCCAAGTGTGAAGCTGGGCTAAAGTGAGACTGGATCCCAGTGTGGGGAGGGGGTACTTGAGCCTCACACCTGCTATGCCAGGTTCTCTTAAGATTGGACTGTCTGGAGAGAATGGCAATGCCAGGGGTTATGTGAAACCACGATGCATGGGGAGTGAGGTGATTCTGCCTGCAGGCTGAACTGCAGAGGCTCACAAACCTGCTGCTGATTCTAGCACTTGCTGTCCCTCATTTCACAGGGTGCCACTTGTTCATCGGCATGGAGTTCATGGACTTTTTGTGGTGGCCCTGCCCTTTGCTGCTGATTGGCCAAGGGGCCTGGTGACCCCACCCCTTACTGCTGATTGGCTGAGGAGGTGGCACCCTGCCCCTCATCACTGATTGGTTGGGGGTGGCGCAGTGATCCTGCCCCTCACCAAGGGGATGTCCTCTATTCTGCAGATGCGTTAATGGCCACCTTACCAGCTTGGCACCCTTCAATTTTTTCCTTCGCTGCCCTGTTTCATTCTCCTGTCTCTGTAGTGAGCAATGTGGGGAAGGAGAAGTCTGCAGGATGCCAAGCCAGGCTCTCAGCACCAGGGCATCTTGCAGTGTGGACTTCTATTTGTGCCTAGATCAGCAAGGAAAGCCATAGAAGGAACAGGTAAATGGTGGGGTGCCAGTCAGTAGTTGGGGAAGGGATGAGGGACAGGATACCTACTTCCTTGCCTTGGCTGCCCCTGCTTTCCCAGCTTTTCTTGCTGCAGCAGTGAGGGGACAAATTTAAGATGACCCCTTCTAATAATTAGATTCAAGACACGGAACATTATAACAAATCTATATTTTTTTCATGTCTAGAATCTAATTATTGGGGGTGATCTTAAATTTGAAGTAGTCTTAAAACCAAGTAAATATGGCATGTTAGGATAAATTATTAGTATTGCATTAATTATAATCACCAACTATTAGGAACATTTAAAGTGCTATCAAAGGAGCCATTTAGATCTGACATACTCTGCTACTTACTGAAGAATAAAACATTTGATGAAAATATTTTCTTCTGCTATTTATATCTTGTTCTTTTATTAATGTTTAAGTATACATTCATAATGCTGGGCGCATCAACATGTTTATTAATGGACCTTAGCCACTGAGCATATAGTGCTTTCTTAATAAAGTACTAACTAAATGCATAGTACCTAGAGTTACTGCACAGTAGCACTGGTGCATGGTTATTTAGTAATGCTTACTGTGCATTGGCTTAATAACACTGCACAGTAGGTTATTAACATGCTTTTTGCCATGAAACACTACTATGCAGTATTACTAGGCTAATGTGCACTAAGCATCTTGTGTAGGTGTGCCCAAACAGTATAAATTGCACTTAAGTCATCAGTACCATGGGCTTAATAGATCAGCCCAAGACATGTTTTAAAGCATTGGATCAATAAACTAGCTCAAGAACATAATTGTTTGAAGTTCTTAGTGACTACAGTTACCATATGTCTGGGTTTTCCTGGACATGTCCTCTTTTTGGGTCCTCACATCTCACTCTCGGTGGCTTTTAAAAAATATCAACAAATGTCTGGCATTTTGCTCTGCTCAGCATCAAAGTTTTTGCTGGGACTTCCCAGTTTCCCTGGCACTTCCCACTTCCCAGCTGGTGCTGGGGGAAGCTGTCTGGATACTGGGGCTGGAGCACAGCAGGGTGTGGGAGGTTCATGCCCATCCAGTGGGGGAAGGACACAGGGTGGCCCTTTGGGGGCAGCAGGGAGCTGCATGACCCGGCTGGTGCCTGTGCTCGCGAGGGTGGGGCAGCTGGGAGATGCTGCAAAGATAGGGGGTGCAGGG
>NW_017729033.1:97481611-97482813 GCF_001723915.1 Gavialis gangeticus | reverse complement strand
GGGCACTGACAGGGCTGGGGGGGGCTGGGGTTGGCAGCACAGGGCACAGGCAATGCCAGGGGGTTGCAGGTCTGGAGTGAGGGGCATCAGCAGGGATGGGAGGGTTGTGGCTTGGGAGTGAGGGGCAGGGGCAGGGCATGGGCATATCACTGCTCCTCCACCCCCTGATCATATTACCACTCCCCTCCTCAACAGGTGTCCTCTTCTTTGAAACTAGAAATATGGTAAGTTACTAGTGACACCAGCGTACAATCAATATAAGATAATACAATAACAATTATATGACTAAGGTTACTGATAAATGTAAGAAAGGTGGCTAAATAAAAGAAGCTTTAGTACAGAAAAACATCACTGCGGACATATTTTTAGATTACATGGTGTCCACTGTTCTAAAATATGACTAGTACATAACATAAATAACAAATTGCAGCTAGCACCTTGGGTTATATAAGTTACTCTCTTATTTATTAAAAAAAAGATAAAAATTGGATAAGCTGGCAGGTATTGAATTTGTAAGTGACATTTCAATGAGAAACAAGCGTCTTTTACTGTAAGGCAGCCAGTGGAATGACATGAAGATTTCTTAAGCTTTCTACCCAGTCATCTGAAAAGTTTTATTAACTTCCTTTCTATAATTCAGCTCTTTCTCAAAATCTAATTGGTAATTAATATTAATCAAGACGACACATACACAGACACCATGAATGCTTTGTAGAAATTATGTTTTTGATTGATCTTTACCCCCTTCCATGCTGGTAGTTCGTATGAATCCAAGTTAATTATTGACTAATAGATAGGAGTAAAAAGAACACTCCAGAAAACTACCTCTGGTCATGTCGTTTTCCAGTAAGCAGACTAATGCAGCCACGTTGTAAATTGGAACTTGTTTGGTTTCTTGCTTTCTTTCAAGGTTACTTCTAGTTAACTGTGAAATATGCAATTGATAGGGTTGTATATGAACATGTTTTATATTGTATGATTTAAAATCTCTTCCCTGCCACATTATATTCAGAATAATGACTTTTGCAACAGAAATTAGAGAAGTAACAAGAATCCAGTTGGACAATGGCAAGAAACTACAGTCTTGTATTACCTAGCAAAGAGATGTTCAGTAATACAATTATAAACTAAAGTCAAATCCTGAAACTAGTAATCTTCTTCTGTTTTCATAGATTTCATACACATTAGGGCTGGAAGGGACC
>NW_017729033.1:97476160-97478113 GCF_001723915.1 Gavialis gangeticus | reverse complement strand
TGTACCAGGGCTGGGGCAAGGGTGGGCTCCCTTAAGTGCCTCTCCCTTAAGTGCCTGTTCTCTGAGGAAGGCTCATTAGTGAACACTGATCACCTATAACAGTGACAAATCAATCTACAGTTGGAGTTCTTTCTTAGTTCAGTTAGTTAAGTTAGTTGCTGATTTAATAATTAATGTAAATTAATAAGCACTTCTCATCCAAATAGATCCCGAAACATTTAGCTTATTGTACTATAGGGAATCACTTTGCCCAGCATTCAGGTTAAAAAATGTATCCATTTTAAAAGTTCACTGAGACATTGTTAAAAAAAAAAGTACAGTATCAAAGAATGTAAAATCCAACATTAACTACAGGTGATAATTTTAGGAAGACTCATTTTATTCTTTGCTAAAATTGCCATCTTAAAGACAGACATTTTTCTGTCATTTCTTTATGTAGGTAGTTTATCATTGTAAGTCTTCATATTTTTAGGGATAACTGGGCACAAAAAAAAAGTGAAGAGAAAGTGATTTGTCTGCTTTTGTCCATTTCAAGATCTGTCAAGTGGCTCTTCAGAATTGTATCATATATTGAAGAGGTCAAAATGTCGAGTGCGAGAAGAACGCAATGGATGGAGGTTTAGGGTATATAAAGAAGTGGGAACAGAGTTTAAGCTAGAGAGAAAATGTGTAGCATCTTGATATGCAAGATAGGAAAAATGTAAATGTACTCTGAAAAAATAAATGTATTGTGGATTTTGTTTGGTTTTCAAAAGTGGAAAATAATGGGGTTTTCCCTTTTTAAAAAAAATACAATTTTGATATTGGGTGTTTAGTTGTAAAACATGACTTTGAAACAAATGACATACTTCCTTAAATTTGCTTTACATTTGAATATCAATTTGTGGATGCAAACAATTCAGTCAGCTTTACTGGAAATACTAAGGCCATTTCTATACTGCTGTCACTCAAGTGCTTGCAGAATCATAAGGAGATTCCTCAGCATCCTTTCAACTAGCTAGCTTGGCTTCCTGTAGCAGCCTATAGCCATGGCAAGACAGAGCTCAGCATGGACTAATTTACTGTGCTGAGAAGCAGTTTAAAGCAGCTCAAAGATCAGAAGAGAATAAGAATTGAAGGAGTGATGACATTTACAAGGATTTTACAAGGAAGAAATTAAGGGATCGAAAAATTGTTTGAGAAAATCTATGAAGAGAGATGTTGGTTGGGATGAATACAGATGATAAAAGAAAGAAAGAACTAGGCAGGGATAAATCTAAGGCGGGGGGGGATACTGGTGCACTCCCACCACCACTGATTCCTAGTTGACCCAGAATTTAAAATCAACTGCGAACAGTGACAGCAGCATTTTTATGTAGGCTGCACTGACAGAATCACTTGACTTGATGGCTCATTACCTGTTTCCTTTTAAACTCTTCACACTACAAGTGTTAACAACCTCTCCTTTTTTTGTGATCTTGATGTTCCACTAATCAAGCTGTCCTTTCTTCTGTAATTCTGTTAGCTGCTCCTCTTAATGTAGCTCCTATTTCACAGACCCTGCAGACAATATTTTTAGTTAGAGTTAAAAACACAAACTCAGGTGACCATCTGATCAGCTGCAGAAGTAACTTTCAGTTTATCATTGGATGCATTGTCATTGTGGTCTAAGCTAGATTTTTTTAATGAATGCAATAAAGATGTATGTTTAATTTGAATTACTGCAGAACAAAAGAGACAGAATTTAAAATTAAGTTTGCCTAATTTGTTTTGGGTTTTCTAAAATACATGATGTAGCAAATTAATGCACATTCCAATAAAGTTATATGTATGTGTTGCTTTGATTTTTAAATGGAATAATATGGCCATTGACCCCTAGCAGATCAGTAAAGTTTCTGGTTTCTTTTTAGCTGCAGAAAAATGTGTGTTATTATAGGTGATAATTCATCCCATCTTGGAATTCTTAGACTTGGA
>NW_017729033.1:97464049-97471160 GCF_001723915.1 Gavialis gangeticus | reverse complement strand
CAATTTCTGGTTTCTTTTTAGCTGCAGAAAAATGTGTGTTATTATAGGTGATAATTCATCCCATCTTGGAATTCTTAGACTTGGAATTCTTGAGGCATCTCTCAGAGGCCATACAGTCTAGGGACATGGTCGTCATGAGGCACCTAAACTACCCTGACATCTGCTGGGAGGAGCAATCAGCCAAATCCAACCGTTCACATAGGTTCTTAACCTGCATGCAGGACCTTCACCTAATGCAGGAGGTATACAGTCCCAGTAGGGGGAATGCCTTACTGAACTTGGTGTTGGCTACAGGGGAAGAACTGGTAGGGGAGCTGCAGATTCATGGTCACCTTGAGGTAGTGACCACCAATCAATGGAATTCACCATATGGCATAGGGTGGGTAAGATAACTACTAGGGTAGAAGTGCTTGACTTTAGGAAGGCTAACTTCAGTGTGCTTAGGAATCTAGTCAATGATACACTGCAGGAGAAAAGTATTGGTGAGATGGGAGTCCAGGAAGAGTGATCATTCTTAAAGGAAGCGATCCTTCAGGCACACAGGGAGACTATCCCAGTATGAGGAAAAAGGGGGAAAGGAGCCAAAAAACTTCCTCAGCTCAACAGGGAAATCCAGGGGAGCCTAAGGGCAAAAAAAGAAGGCATATAGGTGGTGGAAGCAGGGGGAAGCTACCAAGAAGGGGTATACCTACTTGACCCACACTTAGTTTCATAGTTTCTAGGGTCAGAAGGGACCTGAGTAGATCATCGAGTCTGACCTCCTCCAGGGAGGCAGTTAGAAAAGCCAAAGCAACTACAGAGCTGAGTCTGGCAACACAAATTAATGACAACAAGAAGTCTTTTTTTTATGTTTGTAGGGGGTAAAAGGAGGGCGCAGGGCAGCATAGGACTCCTACTGAACTAGAAGGAGCAATTAGTGACAGAGAGGGGGGACAAGGCTGAGCTAGTCAATGAGTTTTTTGCCTCAGTGTTCCTGAGCAAGGCTCTATATATGTCTCCTAATGGGTTCTTAGATGGGCATCAGAGGGACGCCAGCCCACCAACTGTTGATGCTAATTTGGTGCAGAGTCATTTAGATCCATTGGATGTGTTTAAGTCAGCAGGCCCAGATGAGCTGCATTCAAGAGTACTGAAGGAATGTCAAAGCAGGACCACTGGCACAGCTGTTTGAGCACTTGTGGTGCTCGGGTCAGGTCCCAGAGGACTGGAAAAAGACCAGTGTGGTCCCTATTTTCAAGAAGGGGAGGATGGAGGATCTGAGTAATTATAGGCCAGTCAGTCTCACCTCCATCCTTGGAAAGGTCTTTCACAAAATGTTTAGATGCAGGAGTAGAGGTGGATGTCATTTTCTTGGACTTTAGCAAAGCCTTTGATACAGTATCTCATCCTATTCTCATACATAAATTAAGAGGCTGTGACATAAATGTTTATACAGTCTGGTGGGTGGAAAATTGGCTTAGCAGTCACACCCAGAGAGTGGTAGCAGCTGGGTCAGTATCGACCTGGAAGGATGTGGGTAATGGGGTCCTGCAGGGTTCAGTCCTTGGACTTGTGATCTTCAATATCTTCATCAGTGACTTGGATGTGGGTGTGAAGTATACTCTGTCCAAGTTTGTGGATGATACTAAATTGTGGGTTGAAGTGCACACTGCAGAGGGTAGGGAATGATTGCAGGTAGACCTGGACAGGTTAGAAAAGTGGGCAGTACACAGTAGGATGCAGTACAACAAGAACAAGTGCTGAGTGCTGCACCTAGGGCGCAAAAATATCCAGCACACCTACTGGCTGGGAAATGACCCTCTCAGCAGCCCAGAAGTGGAAAGGGATCTCGGAATCATAGTGGACTCCAAGGTGAACATGAGTTGTCAGTGTGACAAAGTCATCAGCAAAGCTAACCACACTTTATCATGCATCAGCAGATGCATGACAAATAGATCCAAGGAGGTGATACTTCCCCTGTATGCAGCATTGGTCAGACCACAGTTGGAGTACTTCAGCCAGTTTTGGGCACCATACTTCAAGAAGGATGTTGATAGACTCGACAGGGTCTAGAGGAGGGTGACTTGTATAGTTAGGGGCTTACAGGACAAGCCCTATGGGGAGAGACTGAGGGACCTGGACCTCTTCAACCTCCACAAGAGAAGGCTGAGAGGTGATCTTCTGGCTGTCTATAAATTCATTAGGGGGATGCAGCAAGGGATCGGAGATGCTCTCTTCACCAGGGCACCTCTTGGGGTAACAAGGAACAATAGTAACAAACTGACAGCAGATTTAGGCTGGATATCAGGAAAAACTTCTTCACAGTAAGAGTGGCCAAAATTTGGAATGAGCTTCCAAGGGAGGTGGTGCTCTCCCCTATCTTGGGGGTCTTTAAGAGAATGTTGGATAGGCACCTGGCTGGGGTCATCTGACCCCAGCACTCTTTCCTGCCTAGGCAGGGGGTCGGACTCAATGATCTGTTGAGGACCCTCCCGCCTCTAGCATCTATGAACCTATGAATCATCTGCAGCCCCCCTTTTCAAAATCCTCGATCTGCCCATGGAAATTAGAGGCCTTGGCAAATTAGCTTGTTAAAGAGGGCTTTGCTAGAGTGCAAGGGATGAAACCTGGATCAAATGGGAGTGAAGAGAGAATTATCGGAAGACAAGTTAAATTGTTGAAAAGAGACAGTGTACTGAAGTGCCATAAGGTCATGAGATGAGAAGCGTATGTAGGTTGAAATGAGGTATATTTATTTGAAAAAAATGAGATACCAATGCATGATTGAAAGCTGAAGAAAAGATCCAGATTACAGATAAGTCTGAAAACAGAATATGGGATCAGAGGGTCATGCTGACAGATTACAGTGGAAAGTAGGACAGAGACTTCTGTCAGTGACTAGGTTGGAGGCAATAGTAGGAAGGATGAAAGGAGAGGATTAGCGTTCTAGGTACAAGGCATCGATTTTCTCTTGGTTGAAAATGGAAGATGTCTGGTTTAAACAAGAAGGGATGGTTTGATGAGAAATGAACAGTAAAATAGACTTATCAATTATTGTAAGTGCAAGAGTCAGAGTTAGTTCTGTGGATAAGCAGGAAAATAGCAGGTGTAAAAGAAGAAGTAAAAATATAATGGAATAAATTTATCAAGTGTGTATATTTTCTTACAAGATACTGAGTGGCACAGAACGGAGGACAGCTTAATGAGGGATGACTGTAAGTTAGGCAGCATGAAATGGATAGAAAAGGGGAAAAAAGAATTAAAGGAGTGGTCAAAAGAAAAGAACTGAACTCCTCCCCCATGTATCCCCCCATCCCCCCGAGAACAGAGACTCCATAAAATGAAGAGAGGTTAGCAAAATAAAGGGGCAATAGCAATGGCCAGTGAAAAGAAATTTGGCTTCAACACAGCTATAGGTCTGTGAAGTTAGGTTAAGGGAGCATTTGTGACAAAAATAGAGCAGGACTGCAGAGGGAATGAAGACAGAAAATGAGAGGTGGTGTGATGAGTTGGGGTGTCAAAAAAAAAAGGCTGAAGTAGAAGAGAGAGTATTGGGGGGAGAAGGTGTTTGAAATGACAAAAACAGTAAAGGAACAGGATTGTGCTGACCTAGAATGCAGGGTATGTAAAAAGTGAAAGGAGGAAACACTGCTATAGGGAAACAGCCACCACCAAAGTGGAGGTGCTTTTCTGAGAGTAGATAGGTAGAAAGAACAGAAAATTCACTCCTCATAGCTAAGACTTTTAGAAATAATTTCTTGAATTTCAAGTGAAATATGGGAAGGAGGCATAGTTTTTCAGAGCATAGGCTGTGGGTTGGAGATATAGATTGGAAGGGATCTGAGAGCTAAAGAACCTGGATGGCTCTAATGATAGGATGAATAGGTGAATTTGTGGAGGTGAGCTAAGGCTTTGTGAGGTGGGGAGAGTGTAGTAGATCATACATAAGGTCAAAACGTCATTACAGCTTGTAGATTCAGGAAGGATTGTTATAATATCAAATGAGAGAGGATGAAGTGCCAAATGGGACAGAGGACATGATCCAAAATATAAATCCATGAAGCCTTGTCAGAGCATGAAGTGGGCTAATATAAATAATAAAAACAAAAAGAAAACAAAAGACAAAACAAAACAACAAACAATTCCTCTTTCTCTTCTGACTCCACAATATGGCACTTGTGACAGATCTGGATGATTCACTACAGCTAATGATTAGCTATGGTTCAGAAAACACTTGCCATGATGGAGGATTGTCCAAAAGTCTCTTACAACCCAGATGACAACTGTAACCATTACTATATAATAACCAGGGACAGAACATACATTACAAAAGAGTGCACTGATTTAGCTTCTTGACCGTTTTTGTGTTTGCTACTTTTTCTAATTTTACATTTTTATCTTTGTAGGTTCACATTGAATAATTTGCAGATACTTGTTTTATGCAGAGCTGATCTATCCTCTCTTCAGGAGACTCTTTTTGGGCAAACATTATCCTGTCATTAATTGAACATAGGTGGGGCAGATTGTTAATGGTCAGTTCCACAAAACAGAGCTTTCAAAGATGCAAGCTGCTATCAGTGTACATTCATTAGATTCCTGCACAGTAGTTAAGACTCTTTAAGCCCAGCGGCATAGAATCGTAGAAAATTAGGGTTGGAAAGGACCTCAGGAAGTCTTCTAGTCCAACCTCCTGCTCAAAGTATGACCAGCCCCAACTAGATCATCCCAGCCAAAGCTTTGTCTATCCAGGTCTTAAAAACCTCCAAGGATAGAGACTCCCCACCGCTTGGGGGAACGTGTCCAGTGTTTTACTACCTTCCTAGTGAGAATTTTTTTTCCTAATATCTAACCTAAACTTCCTTTGCTGCAACTTGAGACTGTTGCTCCTTGTTTTGTAATTTGTCACCACGGAGAACTGTCTAGCTTCATCCTCTTTCAAATCCCCCTTCAGGTAGTTGAAGGCTGCTATTAACAGTCCCCTCTGTCTCCTCTTCTCTAAACTAAATAAACCCAGTTCCCTCAGCCTCTCCTCATATGTCATGTCCTTCAGTTCCCTCACCATATTTGTTGCCGTCTGCTGGATTCTCTCCAATTTGTCCACATCCTTTCTGTAGTTGGGGGCCCAAAATTGAACATAGTACACCAGATGTGGCCTCACCAGTGCTGAATAGAGGGGAATAATCACTTCCCTTGACCTGCTGGCAACACACCTACTGATGCAGCCCAGTATGCTGTTAGCCTTTTTTGCAACAAGGGCACACTGCTGGCTCATATTCAGCTTGATGTCCATTGTAACCCCCAGTACCTTTTCTGTAGAGCTGCTGCTTAGTCAGTTGGTTCCTGGCCTGTATTGGTGCATGGGATTATTCCATCCTAAATGCAGGACTTTGCACTTGTCCTTGTTGAAACTCAGGAGATTTCTTTTGGCCCGATCCTCCAATTTGTCTATGTCACTCTGAATTCTAGCCTTACCTTCCAGGTTATCTTCTACTCCTCCCAATGGTTTGTAAATTCTCTTCACCAGTTAAATTGTTGCAGGATTCCTGAATTAGCATGTATAGTATCCTTCAGTTTTGAATGTCTTGCCATATAGAAGGAATTGTTAGAATTGATCTACAGTCTAAGTCATCTTTATCTCTTTTTTTCTTCAATATATATTGTTATACAGGCTGTCATTGTATTTATGTCTGAGTAAATGTTCTGTTTCTTACTTTTTCTTTATTATGAATTTGAGCAAATTATCCTTCCTGATATGTAGTGTAAATGGTTTCTTATTACTTTTATTCTTGGAACACTATGCATCATTTCACATCAAACCAACTGCATGGGTATGTTGCAAAAAAGTGGGTAAAAAAATTCTAATTTGATGGTTCATTTCCTGAAATTATTGTCTCTCTCAGAGGTAATAATGATCACTGGTGTATGCATTTCTCTATTCAGAAATAAGACAGGGGGCATCTCAAGACATGAGGGTTAATGTGCAGCTCAAAGTGATAAACTCAGTCATCATGCAGAAGTATTGAGGCTGACATTCTTACCCCAGGCTAAATATGCTTGGATTTTGGGAATCTGAACATCAAACACATTATCATGCAAACAATTTCGTTGGAGACAAAGCTTGGGTAGAAGTTTACTTTATGCGTTATAAAATTTGATTTTAGCATATGTCCAGGGGCATGAGATAAGCAAATCTCAGCAGACTTTTATAAGGGATTTTATTTAGTAGTAGATGCCTACCTTTTCACTGTACTGCACATGGTTTTTAGTTATTCATTTCTTGTTTATCTAGCAAGCAGCTACACAGTTTAAGGGTATGAATGTAGAATATCTTCAGGAAGAAATGAAACTTTTAATGTGCTTATGTGCTTCTTTTCTTTCAACTGCTATTTTTAAAAGAAATATTCTGTCCCTGGAAACTATTTCTGTGGGTGAAGAAATAGCACTTGGGTTTGTTCAGTGCACTCAATGAGCAATTACTCTTAAGCTATGTTTGTTGTGCTACAAAGTCCCGTGGATTCTATTACAGAAGAAAACAGTCCTGTGGGGCCACTGAAGTCAGTGACTGTGCCCAATGTTTCTGTTATTTCTGTTTTTCTTTTTCTATGGAATGAATAAGTACTTGAGAACATATCTAAACCCTTGGAGGGCAGTCTCTCCTCTAACCCCGTTGTCTCTTCTCCTTCCCATTTATTCTTCCATCCCTCCCCCCATTCATTCTATGCCCAGCATTCAATAAAATCCTAGGAGATTATACACATATGCCAGCTGTGTTAAAAGAACATAATTAAAGTTGCAGAGTCAAGCACTTAAAAGTTAGGAACAACCAGAATTAAGCTGTGCTACGGAACCTTAATTTGACCCATATCACATATGCATCATGATGTGACCTTTACAGGATCACAACTATTTTTCCACAGTATCAGTGACTCATTCAGTGGGGAGCAGTTACCTGGGGAGCCAGGCTCAGCTGGGGACAGTGGTGATGGTGGGTAGGTTTTCCCTTCTCTGTACCTGCTCCTGAGTTGGTGGGTACACCCAGGAGATATGGCAGGAAGGGGATCCCCCTGATGCTGCCACTCCCTGCACAGTCTGGAATGACTGCAGCTCTAGAGCTGCTCCCCCCCCCCCCCCC
>NW_017729033.1:97454078-97463947 GCF_001723915.1 Gavialis gangeticus | reverse complement strand
CCCCCCCCCCCCCCCCCAAGTCACCTGGGGGGAGTGGGAACGTGAACAGGCATGGGAAGTGCCACAGAGACAGAAGGGAAAGCGGGGGGTTGGTTCTGATCTGGGGACTTTTTAAGTCTCTGGCTACTGTTCTTGCACCATGGTCCGAAAGAGGGGCTTGACCATAGTGTACTGCCCTCTGAATCCACACCTGGGCAGAGTCTTTGCAGGAACAGAAAGGATGGTCTAAAAGTGATAGCAGCTGAATGCTGTTCTGGAGAATTGCATTTGAACTCAGGTTAAGCCACAAAGTTTTTCTGTAAGACTAAGCCACTCAAGCCACACATTTGACAAATGTCATTAATTGTATGTTTCTCATTTTTTGGCTGCTTGACTAGTATGCACTGGTGTCTGACTTTTAAAGAGCTGAGCTGAGCACTCAGAGTGGCAGTTGATACCAATGGGAACTGCACTTTGAATTTATAAAGTATTATGGTATATAATACCAAGTACTCTGCAAGAATCATATCCTAAGTGTCTTAAATTGGGCATTCAAAATTAGTACAGATTTTCTCCTTGAATATCTCTGGTTCATTTTCTGATCTGTAAATATAGATAAGAATGTCCACCCATCAGACTGAAGTAAATTCATTCATGTTTGTGAAGCATTCAGATACTGTTGTGATGAATACTAAATTCATAGAAAAGTAGGGCTAGAAGGGATCTCAGGAGGTCATCTAGTGCAGCCCCTTCCTCAGGGCCGGATTGTCCCTGGGGAAACCATCCCAGTTAAGCATTTGTGTAACATGGATTTAAAAACTTCTGAAGATGGGGAACCTGAGTCGATACATCATCCAAACCAGAAAGTAAGCTATTGATGTCTACTCATTGAGTATGTTGATCCAACCAGAGGGTCAGGAGCACTTAATCTGCACCAAGTATAAATTGGCTTTACAGACTAGAAGCACAGGTAACCATGCTGCATTGCATCCAGGATTAGGAAGATTACTTTGACAAGAGTTATGAGAGGCTTGTACTGGAGGTGCCAAAGGGCAATGAGGAGTAGTGGCAGCACGTGACTACTTGAAGAAAGAAGGGCCCCAAAATTGAAGAGGAGCAGATTGAAGCCAGCAATTGCTTTCAAGCACTCTGCAGTGGAACTGCTGAGGTGGAGGCAGAGGAGAGGACACCTGCAAGCATGAGCCAGAGGAGGCATCAGCCTAGAGAGCAGGAAGTGCAAGGCCACAGAGAATCTGCCAAAGCTTATCTATCCTTTGCAGCACTACCCCTTCTTGCTTATCTATGAAGGCACCAGTGGTACTGCCAGGAATGACACCGACCAGATCAGAGGTGACTGTGAGGCTCTTGGCAGGAGAATTAAGGACTTAGGAGCACAAGTGGTGTTCTCGTCCATCTTTCCCATGGAAGATAGGGATCCAGACGCAGGCCATTGTATCCTGGAAGTTAACATGTGGCTGAAATGGTGCTGTCAATATGAAGTCTTTGGCTTCTTTGACAGCTGACAGATGTTTCTGGGAGGACAGCTGCTGTCAAGAGATGTGGATCCATGTCCACATTTAAAAAAAATGGGAAAGAGCATCTTTGGGCATCATCTGGCCAACCTAGCTTTAAACCAGATTTCATGTGGGATGGTGATCAAACACCTTCCAGCAGCAGAGCGCACACAGTCCAGAGGGGAAAAGACTTGGCAACTTAACTCTGGGAGAGAGCCAGAGAGGACTGCAACAAAAGGGAGTAAGGAGATCAAAATGCAAAATACGTCTGATGCATGTTGTAGTAGGCTACTAAGGGGTGCTCCTGCACTGAGCCACCCATCTCACTGCACCCATCCACCTACCAGTCTCTGAGCACCTCCCTGGGGCCCCTCACGTCCTCCCTTCCTGGAGCACACCTGCAAGCCTGTGGACAGTGGTGCCACCACTCAAGAGTCTTGGTCTGTTAATGGCTCTGTGCCTCTTGACATACACAAGCTTTATTGACCTGAAAGGTGCTTGACTCGCTGCAAGAATTTGGGGTGTTTACTTTAGCCTGAAGCCCAAAAAGACACCTCCTTTAATCATCCAAACCAAGGGGGCACAAAGGTATGGCTCTCCCAACAAGTCCACCACTCTTGGTACAGTGTAGAACTTGATTGGTTACAAAGGGAAGGCTTGGGGTAGGATACAGGATAAAGAAATATCAAAGAATACCCTTAGAGCAATGTAGCTGGGATAGCTTTTGATTATGCATATGCAGTACTGTAAGCTATGTATCTAGATGGATCTCAAGTAGCTTACTCGCATGTATTATCCAGAGGCAGGTGGAGATTCCCTCTGGAGGCAGGCAGTTCATTGACCATGAGTTTCAAGAGAGAGAGAGCGAGTTTCAAATGGTCCAGCTTCTTTGAGAGTCCTCATCATGGCTGTCACCCCTCCTCCTAGGCAGTTTTTAACTGATATAGACCTTATGACCTCGCTCTGGAATCCAATGGAAACTAGCTGAAGTTGGCTACAAGCCAGTCAATTGGAAATGCATCACTGATTGCCTGGTAGACTGGGACGGGCTCCAGCCCGCTTCTAGTCATGAGGTCCTTGTTAAGATAATAGTGGTTTAAGTTCCCTCCATGATACCTGAGGTCTCACACATAGACTAGAGGAATGCTTAGCAACTAGAGTGATAGACAGGTAAGCTTTTGTTGGATAATAGAAGGAAATCCAGTTGATCAGGCATGATGGGGTCTTGGTGAATCCATGCTGGTTGTACCCAATCATCTTATTCTTCTCCAGTTGACTGGAAATATCCTTGATTTCTTGAATAAGCACCATGGAAAAGCCCATGAAGAAATTAAAAATTCTAATGAGAATAGTATGCAGTACATAAAGCATGGCATTGTATTGAACAATGAGGAAAATTGAATAGCTGTGGTCTCTCAGCCATGAGGGTGTGTAGCGTGCCCTCGCAGCAAGGAACTTTGTTACCTGGGAATTCCCAGGCTTGCACATGTCCCTGGCCACATGTTCAGTTCTTGGTGTGATGAAAAGCAGCTACAAAGTTGCTACATATGTTTTGTGGAATAACTCTGTAACTTCTTCTTTTTATCACACCATTAATTGACTGAACATGTGGCTAGGTGACCACTAAAGGCATGATTAACTGATTAATCTCACCTTAAGTGTAATGTATAGATGAAGCCTTATTGTTTTACCATGAATAACAGGTGTTCCAACTGTTGTCCATGTTAAAAGAAATGCAAGTTTATGACATTCTGGGAAGATTTATTTTTTTTAAACTCAATTCGCATTAAGCATCTATCTGGTTAGAGTCTTCAAAAAGTTTCAGTACCTGTTAGTATCCAGTAGGAGTTGCTGAAGGGCAACCACTTTTGAAACACTGGCTGTTTTATCTCAACAGCCTAATGGGAACAGGACTCTTTTGAAAGTCTGGCTCTTTATGTCCAGGTTAGATAATTCTTTAAGGGTCCCCAAATCATAGAATGGATCAAGAGGGTATATTTGAAATTCAAATACCTTTTCAAGCAAATATGCTCTGTGTGATCCAGAAAGCACATCTGCAGTTGGTACAAAATCAATCTTATATTGTGTCAAATTTGAGGAGATATATGGGTTTTTTTTATATTTTTAGCAAAAAACATATAATACACAAAATTGGTTTTTTTTACAGTTTGTGTGTATGTGCACCCATGCACACATTTGTGTTTGTGTATGCATGCATGCATATATCATATAATATATATACATGGGTCTATATGACAGAGCACAGGCCTATTCTTCATCAGTTATTGCAGCTTGCAATTTTTCTGTGTGGCATGTTTAGCTGAAATGTAAAACCCTGAAGTAGTGATCCTCAGCCAGGGTGACATGAGATCTTTTTTAGGCTCTTGCAGGGTGCTGTGCAGCTAAGTGTGTAAACACCTACACTAGAGTCATAAAATAAGCCCAGAGATTTTGAATAGGTGGTCACAACATTAAAAACATTCCGACATGTTGAAGTCTTTTGAGTTCTTTGCAGCTGAAGAATTGCTCTATTATTTTTCCATAGTCCAAAAGGAGTCAAGTTATTTTTTTTTCCAAATGGGATGCTGCGTAATTCACAGAAGTACCTTAAGAGTGCTTTAAGTCTAAAACATGGCTCTGCACTGAATCTGCACCCACAGCACAATAGCTCAGATTTTGCAGAAATCATGAAATTGGGCTATGGCTGCAAAATCCACAGGGGAAAAACAAACCTACTAAAAATAAAGTGCTGATTCCCAAGTGGGGGCTCTGAGGTCCTCCCTGTTATGCAGCCCAGCACAAAATGGGCTGCCAGCATGAAAGTGAGTGGGGAAAATGGCCACTGCTCCCACCCATTGCTCCTGATTGGTTGAAAGGTTTCCTGTTGTGCAACCCTGCCCCTCTACCAATCAGCAGCAAGGGGTGGGGCCACATGATGGACTACCCTCTCAGCCAGTCAGCAACAGGGGGCAGGGTCATATGATGGACAGCCTTCTCCATGATCTAAGTTCTTTGTTTTGCTCTGGTTGGTTTGTACTGCTTATGGCATGCAAAATAGCCTAACCTTGGTTCATCCAGATAAACTGGGTCTCGGTTGTGTTGCTAAAGACCACGTGCAGATATTCAGTCCTGACTGGGTGACATTCATGGCATTTGTACACATGCGTGGCTTTTAAAAGCTCCTGGCACCGCAGCATGTGCATTTGCATAAATGGTGAAATGCATGTCAGCACTGAGAAAATGGTGGTGACTGAACTAAAACACATCAAAGGTGTTTTTAGTTCAAAAGCGCATTGCTGCCAGTTTCTGTATGCTGATGCACATTTCTCCATTTATACAAAGGTATGCAACACAGCACCGGGTGCGCCAGCTTGCATGCTCTGCACACTTGATTAATTGAGTTTGCTCTGATTCACTGGATTTCTGGCATGTTGGAGCAGACTAAGGTACATGTATAAATATCCTCAGGCTCTATCTCCTGAAGCAACATAGCTTCTCCAAGAGAAAAAAAAAATGGCCTGGGAGCAACCAGGGTTAAATCACTCCTGGGCATGTTTCTCCCAGGAAACTCAACATATGCACATTTTCACCTGGCTTAACTAGTCACCCCAAACATGGTGCCTAGGGTTTTTTCTCCTACTGCCCCCTGCTGTCCCTTGTTACACTACTGGTTAATCAAACTTATACTTGGTCCACCTTAGACTTCAAACTCTGTTTAATAGAGCTTTGCTCAATTTAAAGCTGGATAGAGCTCTTACATGTTTTCAAGTACTAACTTTGTAGCTGTTTGGCTCTTTTTATTGCTGCATAGTCATTTTTATCATGCAATAATTACTTTGTACTTGTGACTGGTCTTACTTTGCACATGTGGGCAGTCTGAATTGTTGTATGATTAACCAGTTAATTGCATAAGATACGTAAGGGGTAGCAGGGGCCCTAGAGTTGGTCAGCTGGGATTTTTTATTTTTTGTCATTGTTAAGCAACTTAAATATTGTTTTCATTTTAGTTACTAGCCAATTGCCTGTCAGGAATGATGGGGGGGAACATGCGGGGATGGAGCCCTGTGCTTCCCACCCTGTCCAGGCCCACTTCCCCTTTACTTCCTGCTGCTTGGGGTTCGGGCCTGCTTCTCCCCTTCCTACTGCAGGCCTGCCACAGCAGGGTGAGCTGTGGGCCCAGGTCAACCCAGCAGTGATGAGAGAACAGGAGAAGCGGGCTCCAAGCTGATGGGGAAGGGCGGTGGGGGAAGGAGTGAGCCTGGGCCCAAAGTGGGGAGGAGGCCTGAGCCCAAGCTGGGGGAGAAGCCAGCCCGCTGCAGCGGTGGAAGGGAGCAGCGGGCCTGGCCTGACACGGCAGCAGCTGGAGGAGGGGAGGACTGAGCCTCTTCCCCCCCAGGCCCAGGCTCAGTCCTCCCCCCACCTCTCCTCCTCCCCCCATCAGCTCTGAGCCCACTTCTCCCATTCCCCACCACCACTGGGTTGGCCTGGGCCAGCTACTCCCCATGCTGCGGCAACCCAGCTTCACCCCCAGCATGGGCTCAGTCCTCCCTTCCTGCATGTGGCCCAGGCCCACTCCTCCCCTCCCCCTGCCCACCACAGCACGGCTGCTATTCCCCCAATCCGTGTTGGGCCTGCTCCTCCCCCCACCATCGTTGCATTGGCCCACATTGGGCCCTGAAGATGGTGACAATGGAAGGGGGGAGCAGTGGGCTGAGGCCAGAGCCATAGCCTGCCCCTCCCATAGCATTCCAACTCTGCTTCCTGCCCCCCCAACACACACACACCACCACCACTGTCACATGCAAGAAGTAAGGGGGTGGATATGAAGCCAGCTCTAGTGGCCTCATGCCCCCTCCTCCCCCGCTTCATCCTTGCCACCTGTTTGTCAGCCGAAATAAAGTGTTATGGACAGATTTAGGCTTTTATAATATTAGAATAATAGACTAATGGAAACAAAAATAATTTTGAAATTCTTTGCTAAACAGAAGTTCTTAAAACTGTGTATCAAACATTCATTTTAACATAAAATGTTTTGATCTGTAACAGAATATAAGATCTTTCAATCATTACTAAGTAACAGCTGCCTTCATGAATAGGATAAAAATACATAAAATAACTACATTATTTTAATTATGCCATTAGGAATAATGAAAGAGTCATAATATTTCATTACGGCATTATGTATGTTATGCACTGCTCATGCTGACCCACTAGGGAATGAAAATAATAAAAGTAACAGATTTGTAACAAATTTTAAAATTTTAAAGCAACATTTTGAAATTTCCCAAAACTGAACTTATCCACAATGATTGCTTTGTAATATTTTTAGCATTTTATATTTAGTCAAAATCGAGGTATTTTTCTCAAACTTTACTTTTCATAAAAATGACTTTTTCTGATGAGCATTTCCTGAGCAGCTTTCTTGTTGGAGTAATATTATTCCTCAGGGAGGCAGGGACATTATTTTTGAGGTAATAGCTCCCAGAAGTCTGGAACAGGACCTTGTGCTTGGCTGACAGTTCAGTCTGATCATTGCTCTGTGATCCCTGATGTAGGTGACCATAACTATCCCTCTCAAGGGTGCCATGATATTCTGAAATTATCCATAATAAACCTAAACAACATGTGCGCTTATTTGCACGTAGCCAGTACAGCACTAGCTTATCTTACTTGTTTATGTGGTAATGTTTTTCTTTATTTAAGTATAAATTGTATGAGTTAGATTAAAAGCAAATCCTCATCCCAGCCCCCTGCTGCTTTCTTTTCCTCCTGACTGTTTTTGTTTTTGCATGGTGATCCCCTCTGGCACATAATATTGAGCAAGCAATTTACATGGAGGAGAATGAAGGCTTAACAATTTGAGTTTCTAAGTTATGTAATTTATACAGAAGAACAGGCTTGGTACAGTCTTTTCTGTAGAGTGTGAACCAAAAGTGTCCTGGCTGCTGTATAATATTATAATGAGAAATGGGCTTTTATGTAGTCTCTGATACTTATTTTATCAATTAAAATGATGGAGGTTGAAACCCTAAGACTGCTATTTTTACTGGAACTTTGCTTCTGGGGAAAAAATATACATGGTGAAAGTTTATGGCAACAGTTCTTACAGTGGGAAATTTCTTCAGCTTTGGAATATGAAACATGGTTTTTATAAAACATTGAGAAATATTTATCCTGTTTATGCTACAGATCATTCCCCTGGGGCTTAGAGGTCTCACTATGAAGACTATGTTCCTTATGGAAACCTTCACATTTTTTAAATTATTGGATTTTTACAGTCAGTGAGATCAGTTAGATTTTAGTAAGATGGAAACTCCATGGTGCAGCCTATGTCACTTATTGTTTCTGCATAATAGACCTCAGTGCAAAACTCTTTGGAGGCCAGCTTACTTTTCACTTATATACTAAGAAAAGGCACAGCAGTCAGATTACTTTCATTCATTTCTTCATCAAATTGCAATATTTTTTCCATAATACAATTAAGAACAAGACCTGTTAGTGCCAAATAGTGAAAGTATTTAAAGAAACTGGTTCTTATATCGTTTTTTTTTTTTTTAATTCCCACCCAAATTTAGCTAAGTAGCAAGAACCTCCACATCACTCCTGCATTTCTGGGTAGAATGGTATCTGTATTATTGTTGTTGTTATTGTTGTTTTATTATTTCTGCTTATTTCTCTTATAAAATCTTTGGGGTGGTAGTTGGGAAATAGCACACTGATCATTAAGACAGTTTAGATACAGGTTAAATGATCCCCCACTTCTTTATCTCATATTCTTAGATAAGTGATTCTCAACCAGGGTGCTACAGTGTCTTAAGAAACTTTCAGGGGTGCAGAAGGGTGCCACATAGTGTTAGCACTATTAGGTGTGCAAACATGATTCCCAAGATAAACCCAGAGATTTCAAATAGGAATCCAGAGCATCAACATCATCCTGATCTATTGTGGTCTTTCTGAGTTATTTGCAACAGAAGAATTGTTCTGGTATTTTTCTGTAGTCAAAAAACAAGTTAAAAGTAAGAGCTGATATTTTTTGTAGGATCCCTTGTGTCTAAAGAGGGTGCAAAACAATATATTAGATGATAGAAATCGAGTCACACAGACTGTTGCCTTGACAAAGTAGGTTGGGGGGTGGGACAGAGGGTAGATGGGAGGAGCTATGATTCTCAAGTCAGTTCCATCTATGGATTCCTCTTTGGACAGCACAGTTGCTACCTGCTTCCTTGCCACCTGATGGTGAAGCCCAGAAACAGCCCCTACTGTGGCAGGTATGCCAGAAGATCTGGTATTCTTCTCCAGACACCACTGTATAACAACGTACAGAACTCTAATAAATTATGCAAGTATTAACATGTCTGTTGGAGCCCTGAAAGAATGTTTTCCAAATTATTTACTCAGATTTTTAGGGACTGCTTTTTCCTGATTGCTGTGCAGTACCTTGCACATTCGGGTTAGGGACAGATATTACACATAAACTGGTTTAAGTGATCAGAAACTGGTTTAAATCTGTAACAGAACAGACATTCAGTGCACATAAAACAGTTTTAAAATGGCTGCAACAGTTTTGAAATAAATCTGGTTGAATGTAATATCAGACTTAACTGGTGTGGGTCAAACCAGTTTATGCAATATCTGTCCCAGACTCTTTCCTGGTTTAAACTAAACCAGACTCCCTCAGCATCCTGGCATGCTGTTTGGGCTGGGCGGGTCTCTCTGCTCCACAGCATAGCTGGCCCCTCCCCTTTGCTCCCTGGCTGAAACTGCAGGCATCTGCCTTGCTTCCCCTTGCCCCCCCCTTCCCTCACCACTCCCTGCTAAGCAAGGATTCCCCCTCCCCTCTGCCTTACACAGACACCTTTTAGAATTAGCTAGCATACCACATGCTGGCTATGGTCTGTGCTGTGGGAGAGAGGACTGTGTCAACTTAGGGCTTTTTGGAGCTAATCAACAGGTCAGCTGCTAAAGTCTCTCCATTCCTTCTTTCGAACAGATTGTTTAAGAACAGATTCAAGTAATGAGAGAAGCTGTTGTTTTCTGATGGGGTGATAAATCCTGATAACAGAGCTGAGAAATGCTCTCTTATCAAGGAGGGGAAGGAGCCCCTCCCTAATCAGAGTGTCCTGCCAGGGCCTGGCCACGCCCCCCCTCAGTTTAGCACTCTAGAAGGGAATGGAGGGCTGCTGTAGCACTCCCTGGCTTTTAGCTTGAGCCAGTGCAGGCATGTGTCTGCATTTCTGGGATGTTTGTACTGTTACAAACTGATTCATACATTTCATAGACATTAGGGCTGGAAGGGACCTCGGAAGATCATCAAGACCAGCCCCCTGCCTGAAGGGCAGGAAGTCAGCTGGGGTCATAGGATCCCAGCAAGATATG
>NW_017729033.1:97439855-97449078 GCF_001723915.1 Gavialis gangeticus | reverse complement strand
AGTACAAGGGGAGAATGACGTCCCGGGATTTGCTTGAGAAGCATCTATGGATGCAAGCCAGCATTTTGGTTACTTTACTAGCCACAGGATCACATTGCAGGCTTATGTTCATCTTGTGGTCAATGATGACTCCCAAGTCTCTTTCTTCCGTAGTGCTAACCAGTGTAGCACTACCAAGCATATAAGGATGCTGCAGGTCTTTCCTCCCAAGGTGGAGAACCTTGCATTTTTTGGTGTTAAACACCATCAGGTTCTCATCTGCCCATTTGCTGATCCTGTCCAGGTCAGCCTGGATCACCCTCCTGTCTTCAAGTGTGGATGCTTTGCCCCAAAGTTGGGTGTCATCAGCAAACTTGGCCAGTCTGCTTCTGACTCCGATGTCCACATCATTAATGAATATGTTGAACAATATGGGTCCAAGGACAGAGCACCATGACGAATGACTTCTGTCAATTACTATCCTCTGGGTCTGACCATTGAGCCAATTTCCCAGCCAGCAGGTCAAGGTGGACCCAAGGCCACAATTGGCCAGTTTCACCAAGAGGTGATCATGGGACACCAGATCGAAAGCTTTTTTTGAAGTCAAGAACAAAGCCATGCTGGCTGTCCCTCAGGATGTTGGCGTCAGCCAGTTCATTAAAGATGGCCTCTTTAATAAACTTTTCTAACCTGCAAAGATTGAATCAATTCAGGCTTAGGCTTTTTGAATGTCTGTCCCTAGCCTCGGACTTTGCTTCCCATTGGCGCTCTCAGCACTACTTTAAGACAAATAATGAAGAATAAGTTGGAACTCCACCTGAAGCACCAATATTTAGTATGCTTTATTCTCTTGCCATAGTGTAAGGTGGAATAATCTTTTTGATTTTTTGACTCCTGAATGATCATGAGACATAAGTGACTCCTGGCCAGTTCTCTCACATCACTGGGTGCTCAATACACTGCACATATTTACAGTTTCATTCTTTTCTTTGGAGATGTTATTCTGTGTATTAGAGCAAGTTAAATTGTTTGTACCATAAATATCTCTTTGTCTTCTTTGTGAGTGTTTTTTTTTATTTTATTTTTTAAATGCCTCAGCAAGGATTTTTATTTCAGTTTCCATGCTCCAGTACATTCTGCGATGCCTGTCTCAATGTTTATTTGTCTGCTTTCCAGTTATTAATTCTAGTAGGAAGCAGCTGTGAATAGTAAATTAACGATATGGTGTAGCTCTGGGGCTTTAGGTTTCTCAAAAGTGCGGAAATAACAGGTGTCTCATGTCATCACAAGTTTGGAAAGAACATCCAAACATAAGAACAACATTCTATTTTCATACTTGGAGACAGCAAATAATAAGCTTTATTGGTTCTGTCATTGGCTTCTAAGGTGTTTCTCCATGCAGAACGAGAAAAGGAATAATTCTCTACTTGGAACAATAATAATGTTTTGTTTCTATATGGGTTGACAGTATCACACTGACATGCCTTACCTACAGCATTTTATCATTTTCAAATGTGTGTAATCAAAACTAATATATATGAGAGACAGCAAGCACACATGGTAGGACCCATTTGCTGTACAAGCAACTTTTGAATTCTTACATTGCAGAAAAAAAGAAGCAGGTGAAAAAAAGAACATTGAAGCCAGATCCTAGTATAAATCCACCTACCATAATGCAAATCATCCTCCCTTATTCCTTAGCATGTGGACTTCCTTAGCATGTCGGGGACAGCAGGGAGACCCTACAAAGAGAGGCTACGGAACCTTAACCTGTTCAGCCTTCGCAAGAGAAGGCTATGGGGAGACCCAGTGGCTGTCTTTAAACTCACCAGGGGGGACCATCAGGGTTTGGGAGAGACCTCGTTTCCCCTAGCGCCCTCCGGGGTAACAAGGAATAACGGCCACAAATTGTTAGAGAGTAGGTTTAAACTAGACATCCGAAAGCACTACTTCACAGTCAGGGTGGCTGGGATCTGGAACCAGCTTCCAAGGGAAGTGGTGATGGCTCCTACCCTGGGGGATCTTTAAGAGGAGGCTTGATGTCTACCTGGCTGGGGTCATTTGAGCTGGGTTTTTCTCTTCTGCCCAGGGTGGGGGGTCAGACTTGATGATCTACAAGGTCGCCTCTGACCCTACTTCAATGAATTCTATGAATCTATGACTTTTCTAAAGATGCTAAGTGCGCTTCACCTACATCAATATTGATCAGGTGGGCAGCATCCACGATGTCAGGTTCTTCCAAAACTCTAGTCTCCCCAAAATGATGGAGACCAGAGAGAATGCCCTGGAACCCCAAACATTTAGGTTGAGAGAGTTCTTGTACCACCCCTCAACATTGCAGACCCAATTTACCCTCTTTTCCCTTGGGTCATGAAGCTGTACGTGGATATTGGGAAGGAGCACATCAACTGCTGCCTCAGCAGGTTCTGTAATGGTTGAACGCACCTTTGGGTGCAGCCCACAGTGCCTTAAGGTGTACTGGAGGACTCCGGGTATAGATTTGCATATGGCTGAGGAGCACTTACCATGTTTTACTGTCTTTGCCTGCATCCTCAACATCATCTGCAAGGCCTGGGGAGAAGTCTTCCACAAGGACTGGGTGGAGAAAGCGCAGCGTGCAGAGGCATGCTACAGTGTGCATACCAGGGTGTCAGTGCCCCCAGCATGTCAATTGACAGGGAATCATAATCAGAGGAGCCCTGGCAGATTATCTCTTGGCATGCCAGCATGTGGTGCGGCCCCTAGCCAAGCAGAAGTAAGGCATGGAGCAGGTTGTGCCTAGGTTTCCTTATGTTTACATAAATATTGGTTTTCTTTGGCAACCATGAAAGAGTCACACTGGGGGAAGCTCTGGCAGGCTGAAAACCAGCTGTGATATAGGGCAGCACCTGGACACACAGGATCAGAGCATGGGTACAAGATTTCTTTAGATTTCTTTTTTCATTAATGTAACAGCTTCTTTTATTGAAAAATAAAAATGTCAACTTTTTCCCCCTAGCAGTGCCTCTTTTTTTGTCTTAAAATACGAATCAAATTTGGAGGAAGGGGGAAGGAAGGGGAGAGTTAGTTGACCAGGGTGGGTATAAAATCAGGAATGTGTCAGCAGGGGAATGGTCATCACAGAACCTTACAGGCAACTCCAAGTCAGAGGAAGGGAGGGGAGAGACCCCATAGCTTAACTCCCTGACTCCTCAGTGAAGACCAGGGATCTCCCACAGTGAGTGGAAGACAGGTGGGTGAGAGGGCTTCATTGGTGGTGAGCCTGTGGCCACAGTCTCCTCATGGTTCCCCAAGGGAATCTGTTGTCCATATCCAAGTGTCCTGGATCCCCAGGACTCTGCCTGGGGGCACCACCCATGAGACCTTTCAGCACCCTGTACTTCTAGCTTTATACCCCAGTTTCGGCGGCTGGAGGGGTTCCTCCCTTTTAGAGCTGGGGTGGTCCTGATGTAAAAGACTCTAACCCTGGAGGGCATAAGGGTTGTGGGGGGTCTTCTCTTCTGTGGTTCTTTCATATGACAGTGGATCCAGAATCCTGAGTCTGAGCTCCATCCCTTCAAGAATGTGGGGTGGTAGGCTGCAGTTAGACTCTAGATGTAGGCAGTGCTGTGCCTCACTAGATCTTGTGTGGTACAGCTTTGCAGGTCTTTGGTTTTGGGATGCACCATAGAAGAGTTGGTGGGTAGATGGCTCATGGGGGAAGACTGAGGTATCCAAGATGGATGGCCTCACTGCACTCGTGCTGTAGCAACATGTGCTCTCCCAGCTGGGAGCTCCATCAGCTGATCCAGGCTCCCAGCTGTGCCTGAGCACCTTGATGGGGCTTCCAGCTGCAGGAGCACCTGGTGCACCCCCACAGCTCAAACCTGGATCAGCTGATGGGGCTCCCAGCAGTGGGGATGTATGGTGTATCCCCATGGCTGGGAGCATCCTCAGCTGTGAGCTCCCAGGCACAGGAGCACGCATTCAGTCAATAGCATAATACGGACTAGCCACAAGTTATTACATATTTTTTTGTCTGCTGTTCTTTATTTTTTGCCAAGCTTTACACCTCACCATACCAACTTCTGAGGGAGAATTTTGTGGCTTATTCCTTGTTTTATGATACCATTAATTGCTTTAACGTGTGGTTGGATCACAATTTAAGATGTGATTAACTGGTTAATCATGTAGTAAGTGTAATATGTTACAGGGCCTCAGTAATTTTCTCTCATTCTATGTCTTCATCAGAGATGGTTCATATTGGAATAGATAACCTCCATGGAAATGCTAATGAGTAATCAGATGCTGCTCCCTCTTCTCATTGAATATTGCAACAATGCTTTAACTTGGTGATGAAATCAACTCTGTGTTGGGAGATGCAATAGAGGTTACATGAAGTTAATAAAAGTCCCTAGATATTTGTTCATAAGGGATGGATATAAATCCAAGATCTTTATTTATAAACCATTATTTGTGATTAAACTATGCTATTCTGAGTAACTATATATAATATTGTCCAAAAATACATGGGTAGTGTTGGTATATATTGGTACATGTTGGTACACATGATACATATTAGTAATAGCTACCATGTATTATTTAAAAACCTGGGTACATAATTGTTTTATTATCTTCTAATTTATTATAACAGTTATCCAATTTCTGCAAAAAAGTAGCAATTTATTGCAAATTAGCACAACTATTTTTTCTTAAATGGGCCAAACACCTATAAAGTTAGAAATATTATACCCGTACTTAAATATGGATTGCACAAAATCTTCTGGTAAAATAAATACTATTTCCATGAAATTACACTGGGGGGAGGAGGGGAGAGAGGAAGGGAAAAAATATATGCAGGTAGCATTAAAAGGTAATGTTAAATAATTGAAGAACAGCATAAACAAATAAGAAAAGAATAAAAGAAATTAATAAAGAAATTAGTTATGGAGCATTTTTTCTTGAAAATTGTGTGTATTTTAGTGGCTCTCTTGAGAATTTTGTATGCATTGTACATTAGACATGTAGGCTGCACAATATCTGTCCAAGAGATTTCTCTGATCTGTGCTCTAAAGGTAGGATTATTCATCCTTGTGTTACCTTATCATCCCAGTAGGATCAGTGGGGCTTATCCCTGTTGGTAGAAAACTGATCCCCATCTATGAAAAAATTTTCTTCTCTTCTGCTAAATGCAAGTGGAGTTATACCCATTATATTTCTTTGATTGCCCTCACCTGGCTTGCTTTACATATAGAAGATAACTTTCTTGCACTTTTTAATGCTCACAATTTAAAGCTTTATATTTTCGAGTCTTGAATTCTCTTTACTACCCTTTCCATGGTAAGGAGCATGCTACCTGTGAAATACAATGTTGAAAAATCTAACTCAGATTTTAATCCAAAGAGAAAAAGAGAAGTGAGAAATGTTTTGCCATGACTTTGAAGAAAATTTTACAAAGGCAAACGACAAACTCAGTGGAACTATAGTTAATTTCTCCTTCCCTTTACTTCATTTAAATCTTTTTGACTGCATTATGGTTCCCCCCGCTGATCCCCCAATAATTTAAATGAGTTTTTAAAAATGTTTAAAAAATGCAGTGCAAGAGGGAATGAATGGGTGACAAGTGATGGGAAAATGGAAAAAAAATGCAAGTTTTTTATTAGTTCATGTTCTGGTCTTGAAAATTCCATATCTCTGTCTTTTTCCAATATCACATTCTTTGTTACATTTTAAACAAAGAACTTGCCAAATGGTGGAGCATACAAAGAATATAGAGGGAATCAGAGTTCAAATCATCACTCCATCAGGATTCATTATGTGTGAGGGGTGACACGCAGGGTTTTGATACATGTGCTCTGGGGGGGCAGAGGGGCTGCGAGGGAGTGGCATTTTAATTAGAGTGGCTGTCAGGAGCTGTTTCTAGCTCTAGAGGGAGAGATTATTTTTTGCATGCTGTTGATTATTTTTTGCCAAGCTTTACACCTCACCATACCATCCTGCTGCTACAGCTGGGGAAATTCACTTATGGAAACATAATTACTAGGGCTGTGTGAAGCTTTGGTCGCTGATTTGATTCAGCAAAGATTTGACCTGATTCGGTGGCTGAATCTCCAAATCTGAATTGAATCAGGAGCCCCTTTAATCTCTCCGAATCAAATTGGAGAGATTCAGAAATATTTGACGATTCGGACATAGACACAGTTTTAAATGTTTTTTTCTACATACCTCAAGGTACCAGGCGACTCGTGAATGGTGGGGTGAATGGAGCGTCCCACCAGGAGCATTGAGGGGGAGGAGGAGGGGGCCAGCGCACTCAGCAGCAGACCCAAAGTGGCCCAGGAGCACTTCTGCTTCACTTTCGGATCCACCAGGGAGCGCACCTGGGGGGGGGGCTTGCCCCCCCCACTCAGTGACTGGTGCCTATTGGGTCTGGAGGGGCACCTGGGGTCCCCGCACAGCCAATCAGTCCCCCCACAGAAAAAGCATTTAGAGCTGAGTCTATGCTGTATCGCTGATTCTGTGAATCAGCATTGAATCTTCAGATTCGACCCAATCAAATTGGGACAGTAATCTGAATCAACGAATCAAATCACTCTCCCTGATCCAGACTGAATCCAAATCAAATACGGCCCATTTTGCACACTCCTAATAATTACAGTACCCTGGGGGTGAAGCAGGCTCAATGAGTGCTCCCACTAGCAATAGGTAAGGACCTGCTTGAGCTAAATCAAGCCATTGCTAGTTCATCTTAACCATGCCTGTGCCACACATGCTTTACTGTCGTGGCTGCATGTAGATGCCTAGCAAAAGAGAGGTGATGGCTGACTTGCATTGCTACAACCTCCAGAAGAGGAAGTTGGCAGGAGAATTTGGTGGCATTAAATGTAGATTGAAGAGAGCATGTAGTATGGAGGATACAGGATGTGGAACTGGATTATAGTGGAATAGGGGATGTTGTGAAAAAATAAGACAGTACTAGGCTCCCAGTGAGAGGCATCCACACTCTTTATTGCTCTGGGGGCCATTTATAACAGTCATTTAATTACTTGTCATTAATAGGTCCATTGCATAATTTTAGGACTAGGACTGTGAATTCTTCATTTGTCTTCAGGGAACTAATTTTGATAAATTCATGTTCTTCCAAAGAAAACACTTTTCTGAATCATGGGTATTTAACACAGCTTATTAAAAGAGCAAAAATCCTATTGAATAAAAACTAAAAAAATTGAGGCAAATTATTCTTTGATGTAGATTTAGCTTCACTCTATAAATTAGTAGTATATAACTTGATTTAACAGTCTAATTTATCCCCACCCAGCACTGGCCATCTAAAAATGTTCAAGTCTAATTCATTTATTTTAAATCAGGTCAAAAGTTTTCAACAAAGTGTTTATATATTGAAGTCACTCCAAAAGACAGATGAGCCTGAACTGAAACTTTACATCCCAACTTTGAGTTGTCTAGGATTTGGATCTGGAGTTTTTATTTGGTCCTTGGCTGTCCTAGATTGACCTTTGTCCCTGGTTTGAGCATTACAGAACTTTGACACTAATGTCCATTCAAAAAGCAAAACAAATTAAGATGCTCAATAGAAACTTTAAAAACAACATTCAGTGTGAGAAACCAATAGTAATATGCAACATACCTTTTGGTCAGTTTCATCTTACCTACTCCCAAAATAAATTTAAATAAAATTGTAATCAGATTGTAAAAATTTCCATAACTTGTGAAGTACAGGCTCCAGAATGATACATGTCAGTGTTGTAGGAACAAAAACAGCATCTTTAAATGAAATGCTGCTTGTTTCCTTTGGATTTACAACATCAAGATTATACATTTTTTTTTAAAAGATGAATTAATTTGATATTTGCCACATCATTTTTATCATCTTGCCACAAGCAGGTGGAAAACAACATTATAATATTTGTCAGTTCTGTCACAGGATTTGAACTTTTCTCCCTTTGTGACAAGTGCCCTTCACTACATTCACTACTGAATGGGGGTGACTCTCTGGAGAGGTCACAGCAGAAAGGGCTTTTTATCATCTCTCTCTCTTTGTACGCAGCAGTCGTTTGCATTCTGGGCTTTGTTTCAAAGACAATTGGACAAAGATTGTGATCAGTGTTTATGCTGCTTAGGTTGAATAGAAACCTTCCCCTTTGCTACCAGACAGCTATGTTATCTGGTTTTAAATGTCAAGCACTCTTTAGTGTACAGAAAAGAGAAAATGAGATAACATTTCAGTAGGCCCACATTTGAGCAGGAGGTATGTTGTGAAGAAACAGGTATTCACACCTTCCATACAGGAATTTAAAAGAAATCCAAAACCTGACCTAGAGGATACATTTCTAAAAGTAACTCTTTCAAGTGCTATATTCAAGTAGTGAAACTATATTTAAAGTTGAGATGGCCCAGGCTAAACACGTTTATGTCCATAAACTTATTCTGCATTCCTATAAATCTGTCCACTTTTTTAATCTATGCACTATGGTAGCAACCCAAGACATTCTACTGGTTTTTCAAGAATCTCTGAACACGCTGTCCCCCTCTGCAGAACTTAGTTTAAATCTACAATTACAAAGAAAGATAAATGTTCAATTAATGGCTTTCCTTCATGCCTGCCCCCTGCCCCCACCTTCCTTCTTTTTCCCAGCCACCACCCATAGTCGTGCCTTATTGCCAGGATCATTATCTCAGATTCCTCATGCATCAGCAAATAGCAAGCTTGGCTCTCCTGTGCACCCCCAATTGTGAGCCTTTGTCTACCCTGCGCTCCCATAGCTGGGAGCTTCAGTCAGCCAACTGGGGCTCCCAGCCAGGGTAATTTGTGGGATCCAAGGGCTCTGATGCAGTGCTGTGGCTGGGAGCCTCAATCAGTGCTCCAGACCTCAGGACAGGCATAGGAATCTGGCCACATGTTCAATTTAAGGTGTGGTGGGACGAGCCACAAACTTTTTACTCATATATTGTGTAATGACTTTTGTGGTTTATTCCCTATTTCTTTTTGCCATTAATTGAATGAATATGGGGAGGGGTCAGAAATGTGGAAGTGTGTTAGAGATGCTAGAGCAGTGGAAGCAGCATTCTGCCCTTTTGCAAGTCTAGATCACTAGGGCTAGCTCTGAGGGGCTGGAACAACCTTAGTTAACATAAGAGATCAACCAAATGTCATTTGGGGGAAAAATTATGGGAAACTGGGTTTTCAAGATGTACTTTTTCTGTCACCCCTCTATAAACAAGGAGTATCTCTTGAATGGATCTTTGG
>NW_017729033.1:97424142-97434855 GCF_001723915.1 Gavialis gangeticus | reverse complement strand
TGAATGAATATGTGGTTGGGTCAATGCTTAAGATGCTATTAAGTAGTTAATCACGTCTTAAAAGTAATGTCTGTCATGGACTTTTCAGTCACTGGGTAGTGAACACATTTGCGGTCTCAGTTTGAATAAAGTCTTTGACAGGTAGGTTTAACATAATGCTTTAACAATTAAGAAGTATTGCATTTATAGTTACTAGGGCTATATGCAACTAATTCATTCATGAGAAAACAATTGTAAAAGAAGCACGTATGAATTACAGCTGCATTACTTTAAGCATGCATAATGCTGTTCAGAAAAGAAGTGTGATATATTCTTCCCTTCTAATTAATAATCTCAATTATACATTTCTAATAGCTTTATTATAGTAAATATTTACTTATCTGCATCTTTTTGCCTTCATATTTGCTATGAAACCGAATAAATTAGGGATATGATAATATTAGATTTAAGGTGCAATAAAATGTTCAATATATTGATATTTTTAATTACTGATACTGTATGTATATACAAGCATAATGAATGTGAAGACATTAAGAACAAAGTAGAGTAATTGGATATTGGTGCTTGGTTGCCTGTTATTTTTGTAGACTTGATTCTCTCAGTACAATGCTGCTCTTAATTATTGCCTGACTGTTACTCTTGTCTGGAGTTACAAACATGTTATCATTTACAGTAGGTCCAGATATTATGCTAATATTTAAGAAAATCCAGACAGTAATCAATCTAACAAAGAGAGGAAAATAATTTAATGAACAAATCCAGTTTTAATGTGTACAACTACAAATCAAAGTTCACAGGAAATGAATCTCATATCTTCACTAGTTGGAGAGGGATGAGATAATGTGGGGAGAATGTAGTTATTGTTTCAGTGTTGTTTATGTGTGTTTTTTGGTAAAAGCAAGGAATTCTTATAGTTCCTGGGCTGCCATGGTTGCAACATCACTTTAACATTAACATTTTCTATTAAAGTAATACAGTAATAAGGTAAGAACAAAACCAGTTTACCACAGTTCAGTTAATTTAAATTTTAACATGTCCTTCATTTTCTATATTGGGCTTAATATTTCATTTTTTCATCTCTAATTTGGATTGTCATTACTTTCCAAGTAGTTATGCTTAGATTTGGAGGCTAACTTCAGGATCCTAGTCTTGGTGTTCATAGCTCCCTGGGGAAAAAACGTCTTTGCATGACCCAACACATGACACATTAACACTGCTGCAATTTACATCAGTTCTGTATATCAGTGTAAATTACACTGGGATGTGGAGTGGAGAAATGGCAAGGTATTCCAGAGTACCTGTTCACAGTAGGCATTGTAATAGCACCTTGCTTTCAGAAGAGTTGGTAAGGGCCTATTTGCTTATAGTAACCAACCACTGTGCCACTGCTGTGGACTCATTAACTTGTATCATAGAATAACCCTTGTTTTTTCTTCAGTGTAATTCTACAATGAAGTTGAGCAAGCATAGGCCTGTATGCCATGTCTACTTTTTTATGCTGATGCAAATGTGCCAAATGTTCGAACCTTCAGATTGCCGCTAAGTTCTGCTTTCCCAGTTTTTAGATTTACCTTCACAGCAGAAAAACATAGAAAAAAAGTTGGCTTTGGTTTTGTTTAATTGAACCTTTGGCATGAGAAAGCAATTTAGAAATCTAGTTGGAACATACTTTTCTTGCAGGAATTTCATTTCTGCCATGAAATCAACAAAGAACTTAGTTATCCCTCTAAGAAACCATTTAATTCCTAAAGAACAGAGGAAACTTAGGAAAGATTTGAGTGGTTAGTTTTGCGTATGATAAAATAATGTTTCTGCTATGGTAATGAATGATTTATTATGTTTTGTAAGAATAAAACAATTGGATTAATTTGCACACTTAATTAGTTTATTGCTTTTCTTTGCTTTGGTCCCTTAATGTCTTTGATGAAAAATTGAGCATGTGCTTTTGGTAAACTTTAATTTCATTAGTTAAAAAGCATGTGCATACATTGTAACACCTGCCTAGTAAAAGAAAGCAGTAAATGTGAGTTCTCTAAGTTTTCTGAATAGAAATCTTCACAAGTAAACAATGCCTCACAGCTCCCCGTGACTCACTGATTTCTAGCCCCAAACATGGCTGGGAATGTGTTCTGAATAATTAATGAGGTTATATTTATGGTAATAACATTTAATCTATCATGAGGAGTCTTTTGGAAGTGCACCTCTCTCAGGTTACATTAAAGACACCCCCAAGCTTTGTGTGTCACAAAGGTAAAATATCTTCTAGGCTAGGGACAGACATTCAAACTGCCTGAGCCTGAATTGATTCAGTCTTTGCAGGTTGGTCTAACCTGCAGAGAGTGAACTGGTTTGCAGGTGGATAGACATTTGGCACATGCCTGCAGTGGCTCAAGCCAGAAGCCTGGGGTCTCTAGAGCAGCTCTCTCGTCCCCAGGAAAGCTGAGCTGAGGAGGGGTGTGAACAGGCCCCAGCAGGCCCACCCCAGCGGCTCCCTGACAGCAGGGATTCCCGGCACACAGGACTGCCCAGTCCTAGAGGGGAACTCTTCCATCTCCTCCCTCTCCCCCACCACTGCAGGGCCGGGAGGAGGGCCCTGTTCAGTCCGGGGGGGGGACTCTTCTTCCCTCTCCTCCCCCTGCATGGTTGGGGGGGGTCTGTGAGGCTGCCTGACCCCATGGGCGGGCTTTTCCCCCTGCTTCTCCCCCATTGCTGCAGGGTGGGGGCGGGGCTCCATGGGATGCTGTGCAGCCCCAGAGGGTCACTCTTGTTCCCACTCCCCACCCCACGAGGACAAGGGGAGGTTCTGTACCATGCTAGGGGGATTCTTCCCCCTCCTCCTTCTCCCCCTAGAGGGGCAGCGGGAACATGAAGCTCAGCTGGGCAGGGTGTGTTGCACAAATTGCTGATTTTATCCCCTGGAGGCTAGTCCAATTCACCTCTAGAAGAGAGTCACACTTTCAGGCTGGGTCCAACTCTATTTTATTGCTTGCAAGCAGGCCGACAGAGGAGCTTGTTGCTCAGATCAGTGCCGACCCTAAACAAAGAGCGCACGTGGCTTTTATTGAGCTAGCATTTTTTTCAGTTGACGTGTTACATTTTGATTGGTCATTTCAAAACAAAATCTGGGTAACCTATAAGACATGCATAGTGGGCTATCCTGTACCATGTGGGTGGAAAATTACAGAATGCAGGGGTGGATACTAAAACAAGGAACAAAGAAACATAGAGAAAAGTATCTATTTTCGCTACAGGTGTGAGTGTGAGGGACTGTGGGGGGTGTAAGGACCCCCACACACTCCCCTCTTGGTGTTTAGCCCCCACTGCCTGGCAGCAACATCAGGGTGCTCATGCCTGGTGCAGGTGCAGGTGCGGGTCTGGACAGCGCTGTGTGAGGAGGAGGGAGTGGAGCCTGCTTTATCTCTGCAGCTCTGCTCTGTGAGCCTGAGTCTGCAGCTCCAGCCCTTGCAGCAGGGGAAGCCCTGCACTGGAGCCAGCTACTTCCCCTGCTCCCCACTGTGCAGGTCGTGGCACTCTTCTGGGAGTGGAGGGATCCCTGCACCCTGCTTCCCCGCAGAGTCCAGCATGGGGCTGCCCCACTGTGAGCGCGGAGCTGCAGGCACAGTGCAAAGCCACAAGGATAGAAGTGGTGAGGCAGGCTGCACAGGGGTACACTCTTTGCCCTCAGCGCAATGCTGGCTGCCTCTATCATGGCTCCGCACTGCACCTTCAGCTCTGCACTTGCAGCAGGGAAACCCCATGCTGAACTCTGTAGGGAAGCAGGGGGTGGAGCTCCCTCTACTCCTGGCAGAGTGCCAGAACCTGCACTACAGGGAGTGGGGGAAGCAGCTGACTCCAGTGCGGGGCTTCTCCTGCTGCAAAGGCTGGAGCTGCAGTCTCAGGAGCAGAGCCGTGGGGATAAGGCAGGCTCCACTCCCTTCCCCTGTGCAGCACTGGCCAGAGCCACACCTGCACTGGACATGAGTGTCCTGATCTCCCAGGCTGCTGCTGCTGCCAGGCAGCAGGGACTGCACACCATGGGGGGAGTGTGTCAGGGTCCCTACATCCTCCCACCCTCCCTCACACCCCACACACCTGCACGCTGCCCAGCTGAGCTCTTTTTAGTAGGGGTATGAGAAGCGGGCCATATTCAATTCAGATTCAGCCCGATTTGGGTGACAGTGATTCAGATCACTGTCCCAGTTTGATTCGGCCAAATATTAATCTGAAGATTTGATGCTGATTCAGAGAATAAGCGATTCGGCCATAGATACAGCTTTAAATGTTTTTTCTACCTACCTTGAGGTACCAGGCATGGCTTGTGAAGGCTGAGATGGTGGGGCGGATGAAGCATCCCACAGGATCACAGGAAGTACTTCCGCTCCACTTCTGGATCCATTGCCGAGCATGCAGGGGACTTGCCCTGGGCTCCTCTGGCTCGGCATTTGGCCGCGGGGGGACCCCAAGTGTGCCCCCAGACCCAAGAGGCACCAGTCACCAAGCTGGGGGGTGGGGGGAGGGTCCTCTGTGTGCTCCACGGTGGACCAGGAAGTAGACCAGAGGTGGCTCTAGTTCACTTTTGGGTCCATTGCTGAATGCGCTGGGGACCCACCCCCATGCTCCCGTGGGACGCTTCATCAACCCCACCATCTCAGCATTCACGAGCCAGCTGGTACCTTGAGGTATGTAGAAAAATCAGTTAAAGTTGTGCCTATGTCCAAACCATCAAATCTTTCTGAAATCAATTCGGAGGGTTCCGATTTGATTTGAAGAGATTAAAGGATCTTCTAATTCAATGTGGATTTGGAGATTCGGCTGGCGAATTGGGCTGAATCTCTGCTGAATTGAGTCAGTGACTGAAACTTCTTCTCACAGACCTACTTTTTAGTGATGCTACTGTGCAGTGTGTGGGAACAGGGGAAGAGCAAGGTTTTACCTCATTGGCACTTTACTGAATTGTTTTTCTTTGGTTGTAGTTAGTTTTCATGATTAGTCCCATATGGAGTTCTGTGCGTTTAATTGGTTGCTTTTAACTTGTTTTTTAAATTTTTTGGTTTACTTTTTTATAAAAAAAGTGTAATAAAAGTTTGTTTGTTTGTTTGTTTTTTTTAAGAAGCTTGTCTCTGTCTCTTTTCCCTAGACATCTCTCTCTCTCTCTCTCTCTCTCTCTCTCCCTCTCTCTCTCTCTCTCTCTCTCTCTTTCTTACTCCCTCACTCCCCACCCTCCCAGAGGACTAATAAACTCTGGTCACAGTTTTAGTGCCAGACACTAAACAAGAGGAAAAATGCATCAACACACCCTGCAAAAATAACTGTTGAGTTTATTAAAATGATAACAGGGATTCTTGCATTGTTTTGAAACTTGTTGCTTTATTAGTTTTTTGAAATAATTTTGTGACTTCACACACTCAACTGTGGAATTAGGGCTTTTTCAACATTTTTTAAGTCAGCATGTTCCCTATAAACCCTGAAGAGGAACCAAACCTGCACATTCATTTCTTTTTTAAGAATTCTGGCAAATTGCATGCTTTCAAAAATGAGTATATTGTAATATGTGTTTCTGAATTTTCTTATAAATTATATCTCAAAATCCATTACATGCTAACCTTAACTGGTCATAAACGAGGATTTAACATAAAAGCTCTTTTAACAATAACATTAGGTTCTAACCATTTTATGTGATAATGAAATAGGATAGCTTTTATAGTTGCAGTTTCTTCCTGAGTGATTAATCAGATTTCCTACATAATATGGATGTGGTGGCTTATTATTCTAAAGCAGTGTTGTCCAACTTCAGAGAAGCCAAGGATCATGTATCACACAGGTCACAGGCTTGAGCTGCTCACTTGATGAGTTGCATGCTGCAGAGGCCACACAGGCTTCCTCAGACCCCTGTTGCATGCAGTGCCTGTCAAAAGTGAGTCCCCAAGTGCTGCTGCCCCATGAAACCACTGTCTGCCATCACTGCATGGATATTCCCTCCCCACTGCTGCCACACAAGCAGTGTGAGCCTCCTCCCTCCCTCTACCACATGAATGCTCCCCTCTTCTACCACCATGCAAATGATCCCCCTGACCCCCAGGGTTGTCATATGGACAGCAAGCTGACAGCATGCCATCCTGCTTCAGAGACTCCAGCTGCCACTGCCGCTGCAGCTGGAAAAATGGGGGTAGCAGTAGCCAGGTGGAATCCTGGGGGCAGCATGGTAAACCTCAGGCTGGATGCAGCCCATGGGCTGCCAGTTAAACAGCCCTATTCTAAAGATTCATGGGAAACATTGCAAGAGATACAGTTGTGATAGACTTGTTTACAGATCACACAGTTTACTTCTAGAATAAATTGCCAGTGTTCTGTTGATTTTATTATTACTGTATCAATAAAAAAAACTAAGTTTCTCTCAAAGGCAAATCCTGAATCTCCAGTTTGTACTGGAGATGCCAGAAGTTTGTAAATGCTTGTACAGCTCTAGGAAGGACTATTAAAATATAGGCAGGATTCTGTAAAGCACTCAGGACTATATGTTCCAGAATGATTAAGCACTTGTCGGGTTTTCACCTAAATTCAAAATGTAAGCTCCACTGAGATGCTAAAAAGCTCTACCTCTCCTGTCTCCCCACTCTCCATTGTTTAAATTGTTGTATTTTTTGCCAGTGGGTATGGTCATATCTTCACCTTGACAAAGACAAGCTACAAGTCAGGCATAGATCCTGGAGAGATTCTTAAACCAGGTATTTCCCCACCTTTCTCACTTGTGGGGTCCAATCTAGTGCGTGTTCTCAGAGTCTACTGTGTCACACAGAAAGAAGGTTCGGTGTTTCAACCTTCAAAAAAGAAGGTTGCATTTATGCTCAATGTTTATTGCTTCATTTGGGAGATAGGAGACCTGTTTTCATATCCCCATTCTGTCTGATTTGATGTCAGGACTTTGAACCCTGGTCTTTCATTTCTCAGAGCAGGTTGCTTTAACCACCAGGAATTTATGAACAAACTCTGTTGTAGGATCCATTGCACTGAATAAATAAATATTTATTGGAATAGGACCTTTAGTCCATCTTTCCCATATTCAAAGTGAGTACTCTGACCACTGGACTATTGAATCACTTGCACATACCCTCTTGCTACCTAAAAAATACTTGTCACTGTAAAATGGAAGGGTTTCTTCCATATTAGAGTATTCAATCAGGATGTGGTTATAGTACTCTCTTCAGATGAGAGAAACTTAATTTTAAGTTTCTGTGCCAAATCAGAGTGAAGTTTGAAAACCTCTTCCAAATGAGTGAACTGACAATTTATTTATTGATTATATATGGAGTGAGAAGCCTTATTCCCAAAAGCCTGGGTGGCTCTATCCTGAGCTTTTTCACTATTGTGAATTCCTGTTCTTAGCTGCCTAATTCAAGTCTATGAATTGCACTTTGTGAAAGGACACCTAAATTCTCTTTATGAATGTAGCTGTCAGTGTCAGCACAACCTTGCTTTCACTGATGTCATTACTGAAAGTGCTACTGATTTCAGTGGCAACAAACATAGACCTCTGAGGGTTGAGGACTTTCAAAAATCTGAGCCTATGCCATATATGTATGCTATACGGTAGGCAGCATGAGCAGGATTTAGAAAAACATTGGGAGTTAAAATATAACCTGTAGTAGCAATTAATTTCAGTATCATTTTTTAAATACAGGAAAGGTACTTGGGGACTTGAATGGATGTGGGACATGGACCCTGACAGCTTGAAATATTTAGTGTTACTATTAGTGTTAAAAAAAAATTGCTTTCCCTTATAAGAATAAGAAGCTTGCTTTATTTTGTTAGGGAAAGAGACATAATAAAAAAATAAAAGCTTCTGGTTTGATCACTTGACATCGTTTCATTCAATTATAAAATGTCTTGGGTGTGGTAATGCCCATGTAATGCAGCATTGTAAATAGAAATTAAAGACAAATTCTTCTAAATTGTTATTGTACGATATGGTTTAAAGTGGATGAGTACAGTCTAATTTACTATTTTATTACTCTTTACATGTAGATGGGGTTGCACCAATGGAAAGTGAATGAGTTGTATTAAACTATTCTGAATTATTCTTTTTTTTAAAATTATTATATTACTGTGTTATTATCCATTGTCTTATTAGGCAATAGCTTTCAAATTTTTTAAATACAATTCTAGCACAAGTACCTTGTTTTTGTCCAGAATCAAAATTTAGAATGCTTTGTCTCCATATGCTGGGTCAGGGGATATAACCAACGTTTTTGGGCTGATGTAGAAAATGAAGAAAAGAAAGAAACAGTACATGTGCCTTTATCTCCTACATTTCAGCAGTAGCTGAAAAATAGAGATGATTTTTTATTTGATTCCATATTGCCAAGTTTTAGCCGAGAGGAAGTTTTTTTATGGTTGAGTTATAAACCTTTGAAAGACAAGGGGTTATAATGGAAATGCCTGACAGACCCTTAACTTATAGGAGCACTCGCCATTATAGTGTGCATGCTAATGTATGTGCATAGATTAGTAATGACCGATATTGTACATGATTTTTGCCAATGGATGACCTCAAAAAATATCAGCATCAAAATAGCAATAAATGATGCATAGTACTAAAAGCTGTAAAATGTCAGACGATAAGTACCTTATCATACCATGCATTTTAATTTTATAAGATGCCAACTCCACAGTGTTCATAGTATTGGCACTTACAACAGTGAAAAAGAAGTTCTATGAAACAGTTGTGAAGGGAACTGTTGTGTTCCAGAAGTTGTCTGTAATTGTTCTGAATATTGTATGTTCTACTTGGCCTCAGTGGGGAACCTTTCCTGAACTAATCATTCACAATTTTCTTCTGAAGCAAGATCCCATTCAACTTAAATCTTTACAGTTGGAGAGAATAATAATAAAAAAAATATCTGGGTAGAAGTGAAAGCTGTGGATATAAATCGTTAAATAAATGCCTGAAAAAGGATGTCATGATTATTTTGGTGTTATCTGTGTATTTAGCTAATAACAGTTTTCCAGCATAGAATGAAACGTCCCTCCTGGCATATCTTACTGGACAGGATCAAAAATGAATAAAAAATGGTTTGTGCTGAAATGCTGCTTAAACGCAAATATAAAAACTTATGCGATTTAAGGCTTTATCTAAGCCCTTGCTTTAGAAAATAAGCCCTCAGAGAATGGAGGAGGTATGCTGAGTTCTTCCAGCAGAGGCCAGCATTTTTCACTCTGCTTGTACAGCTTTCCTGAGGTGGACAGTGTTAGATGGCCTCTGTGCAGCTAAGCTAATATGAAGAAGAGCAGACTCTCTGGGACCAATTGTATTAGGTTAGGCTAATTCCAGTATGCCAATATTGTGAGCACCATTGTTGAAAACTAAGACGATTAAACTCAGCATAATCTGAGGATCTTTGTGTAAGTGAAGTTTAAATTACCATAAGCTTCTCAAAATCATTGATCTGAGGATCAGCAAGAAGAAAAAAAATAACTCACACTAGCTCAAGTTGTAAATCTTATTTTTCCCTTTACTGTAAAACCCTTTAAAGAAGCTTTGGAATAGGAAGCTTGCTTTACTTTTTTTAGGGGGAAATGCATTTAAAAGAGCTGTCTGTGCTTCTGTGCATCTCACTTGGTTCTTTAAAATAGTTTAATTAGTTTTTTGACCTGGAAGCTACTGAAATGCTGAAAATGACAGGTTGACCATTACAACCAAGCATCACCATTTTTTTGAAGTCAACAAGTTTAAGGGGGCATCCATAGGAATGGGTGGGCTTGTTAGCATGCCTTCTTTCAGAGCTTATTGCCTGATTTTGGCTAAATATAGCTTGAAGCCTGAGGGTTATATTGAATCCACTGGTAACATTTGCATATGTAGATGTAGCTAGGTGTACACCAATAGTTATAGTCAACTTTATGGTATTCCTTAAGTCAGGACTGTCCAAATTCTGTGGCCAAATGTCCTGTGGGATATTCCAGGGTGAGACACAGGACCCAAGGCCACATGTCACATGGTTGCACCCTTCGATTGATGCATCATGTACCCATGACACCCACCTCCATGGCACCACATGCATGCATGGGCCCTTTCCCCCACCACACTGCTGTACTGTGCACTCAGATTCACTCTCAGCTCCCCCAACTGAGCTGTGCTGTACTGTTCCACCCCTACAGTGAGGCATGCAGTGAAAGCTGAAGGAGGGAGAGGAAATCCAGTGACTGGGTGTTTTTGCAGCAGGAGCTATGTGTGGGGAGCAACAGCCAGAGTGGATCTTAGGGGCCACAATTTAACCTTGCAGGCCACATTTGGCCAGTGGGCTGCTAGTTGGACAGTCCTGCCTTAAGTGCATGCATACTGCCTTCTCCACTGTAAACCCCTACATTCAGTTCCCTGGTACATTAAACTTTGCAGCATATGATGAGCCCCACCACAGTTTTTAGAACCCACTTGCATGCTGCAGTCCTAGACCATAGAAAGATCCTGACCAGCATTCACACATCTCTGTTTCTGTCTTTAGGTCCTTCTGTCTCATATTTCCTTTCTTTGTGAGCCCAGAAATGAAGACAAGCTTGAAGGAGATTCAAGAAGTCAATAGACCAATTCCTGGAAAGGTTGTGCAAGAGAACCTGGGGTGTACTTTAGTGCCACATTTGAGAAATCAGACATATAATTAGATTTGGCTGACTTGTCCTCCCAGCAGATGTCAGGGTAGTTTAGGTCACCTATGACAA
>NW_017729033.1:97407690-97419142 GCF_001723915.1 Gavialis gangeticus | reverse complement strand
CTTTGGTGTGGCTGTGAAATACGATACAAGAAGAGAAGGGTGGTTAATCTAGCTTATGTTATCTGTGAACAACCTTTAACTCAACACTGATGCTAAGAACAGACAGCCCCAGAAAGCCCGAGGCTGAATTGATTTGCATGTTAGTCTAAGATGCAGAGATTAAACTGAGAAACAACTGGACACGCAGGCTTGGGACAGACATTCAAAAAGCCTGAGCCTGAATTGATTCAATGTGCTGGTTAGTCTAACCTGGCTAGGGTAAATCAATTTTGTAACTAGAGAGACATCCCAGAATTTCAGGCACATGCTTGCAATGGCTCAGGCTAGAAGCTGGGGGGGGGGGTTGGTGCTAGAGCAACCCTCCCTTCCTTCCACAGAGGTGAGCTGAGGGGGGCATGGCCAGACCCTGACAGGATGCTGTGGTTAAGGAGAGTTTCCCACCCCCTCCTGAACAGCAGGGAATGTTTATCACCCCATTAAGAAAACAGAAGGACATTACCAGCCATCTGTTGATTCTGCCTTTGTCCCATGTGTCACAGCTTGGAGGTAGCCAGCATGTGGTCTACTAGCTAATGCTGAGAGGTATCTGTGAGGGATAGGGGAATATCTGCTTAGTGGGGAGGGGGGGAGCAGGCAGACACTAATGTGCCTTCCAGGCTCTGCTGAAGCTGAAGCCAGGGAGCAGAGTGGAAGGGGCAGTTCTGTTGTGGAGCAGAGAGCACTGCCCAGCCCAGAGAGCATGCTGGGATGCTGGGGGAGTCTGATTTAATTTAAACCAGCAAGGGGTCTGGGACAGACATTGCATAAACCTGTTTGAGCCAAATCAGTTAAGTCTGTACTGCATTCAACCAGGTTTATATCAAACTGGTTTCAGCCATTCTCAAACTGGTTTATGTGAACTGAACATCTGTTCTGTTACTGGTTTAAACCAGTTTCTGATCATGTAAACTGGTTTATGTGTAATGTCTGTACATAGCCACATTTACCTTTGGTTCAGGAAATACAGACACATGCCTGCAGTGGCTAAGGCCAGAAGCTGGGGTGCACTAGAGCACGGCTCTCTGGCACATAGCTATCATGGGCTGTGTGTTCACTTCCTCTTCCTGCTGCCCCCCCAGTTCTCTGAGATTTGCAGTCCAGGATCACAGAAGCAGGACTCTGCTCATTTGCTCATTACTTCCTGTTGTTGCTTCCAGGTGCCTCTGGGATTTGTAGTCCACAGCTGCTGTCAGCAGTAACTTTCAGTAAATTTAGCAGGGCAGGGCAACTCTGTACTCGGGGGAAGGGGGGAGGTTTAACCAGGGGAAGGTAGATTTAACCCCCCTCCCTGGCCCCAGATCCCAGCAGCGGTTTGTCTGGGAGGGGCAGTCCTTGCCTCCCCTCCCAACTGTTCTCTGCTGGAGCAGACAGCCTAGGCCAGCCCAGAGCTGGAAAGCATGCTGGGATGCTGGGGGACTGTGATTTAACTTAAACCAGGAAGGGGTCTGGGACAGGAGTTTCATAAACTAGTTTGACCCAAATCAGTTAAGTCTGATACTACATTCAACTAGGTTTATCTTGAACCAGTTTCAGCCTTTTTGAAACTGGTTTATGTGCACTGAACTTATGTTCTGTTATAAGTTTAAACCAGTTTCCGATCACTTAAACCAGTTTATGTGCAACTTCTGTCCCTAGCCTAAATAGCAGTGTAGACATTCCTCTACTGCTTTTTCCATGTAAAGTTAACCTGAAGTCTGTGGTCATTTCCTAGGACACAGCCCTTGACACAATGGTCCAAACCTTTATAACCTCATGACTAGAGAATGCCATATACTGAGCTACCCTTTGAAGTTTCACCTACCGTAGCTTGTGGGGGTTCTTTTCATATGTGGGGTGGTCGGCTGAGAACACATTACTATGCGTCAGATCTTTGTTGCATTGAAATCAAAGGCAAAACATTGAAAAATATGTGGGACAGGTTTTCATTCTAGATTTCTGTGATTTGCAGTGGCTTCTTCTAACGTTGTGGGAACTGTTCAGAATGATACAAAATCAAATGTTAAGAAGTCTCTTTGTGGAAATATTTTTTGCTTCACATATCATAAAATTGGAATTAAGAGCTGGTTTGTTCTCAGGGTCAGTTGTGGGTTTGAAATTTCATACAGAGGGCAATAGGGAATTCTCAGGAAATGGTTCAGACCTCTTAGAAATGTGTGCATCTGGCACAGCCTTCAGGGAAGATTATTAAATGGGTTATGTGCCTATAGATGCAGACAAGCATCTACTTTTCAAAAGTGCCAAGTATTACTGAAATCAAAAAGTTGTCAAAACCCCCCAAAAATGTAGGAGTTAAGATACAGATAGAAGCTAGGTTTAAAATGACTGCTGCAGATTGTTCTATCTTTGCTTTTTGTTTGCAGAACAACTGGATAAACCATTTTAAAATCAATTTCCCACTGTATTGTTCTTTAAAATAAATTAGGGCTAAGACCATTGTTTGTTTGTTTTTAAATCAGGTCAGTGATTTTCATATGATTTTCATCCAGTTTTTGAATATTCAGAGCCTATAATTCTTTAGCCGTTTGGAAAATGGCACTTTCATAATGCAGGAAATTGACATTTCAGACATTGTATCCTGAATTGGGATGACAAATCAAAGTTAGCAAAATATTCTTCAGACAGAAGCATCCAAATATTTCAATTTGGTAACATTACAATTAATTTCTTGAAATGTTTTAGTCTGATAACATTAAAACACAATATAATGAAATATAATGTAAATATTGTATTATAATTATGGTATAATTGAAATAAAATATTTTGACTGTAACCAGATGATAGGGTTGAAATGAATCATTTTCAAAATTTTAATCAAACTTCAAATATTTTGTTAGTGGACACATTCCCATGAATTAATTTGAGTTGAATGAGAGTGCATTTTGTGGTAGAAAATTGTACCTAGCCAGTGCCTGCAGTTGGCAAGCAGCATACCTACTAACTTGCCAGCTCTAATTACATGGGAAAAACTGCTAATCCTAGTAAGTACTTTTGTCTGCTGAATTTTTACTGCTGTTCTCTGATAAATTAAAATAGATTACATAATTCTCTAATAGACTAATTGGGAAGTGATTATGTACTTGATGAAAAATAAGTTTTGGAAAGTATTTTCTTGTAGCAAACAAAGCTGGTTGTACAAGCATTTGTTAGCAATTATATACTGCAGAATTTTTCTAATATAAAACAATTATTTCCCATTCAAGCAATATTAGAAATACTGTGTTACCTGCATATGGCAATATTGACTTTTTAATGGTAACCATTACATGGATAAATGAGATGGCTGTGATTTTTTAAGCCCTACTTAATTAAAAATTAAGTGTTACTTCATTCTTCTTGTTCTACTTCAGCACAATATTCCATATTTGAAACTACATTTATTTAGTATGCTTTCAACATTGTGGGCTTGATCTAAAGCCCACTGAAGTGAGTGAAAAGAGTTCCATTAACTTGAACAGGCTTTGGTTCAGACCCAAATTTACTTTAATTACCAACACATTTCCAATTCATATGTAAGTGTTGCATTGGCACTCCCTGTAAGTGATCTCCTTGTTCAGAATAACGTAAGTTTCCCATTCCCACAAGTAAGGGAGAGTGCTATGGTTGCTTTTAAAGTAATGGTACTGCAAGAGAAACAAATCTCTCTCAACACTGCAGACCTATTTGTAAAAACTCCCTTTGAGTGTTATTCATTCTTACTGCCAGGGTGTCCTTCATACATTATGACTTTATCCTCTGGAGGTATAGTAACTTACTAGAGTCAAACAATATTCTCCTCATTTTCATTGTACTCATTCAGATATAAATTCCCATAGTGTGAACATGCCTTCTTTTGTAAATACCTAAAAGAGAGAGAAAAAACAAATTGCAGTTAAGATTCTTTCATTCACTCTTTCGTTCGCTCTTTCGTTTGTTCTTTCATTCTTTCTTTTTGCATGATTTATACCTTAGGCTGCTTTAATAAAGGCTGTTAATCAACAGCTACTTAATATTCTTGGCTCTTAAACACCTTTACCGTCCTCTCCAGTTTATCACTTTGAAGCACACAAAATGTTCCGCTCACACTGTTGTTTCAATATATTTGAATAATGAAAAGCAGAATAATTTGATTCCCAAAAGAGATTCTGAAAAAGCCTGGCTTACAAAAATGTTATTTCCATTGTCCATTATGAACGTTTGTCTATGCACTGGTATAGCAGTGAACTCTTTGATGTATTTCTCAGCTAAGCATATTGCCCCATGTGCAGGTTGTACACTTATGGTTTGTTAGTTTTTAAAGGGGCCATCTACAAAAGATTATTCTAGTAACAGTATATGCCATTTTTAGAGTGGAGACAGAAATGATTTATTTTGAAAAAATGCATTAATTTCTTTTTGGATGTATGTTTTTAGGAAACCAAAGTTAACTTAAATCTTTTGCATTTGGGAAGGCTTATCTTTATCATAAATTATTAATGTTTAAGATTCAGAATCCAAACACCAAGTACGTTTTATGTTGCATATAATTTCAAAGACAGCAGAACATTTGAACTGTACGTTAAATGGATAATAATCATCATTTTCATTGCTGCTTATGCTACTTATTTAATTATGGTGATTTCATTTAATAATAATAAAGATATGATGTAATTCCACTGAAAGCCTCTTGTAATTTAGCAATTAATTAATATACCATTATTACAAAGTGCTACTACTTTCTGGAGTTTATCCTTCATCTAGCATTCTCTTTCTTTTCTTGGTAGTCCCAGAGCAAAAAGGTGTAACATTAAACTAAATATATAGATATAGATATATATCTAGAGAGAGATCCCTTGAAGATAGCTGTATGATGCTTTTATTTAGCTTACTGGGCAACCAGGATGTCATGTAACCTGTTTTGAAATCACTGCTCAACTTGCAGATTTTTGGCTCAGAATATGTTGCTTAAAATGCAGAATGGTTTTTTCTCTGAGGCCTCTGACATGTATTCATTTAAAGGTGCCATGGGATCTGATCTCCAATCCCAACAATCATGCCTTCTGCCATGCCACACATGCATAGAATCAGGAATCAGATCCTAATTGTCCTTTTCCTACTTGCTAATAAAGGGAGAGCCCAGGATCATGATCCAGGTATCCCTCTGCACCAAAAAGTTGAAAAATAGATGCCTGCCTATCTATGGACAGCAATCTGCTGGTTGCTGGCTCCAGCCCTTTGACCACACCAGGATCTCCAGTTGGTTCTAGTGTGGTTTGGGGCTGAGGCTGACAACTGATTGTCAGCTCTGGTCCTAGAACCATAGTGGGGTCTCAAAATGGCCTCATGATCCTGGTGCTGACACCAGAGCACTGCTGCATGTTAAATTTAAGGCATCATACAAACCAACCATAAAAATGTTTCGGAAATGTACGTGGAACTTATTTATGGCTGGTTTTCCATTTTAAGGCGCCTTAAATTGAATGTATATATAGTACTCTTTCCATTTATGGCATGATTAACATGTTAATCCTGGCATAAATGTAATGTGTAGAGGATGTCTAAGTGGTAGCGGTGTCTTGGCCTGATACGCTGTCCTAAAAACCTGTTGTGGTTATTAGATAGGATTTTAGGTAAACTAATAGCAGTTCCCAGTTTGTTCAGTAATAACATTTTCCTTGTATGAATTATAAGAATTTCCAACCATGGACATTTTCAAGAGCAGGTTAGACAGGCACTTGGCTGGGATGGTTTAGTCAGAGATGTTCCTGCCTTGCCCCAGGGGGGGCTGAACTAGATGACCTCATTGAGTCCCTTCCAGCTCTGTTTTCCTATGATCCTATACACAGAGTGCATGAAGAGGAGATAAACTGCTTGTGAAAATTCACTCTGAATACTTTAAAATGAGGAAGAGCCTAAAATAAATATTTTATCCAAATTGTTTTTATTTTTGTCTGCATTTTCTCTTATTAGGAATCTGTCTTTGAAGTTGTCAAAGGACATGGAACTAGGAGAAGCTAAGTGCCCTCTTATTACCCAGGCAGCCAGCAGTCCATCAGTGGAGTGGCCTTTTGCAGGTCTGGAAGAAGGTGGAGGCATGGAATCATTGCCTTTTAGACTAATGATGCAGGACTGCACAGCTGTCAAGACATTACTGCTGAAAATGAAGAGGGTTCTTCAAGAGGTAATCACTCAATCATTAGTAAAATTAGTAGATATCATGCTAATAGACTAGGTAGCAGAAAGGGGTCTAGGAAAATGTTGAGAGGCACGGAACAGAATATTTTTTATTTTATTTGTTTCCCTGGGGCCTGAAAAGATGGGAAGAAATGTTTTGTACATTCTAAGAGTAGCTTTTGGCTGGCCCAATCCATGAAGCAGATTTGAAAATCACAAAGTTCGGTGACTCATACTTGAACAATAAAAAGACATATATGTTTTGGTTAGTATTGGTTTATACATGACACTTTGAACCTGTAGCAGCAGCACAAGGTAACCATACTGCAGCAACCTCTGGCACCTCTGGTAGCTGACCATGCTGCTGCTGCCTCTAGCACCTCTATAATCAGAAAACAATGCTTCTCTTAACCCATTTCTTAATGGAAGTTAGGTAACCTGGCTTGGTTCAACTATATCTTCTTTCTTCCCCAGGTTAGAGTTCTTCTTCTCCCCCAGGTTACAGAAGTAGATGCATTAATGGATTTTCAGGGAAGACAGAATAGAATCACACTTAAGTTCACTCAGATGCCTAACAAATTCTGGGCCTAAGTATACACTGCAAAAGTTCCATGTAAGCTTGTTATTCTACATGCACACCATATATCGAGTTTTTCTTATTTTATCTCTATAGTTCCCTGAACCCTGACTGAGGCACTAAGGTTCTACTGTAATGCACATAAATAATAAAAATACAGCATTGCATAAGTAATAATGGTACTGCAGGGAATATTTTACATACAGAGTTCTCTTCAATTGGTGTTAATGGCAGCATCCCCTATCATTTCAAAAGCTACGTGTACACCTAGGAATTGGTTGAGTGAACATGCTTTCTCCAGTCAGGTTTGTTACCTTTTCAATTATTTTCCCAGTGTAGAAATCTACTTTAACATTTTTTTTTACTTAGCAATTCATTACATTTCCTGTAGACCTCAATTTAAGTCCACCATAATATTTTATACACCAATAAATTGCAGTAGAGAGTATAACATATAATTACTAATATTCACAAAATTATCTCTGGGAAAAATGTGCACAATTTTTCGAAGTAGGGTCCAGACATACCCATCAGTAAGCACAGCACCTTCTGTATTATTACATCCTCTTCAGATAGCTTAAGAAAACCATAGATAACTATATATTTTTTCTCCTATTTGTTCCATCTCTTATTTTCCCTTCCCTCTATCCCATACCGTTTTTCAGCTCTTAATGCAACTTGAACGCAATCTAATTCATTTCCTCTTCCTGATCTTTAATCACCTCATGAAATCAAAATGGCTTTCTGTCACATGCCTTTTCCAAGTTTTATTATTATATATATATGGGTTGCAGATATGCTGTGACTCATGTCCTGCTATCTTTTCAGCATCTCTGAACAATGGAATAAATTCTGGTGGTAGAATGGGCAGTTCAGAAGTAGGACTGTACAAACCCTCAGAGCATTGAAGGGGGAAGCAGCACTGTATGAACATCAGATATGCATATTTCTAGATGGATTTGCTTTCTAACAGTTTTACAAATGACAATATAGAATTCTGGATGCATAAGGGGGAAATACTGGATGTGTGGTTCTGATGTGAAGTTTTTGAACAATATCACTAATAAGGAGATTACATGAAAGCAGAGGTATTGCTGATAAAATGCATTACAGCAGTATCAAGTGTATATAGTGCAGGGGCAGACAATTATTTCGGCTTGAGGGCCATTTGATGAGATGTGAGCTGTTCAGGGCCGCGAGGATAGCTCCACCCCCTGACAAGTGCCCTGCTCCCAGTTGCCATCTTGGGACCAGAAGTCCTGCTCCCTAACCCCTGACATTTGCCAGTGGAAGTCCCTCCTCTTGCCCCCAGAAGTACTTCATTTGGGAAGGAGGGTTGCCATCTTGGACCTGGAAGAAAACAAATTGTATACTAAAAATCAAACAATGACAATAACATATTTTAATGTCATTTAAAAAAATATTTTGGTCCTGATTTGTGTGTGTTTGCATTGCGTATATAGAAGTGATTGCATAATAGCTCAAAATGAAATCTTTCTCCTGTATATTGCAGAGGGTATAGGCGGGGGGGGGGGGGGTTGTGGAGGAATTTGGGTGTGTTTGTGTGGATGTGTATGTTTGTGAGGTGTGGAGGTATGTGTGGATGTGGTGGGTGGGTATGGGGAGTTTGTGGGGGGGTGTTTGTGGCAATATGTGTGGTGAGTATGGGGCTTGTGGGGGGATGTGGGGTATATGGAGGAAGAAGGTGGCTGGGGTGTGTGTGTGGGGAGTTGGTATGGGAGGAGTGTGGGTGGACGCGTGTGTGTGGTGAGGTGTGAGCACGTAGCAGTGAGTGGAGCTCCCTCTAAAGGTGCGCGCGCGCGTGTGTGTGTGGCAGTACATGCCAAGGCTGGATGGTGCCTGGGCGAGGCAGGACTGAGGAACCTGCCATGGGCCAGACAAAGACACTGTGCAGGTCGGATCCAGCCCGCAAGCTACATTTTGCCCACCCCTGATATAGTGGGACCTTAACAGATATAAAAACACCTTATTTCTGAAAGTGAACTGATTTATATCTCTGATGCATCACAAGCTTGCTTTTGTTTTGATTTTCTTGTGAAGTTCAGTTCAGAATGTTACTGTACCCCTTTTGTGGCTTTATTTCTTTATATTTCTAATAATTTATTAATCATCTTAGCAAAACTCTTGGTTGGCTATACATATTTTCATTCACCTCTGGTTATTAAACCAAGGCTTTTTTAATAATGGACTACAGAATTAGGAGCATACGTGTATTCCTCATGCAAGCTGTTAGTGAAATATTTCAAGAAAAGAGTCCATCAGATATTTCAGGTGCAGTAATGAAGTACTTGATAGTAAGATAAATTACAAATGAATTATTTGGACAAATTGCATTGAACTAAGGGGCATAGAAGCTTCATCCAGCAAAAGTTAAATCTATGTTTCTTACAAGGGAAATTCACATACAGAGTAGAAATTACCCAAAACTTAATTGCTGGCAGTATTAAGTGATGTAAAAATAAAATATTTCTTTCATGTCTAATTGTTTATACAGCTGTCTTAAAAATAAATTATATGGCTTATAAATTATATGTACTTATATGGCTTACCATTTTCCTAAAAAATACAAAGGGTACCATCTAAATATACAGAGGATACAATCTAAATAACGCACACTTAATTAGAAAGAAAGGCAGTAGTATCCCTATTTTACAACTGATATTATCCATAATAAAAAAAATGCAGGCAACATGCATGTATTTATTGAGCAATAACAAGTTAATTCAGTTAAAATATTAGACCCATTATTTAATCAAATATATTTTTTCTTAAGCGTTAAGCATCATTTCCAAGGAACAGTCTCATTATAATCTCTCAAAGTGCTATATTTACCAGAGCAACATGGTATTTGTCTGTTGCACTTGCTTGTACTGGAAAAGGCTAATTTATGGCAAAACCATTGTTTACTTGGCAAATGTGTGTGCATATACCAAACTAGGCTTCTCATTACTCTTATCCTGAAAAATGAGATTATAAATGGGTGGATAGACTGATGTTGTCAGTAAGCTGCCATCTTGCTCTCAGTAAAGAGATATTGAACATGTCCATTAATAGATTTAGCACCTTTCAATATCTTTTCAGCCATGTTAGAGTCTATAAGGCAAGAAGTCACCTAACACACCACACACCTAAGTGAACAAAACTAGAGAGGTTTTTAGTACATAGAGAATTTTGATTAGAAAAGTCATCTGGAACTGGATCAGAACATATTTTATGTGCATGTTCCTCCTTATGTGAAGTACCTTTCCACAAATTTCTCAGTGACCTTACATGAAATATATGATGAATAAAGAAATAATTGCCAGAACTATACATTTAAATGGTATTCAGTGGTCTTGAGTGAAGGTCCTATAACAATTCACTTTTTGGAAGTAGGTACTTTGTCCTGCCATCAAGGAAAAAATGAAAATGTTGCACATGGGCATGTAGTCAGAGGTGTGTTTAATTCATTTCAACGGATTTTATTTGCTGATATTTTGATTCTGCAGGGGAGGATAATATTTAATAAATAGAGTATAGGTTTATGGCTTATGTGGCTAGAAAAATCTAGTGGAGAAGTATTGGTACCTGTGGAGATTTTCAATGCAGCAAATGTAATAAAAATACTATGGCTATAGGACATTTGGGAGTGTCACGAAATTGTGACTGTAGTTTGCCTCTGACTTGCACGCAGATTTTCATGCCTTTCTTTATTGCTTCTGTTTGATTGTGGAATCTTATCCCAGTTTTTGCTGAAATTGAGCATGAAAAGCATTGGTGGACTGAGATCAAATCAAGGCAAATAAGAAGTGATACTGATGACCAATAAGAAATAGTTGGAAAGGATGACAGAAGCTGGTATGTATGCAGGCATCCCAGCCAGCATTTTGGAAAGCTCAATTGTTTGTTCAGGAGTTAGTGCAGCAATAAGAATTTAGGGCATATAAATTAGGGAGGAGAGGAGAGGAGAGGAGAGGAGAGAGTCCCTTTAATTAATGTATTTTGTTTAATAGATTTTGTTTAAAAATTTGTTCATGCTATAGGACCTAATTGGAAAAAAATGTGTAGTAGTAGACTACTTAACATTCCTAAAGCAAAGTGGACACAATCTTGCCAATATTTCGGCTTATATATGTAGAACAAATTTACCCTTTTTTTTGTACATACATTATTTGCTGTATAATTCCCATTTTTGAGAGGTTTTCTCTTGAGCTGTCAAAATTACATGCTGAGCCAGCAAGTTGAGTTAACTTGGTATCTACATAGTCTATATTTGCCAATTTAGATTGCAAATACTTCATATGAGAGCCCATGTCTTTTTCACAGCTCTGTAAAACATACACAGTCATACAGAGGTATAGGAAGGTTGGTGATCAAACAAAAATAATAGTAGCAGTAAATTTATCATAGAATCAGAGAAAATTAGGGTTGGAATGGATCTCAGGATGTTATGTAGTCCAATCTCCAGGTCAAGGTAGGACCATTCCCAATTAGATCTTCCCAGACAAGGCTTTGTCTAGCTAGGTCTTAAAAACCTCTGAGGATGGAGATTCCACCACCTCTCTGGGTAACCTATTCCAGTGTTTTACACTACCCTCCTAGTGAGAGAGTTTTTCCTAATATGCAATCTAAACTTCCCTTGCTGGAACTTGAGAACATTGTTCCATGTCCTGTCATTTGCCACCATTGAGAACAGTCCAGCTCCAT
>NW_017729033.1:97400013-97407547 GCF_001723915.1 Gavialis gangeticus | reverse complement strand
TCCACTGGACTCTCTCCAATTTGTCCACATCCTTTCTATACTGAGGAGCCCAAAACTAGACATGGTATTCCAAATATAACCTCCGCAGGGCTGAATAGAGGGGAAGAATCACTTCCCTTGATATCCTACTAGTGCAGCCCAGTATGCTGTTAGCATTCTTCACAACAAGGGCCCATTGTTAGATCATATCCAGCTTATTGTCGACTGTAACCCCCAGGTCCCTTTTTTGAAGAGCTGCTGCTTAGCCAGTTGTTCCCCAACCTGTAGTGTTGCATGGGATTGTTGTGTCCTAAGTGCAGGACTTTGCACTTGTTGCTATTGAACCTCATTTGATTTCTTTGGTTCAATCCTCCTGTTTGTCAAGGTCTCTGAATCCTGGCCCTCCCCTCCAAGTGTATCTACTGCTCCACTCACAGCTTGGTGTTATCTGCAACCTTGCAGAGAGTGCACTGTATCCCATCTTCCAGGTCATTGATGAATACATTGAACAAAACCAACCAGCCCCATAACTAATCCCTGGGAAACTGCTGCCAACTAGACATTGGACCATTGACTACTACCCTCTGAGTCCAATGAGCCAGTCAATTTTCTGTCCATCTTACAGTCCATTCATCCAACCCATACTTGCTTACTTAACTAACTCATGAGAATGTTGTGGGAGACAGTATTAAAAGCCTTGATAAAGTCAAGGTATATCACATCCACTGGTCTCTCCGCATCTACAGAACTAGTCATCTCATCCTAGAAAGCAATCAAGTTGGTTAGGCATGACTTGCCCTTGGCAAATCCATGCTGACTGTTCCTAATCACCTTCTCCTCTAAGTGCTTAGAAATGGATTCCTTGAGGACCTGCTCCAGTTTGCTTCAGTGTTTATGAAAAGATGGCTTCATTATTCACAAAAGAGGAAAAAGCCACCCTGTCTGTCCTTGTCACATATAATCAGAATTTCCAGTACAATCTCTTTAAAGAAAGTGGTGCGGGCAAACGGGGCACCAGCCCCAGGTACCAATTTAGAGGGGGAACCAGAATGGGAGCCGCTTGGGAGCCATCATCCAAGCTGGGAAGAAGCAGCTTGTGTTATAGGAGCCCATACTGAGATAGCAGTGGCCCATGTGCAGGGAAGTAAGACTTTAAGAGCACCCAAATCCCCTCTTTAGTTACAATTCTAGAATTAGTATAATGTAAAATATAATGGGGGTATGAGGAGGGGGAGGATTGGGAGTCAGTGTTTCTTAAAACCTAAACCTAGAGTGCTGATTGCAGTGAAGGGAGAGAGTTCTAATTCTGGCTCTGCTACTGGCCTGCTGGGTGACATTAGACAAATTACCTTTCTTTGCACTTTCATTTCCCCTTCAGCAAAATGGTAATAATGGTCTTCCTTCTTCTTTAACGTAATTGGAGATGTAAAGATGAAGAGCATTATAGGAGAGCTGGGTTGTGTTATATGAAAAAAATTGACATTCATCATATAGTAAGAAAAATTGAAAAAGTCTTAAATGTTATTTTTCAAAGACATTAAGGATTCCTTGCAGTCCACTGTTGTATGTATTATGTTGCCTTACCTTGTTGGCTAGACATTTAAAAAGTGATCACAAGGCTAATATAGTGTAAAACGCTGCAGGATTTCTTCTTTTAACTAACTTTGTAATTAACCAGTGTAGCATTACTGATTTATTCAGCAACTTTTCATTTAATGCAGTCCTCTTTATCAAGTAATTCATGCTGGAAATTGGCAATTCCTTCATTTCATGGTGTGTTGGCATGCACAGCATATACACGTAAATTTAAATAAATAATAATGTGTTTGGCATTAGGTTTTAACTGTACCTTATTAAATTGATATATGCTCAGTATATATTTGGCAATCCTTCTTTGCTATTTCTTACAAAGACAAATATTTAATATTCTCCTGGCACATAATTTTAATGTGGGATTAAATGTGCACTTTAGATGCAGTGCTTTAAAACAAGGAGTCAATGGCTACAGGCCAGCAGTACTTAGTGGCTCTTCAACATGCTATCTGTGGCGGTTTGTGGTAAAGGTTATCACAATGTGTATAAATGTGTGTGTGTGTGCGTGCATTGCATATTTATTTTCTTTATGCATTGCATGTTTATTTCCTGCAGTCAAGAAATGAATATGCTGGATGGAGTATTTCAGAGTCAGTCAGGGTAATGAGAGGGCACTTATGGAGGACATGGAATTTAAGTTATATCATAATATATATTGGCATATTGGGGGGACATGTATGTGCATATCCATTTGTAGGTATAGGGAGCCTCCAAATATATATGAATCATTTGTGAGAGCACACAAGCAGAAGAATGTAAAGGAAATGGAGGCAGGAGCAGCATCAGGGATATTGTTTTTTATGGCCTGTAATCCATCCTTATGTTGGCATACAGAGATGTGATACCAATTGTAGCTAATATGGTGGTTGCTGGAAGATTGACAATGAAACTTAGTTTTGTTAGGTTAGAACAGTTTTGTGGGGTGTGTCTGCATTCAAAATCATATCTTCCAAGATAGTTCATCTGTTAGCAGGGTTTGTCTGCTTCTTATCTTGAAGCTGTGTACTGATATATAGAGGGGAATTCAAAATTACAGGGCCAGAGTGAAAGAGTTAAATAAGGACCATGAGTGTATATGCTAGTGGTTAGGGGACTTGTCTAGAAAATGAAAGTTCCTGTTAGTCCCCCATTGCTGCTTTATGTATTGAAGTACAATCTGCCAGTGGTAGACTGGGGAAGGATAGAAAAAAATAATCATAAGAGCAGAGACCAGAACACGGGATACCGCACTCCTAGGCGAGCACCTTAACCCAAGATACAGAATCCTGTTCCCTCTTATGTACATTCTTCCTTGTCACTCTTGCCACATCCTCTGGCTATAGTTCAGAAGAAGAGCAGCTATACCTGTATTTTGTCAGAGGGCACTCCTTTCAGTGTGGACTAGGTAGCTTATCACAATTTTAGATTGATACGTCTTCAATTATTTTAGATGTTTCAGCCTTTTTTAAAAATAAGATCTTGTCCATAAACATTAGAGAAAAAATCTTGTTCTTTCACTACCCTTCTCAGCTGTCCAATTTCCATCCAGCATTCATGCTTAAAATAGAATATCTATACCACTGGATAAGTTCTTTTCAGTTTTCATCAGTATTACTGAAAACAAACCATTATTTCCTGTAGGACTAATCCCACAAGGCTAATTGCCCCACTGTACATGCATGTATGTGTGCTGCACAATGTGTCATTGTGTGGCCCTTTCTAACCATTCAGCTAAGAAATTTTCCTCACAGCTGATTACCTTCTTTCCTTTTTTATGATACTTTATTTCTCCTTTGAAACAAAGGAAGAAAGAACATTTCCTGTGAAATCTTCTGTGACACTGTGAACCGCATTCCAGATCAGTGAGCTTGAGTGACCTGGTACCCTAGTTTTCTCAACAACAAGTTGGTTTTAACACCACCTGGCAGATTAGCATTAAAAACATCAGATCCTTTAATATATAACATCCCACCATCAGCAGCTCTGTGCAGTTGTCTGTGATTAACTTGTGACTGAAGACCGTAAAATTATAAAAGCTACAAAAACTAAACCATTTTTCCATTTAGTGCCTTTATGGATTTGATCAATTGCTGCAAGCCAATCAGCTTAATCCCACCTGACCGTCTGTGGCAATAGAGCTGATCACACCAATTATGTGTTCTGATAAGTCTGCATATACTGAAACTTGTGTTGAAAAATAGTGAGCAAGCAATGGAAGAAGTTCTGAACCTGTACAGAACTCTAGAGAAGACATTGATTGTACATAGTTGTTAGAGTGTGTGAATAATCTGGAGGTAAACAGTGTTTTTGGTAATGGTGGTGATAATTTAGACAATATTTAAAAAATGGAAACTATAGCAAGACCTCCAGCGAGTTAACCAATTCTGGTAACAAAAAGCAATAGGAAAACAGAAGTGGCACAAATGTTCCTGACCCAAGATAGGAAATTCAATTACAACCTAAAATTTTAATTGGTTTCCAAGAACTAAAATGTCAAATTGTTCAACCATTTTGTAACTCATAAGGAAGCATTAATTATCTATAAAACCTAAAAGATTTGCCGTCAATTTGAAATCTGGGTTGTGTAAAAGAATCAAAGGCAGCAGAAGCAGTGGAACTGATTGCACAGAGGATGTTGTCTACTTCATTTCTTGAAACTATATTACTATGCAGAATGGAATGCAAGATTTCATAGATGGATCTTCCAAAAGAAGAATGAAAACTTAAGAGAGGAAATTATGGGGCAGGTTTTCAGACAGCAGAGTCCCAGGTATAACTGTAATTAAACAAAAAATTAATATATATGTGTACTTAAAGAATGCAGAGATACTTTCATGGGCTGTTGCTTAACACGCTGTGTTCTCCCATTTGATAGAATGTATGGAACAAGCTCTAGTATGAGTCAGATGCTATAAGCATCTTGGCAAAGTCCTGTACTGTATATTTATGCAGGGCTTTCTATACTACATTTTCTTACAACACACACCCTTTTTCCAAAATTCAGTTGCTGGAAATTGGGGTGTATATTACAAATGAGGCAACATAGTAATAGTAGTTTCTGCTTCTGTTGGGGAAAAGCAGAAGTAGCACTTTAGAGATGCATGTGGGGCTCCTTAGCTGCTGGCTGTGGAGACTTTCTCTCCCCATCCCTCTAGCAGAGGCTCCTGCTGCACAAACAAAGAAAAATCTTTTTCTTTTTCATTCTGCCTTTTAAAAACAAGTTGCATATCTTATTCTGGGGTGTGTTGCATACAAGATAATGTGAGAGTGCTCTCCACTGTATCGGGCAGTAGTGTATAAAGAGTTCAAGTTCTTCATGGTGACATTTTAATGGCAAAAGTAAACAAAGGTGGGAAAACTATAGATATCATTTTGAACATCAAGTGCAAAAAAATGCTAAATGATAGCTACCAATCTGTATAGTATTGCCTCAGTCCTCACTCACAAAGACCAACATACCAGGTGAGTTGCATGATAGGGGTTCTCATTGTCAAAGGCAAAAATATCTTCCACCTAATCAAGAAATATGTATTCCTCTACACTTGTGCTCGTCCTTTTTGTTAGGAGCATGTGGCCTTTGTCACATCTTCTCATGTGGATTAGTGTTTTGTGTTACTCAGCTTTGGCTCAGGTTTTGACAGGAAAGCCAAGGTTCAGCTACTGAGCAGATACAAATTGATGTGGGTCTACTGAAGTTAAAGTTGTGTTGATTCATGGAGTCTGAGGATTTGGATCTGTTGTTATAGATGGCCTCTGTTAGTGCTTCATGCTTTTATTCTTAATGGCTCTCATGAATCCTCATTATGTAACCAGAAATTATCAATAGTGATGGAGTGATTATCAATAAGGAACACAAAATTAGTCCATGTCTAGACATTTTTAATTACTTGTAAACTTTCTTCAATTTTCTCATTTCTTTACTTAATAGACACTTCCCAAAGTATCAGATAAAAGCTGCCACATCTAATGTACATAACTGAAATACAAGATCATCCCTTTTATCAACACTTCTCATTTCAAATATGCATGGAGATATCCTGTCTAGGAGCAAGGGTATGCTAAAAACTAACTGCTATTTTCTCTGTAGATACCATCACATTGTACAACAATTAGACAAGGATGTGGTTAAATGACAACTTACTTCTCTTATCTCTGCTAAGCAGGATAGAGATAATAAGAATACATTTCTATCAAAAGGTCACTTATATTTAAGGATTACTTTTCTTAAGCAGCATAATTTTGTTCTTGAAAAAAAGAATTAGTCTGTGAGAGACAAGCAACAGTCTCGCATTCAGTGTGCTTATTAAAATTAATAAAGAACCAAAACATCCCCACAAACTGTAAGAGTCTTGTATGCCTTTTGCTTGCCATTCCATATTAATTTTCTGGAAGACTATTTATTCTTTCCGGTTCTATCTATATAGCAGTTTAGCTCAACATGAAAATGCATTTTGCAGGTCACCTAGCCACACACTGAATGTTCAGCCCACCTGGCTTGTTTTCTCTAAGGCTGGAAGAAAGGGGTGTGGTGCAACTGGCAGTGGGCCACTGAATATGAACATAGCAATTGGGATGTGTCCTAAATGACTGTAATTTCATTACAGCTTTTGAACCTGTTTAAAGAAGAATTGAGATATCTGTGAAAAGCAACTTGTCCTGAGAGTAGTAAAGCAGGAGAAGAAACAGGGACCTGAACTATTTCTTGACTTCTCAAATCTCAGGTGTCTTAACCATCCTAACCCCAAATGGTCTGACGGAATCCTGATAGATCCCTCAAAGGCCTCCATCCCTAGAATGAATCCATCCCTTTTCAGAACTGGAAATTTCTAATTCCCACTTAGATTTGTAAACCTAAGAGCCATAAATCCATCTTCCATGCCCACACCTCATAATCAAACACTAGGTCTAGGGGCAGGCATTACACATAAATAGGGTAAGTGATCAGAAACTGGTTTAAACCTGTAACAGAACAGTGCAGATAAAACAGTTTGAAAATGGCTGAAACTGGTTTGAGATGAACCTGGTTGAATGTAGTGTCAGACCTAACTGATTTGGGTCAAGCTGGTTTATGCAGTGTCTGTCCCAGACCCCTTCCTGGTTTAAGTTAAATCAGAGTTCCCCAGCATCCCAGCATGCTCTCTGGGCTGGGTGAGACTGTCTGCTCCAGAGAGCAGGTCTGGCCCCTCCCCTTTGCTCCCTGGCTGGAACACTGGAAGAGACTGCACATACAGCCTACCTGGCTTCCTCCTGTTCCCTCCCTCCCCCTCACCTCTCCCTGCTCAAGCAGGGATCCTCCCCTCCCCTCTGCCTTACAACGACACTTCTCAGCATTAGCTAGTATACCATATGCTGGCTATGGTCTGTGCTGTGGGAGACAGATCAAAGGCAGACAGGACAGTGTCGAGTTAGGGCTTTTTGGAGCTAATCAGTAATGTCCCTCCTTTCTTTCCTTGGAAAAGCTGTTAAGAAGAGTATAAATTAATGGAGAGAGGCTGCTGTTTTCTTAATGGGCTGATAAACACTGAATTAGGCGAAAGAGGAGAGGGGAGGAAAGGGGTGTGGGGGGGGAGATCAGTGCCCCCCCGTGGTGAGGGAAGGAGTGGGGCTGGGGTAGGCACTGCCCAGCTGGGGTGGCATGGACCCAGGACAGAGTCATGGCTCATCCAGCGGGTATAGGGGGGTGGCTTCTGCTGCTGCTCCCACCGCTCAACTGGGAGGGGGTGGGGGTGGGCGGCTGTAACTGTGCGGGGTCCTGGGGGTGGCCATGAACTCCCCTGTGCCCCCTACCATGCCAATATGATAGTAAAAGCACCCTCACATCTCTCCCACCACGTCTTTGATGTCGACAATGTATAAGGAAGGCTGCCCTTAGTCCTCTCTGACACAGGTCCCTGATGTATCTCAGTCTTTGTTCTATCTTGGGTGACTCGGTGCACCCCAGCCTTATGGGCTATGCGTGGCTCCAACCATCCCTGTACCACAC
>NW_017729033.1:97380127-97395013 GCF_001723915.1 Gavialis gangeticus | reverse complement strand
TGTATAAGGAAGGCTGCCCTTAGTCCTCTCTGACACAGGTCCCTGATGTATCTCAGTCTTTGTTCTATCTTGGGTGACTCGGTGCACCCCAGCCTTATGGGCTATGCGTGGCTCCAACCATCCCTGTACCACGCCCTAAGCCTCGCAGATGTACCGGACATTGTTTGGCCAATTTCCCTTTCCATGCCCCACAAACGCTGTCTGGCTTGTCTCACAGCCCACGCCCCCCCACTGGCACTTTCTGGCTTGTCCCTCTTTTGGGGCCTCTCGCAGCTGCCTGCACTGGGGCTGGGGTCAATGCACCCCAACTGCTGTGCCCTCTCTGGCACCGAGGTCCCCATGCTACCATGGAGCCCCTATGAGGCCTCCTCCATCCCCTAATAGCCTCACCCAGTCCTCCGGTATAACAACAACAACAAAACAATAACACAAGCCCCTGGGCTGTAACACAAAGTTAAACCTCCTGGCTAAACATCCTCCAAACCACACCACCTCTCACCAGTGTAACTAGCGGCGGGTACATTCAGGCCTTATTCTCCTTCCTACCTTCAGACAATACTCCTTTTTCCCATCTGCCAGCAGAGGCAAAAGCAGAGAGAGAGAGAGAGAGCTCACAGCCTCCAGTCCATCTTATAGTAGTCAGCCCTGCCCCTTCCGGTCAGCTGACTCTCCAGGTGTGGGCCCTCAGCTCACCCTGGTTGCCCCTAGCAACCAGCACCTGAGCCACTACTCCGGCTTTTCAAGGTAGCAGGCACCTTAGTGCCCTGCTACACACCTCCCCACCTTAAGTTTCAAACTCACTGGGCTGAGTCTTCAGTCTTATCCATGGTACCTGCCGTTGCAGATCTCTCAGGCCCGGGTTCTCGTTCTCTGATCACCTCAACTTGCAGTGGTGGAGGTTTTAAGGTGCCTCCTACCCACCTTTTACCCAAGGCGCACCATTTGGGATTTTCTGGGATTTGCCCCGCTGCAGGCAGTCCCCCCCACACTAGCCGACCTTGGTAAATTGCACCCTCTGTTGATCCAGCTCCAGCCTACCTTCTGAGATTCTCTCTCCTTCTCACTTCTGGGCCTTCTATGGTCCATCCTCATGCACTCTGGTCTCCATCTCGGGGAAAACTCTGGGCTCTTTTGTCTCCTTATGCTTTTCTGGAGGTCTTGAAGACTTCCCCAGGTCTCCCACCATCTCTCCAGCGCTTTCTGGGCATCTTCTGTCCTCCAGAATTCTATGTTCTCCTGTCCAGTAGCTTCTTCTCCAGGTCCCTTATAGATTTTTACATAGGCTACCCGTCCCACTCGCTCTTCAATGATTTTCTTTAACATCCACCACTTAACTAGCCTAGGGACATTCCTCATGTAAATTTGCAGCCTCTTCTCCGGCTTCGGCCCCCCTTTGGGTTTTGTGCCCTCTTCCGCCTTTCTTGCCCCTTTTCCCAGTTTTCTTTCCCGGGCTCCACCAATCCTCCTTTCTCGGGGCCTACCTTTAGTCCTTCTTGCCCCAGGCCCCTGGCTGCCTGGGTACAATCCTGGCACATTAAACAAGAGATCTTACTCCTTGGGGTCATTTGTTCACCCTTCCCTTCCATCTGCACATCTACCCTATCCACTCTCCCTGTCTGCTCCTGACCGAGTCCTGTAATTCTTCCATTAGCCTGGGGTCTACACATTTCTCTCAGCTGGCGTCTTAGCTGGCTCAATTCTATTGTCTGGCGCTTCTGCCATTGGTTACATCTTTGGTTCCAAGGCTCTAACATAGCCTGCAGGGCCTGCTTTTGTAGGGTTACCGAATTCTCCCCTATGGATTTTTCCTTCCCTTGTACAGTGTCTGCCTCCTCCCCAGGATCCCCTATGCCTTGGGCCCCAGGGAGATCTAGGGGCTTGACCTGCTCTGGAGTTCTCACTCGGGCAATTTCTAACAGTGTCTCTGCCTCCTTCAAGGACCCCTTCAACCTTAGTGCCCTGCTACAGGCAGCATGTGCCTCTGGATCAGTGCTGGGCAAGCCAGGCAGGCTGCTGTGCTGAGCTCAGGGCAGGTGGTGGCAGTGTTGGGAGGGGAGGCTGCAGTGACCACAAATTTCACCATAGCCCCCCTGTAGTCCCTTCACAGCACCGCCGCCACCTTCCCCAAGTGCAGTGCAGTGTGGCCTCTGGCACTAGCCTGCAGTTGCAACCTGCCCAGTCCACCCCACCCCACACAGATCCTGGGGCACAATACCCAGTCCCCCCATGCCCTCCTGGATGAGTGGCGCACAGCGGCGGGAGCCACGCACCCCAGGACAAGCTGTGTCTCTGTCCTGTGCCCACTCCACCCCATCTCAGCAGCGCCTACTCCCAGCCCCACACACCCCGTCCCTCCACTCCCCTTCCCTCCCCTCCCCACGCCTCTTTCACCAGAACAGACAGAGACTTACCAGCTGCATGCAGCTCTCCATGCTGCCAGGCTGTGGTCCTCACTGCCTATGTGTTGCACTGCAGCTTCACACATGCACGGGCATTTATTGGCTAAATAATCAGCCACATCAGGCCCATTTCTGATATAGTCCATTTTATTTTTATCAGTGGAGATCGGATATTGAACCGACGTATCAGTACACCTATATTATTTAAGGGTTTGTTTGGGGGTTTTTTTTGTAACTCATAGGTTGCACTTTAGACCTTTCCCATTTCATCCAGTTGGGAGAAGAGAGTTCATACCTATCCTTCATGGGTAGTCTTTATTAACCTTCCCCTTTTCTTTTATTTCCTTCCCAGATCAGTCAAGAGGAGCCCAGAACACTTTATGTTCCAAAATACCTTTTTCAAATTGTCCCACAATTCAATTGATTACAAATCCATCCCACGCCATTAATCACAGCCTTAAAGAAGAGTACAAAATAACTGAACTATTTTAGAGGAAACAGAAATATATTGCAAAATGTTAGCCCATTCATTTTTCTGGTTATTCTCCTAAATTAAAATAATAGTAGTTATTTCTGAACACCAGAAACACTTTGGGGTCTAATGGACTAAAGCAAATCATAGTTTGAGCGGAAATCATGGAACTTTTCTTCCTATTCAGTTTGGCTGTGAGAATTATCAACAACATATATATTTAAAAAGTACAGTAATCCATGTTTTAATCACAAAAGTAAATGCATATATCCATAGCTAAAATAAATGTGTACAAACATATTTTTATTGTGAAACAAATTTTATTTTTCCACATTTATCTTTACTTACAATATTTGCTTTATCTGAATGTGTATGTGTGTGCACACGCGCGCACACACACACATGCACATAAAACACTTAACATAATTTCAGAGTGCCATTTGGTAAAGTAAAGAGATTGGCATGTTTCCTCATATACATATAAACTAGAATTTTATATATAGATCTTTCATATAGTATGCCATTCTATATATTGTTGCCAACTCTTCTTCATCATTTGATCTTTCTATTGACTATAAAATATGTCTTCATACCTCTAGGGCTAATATCATCCACTTTTAATGGAACTAGGTTATTCCTTTCATTACTGTGATATAAAGTTTCAGCAGTGCAGGTTTCATTGGTGTATTTTATCTTACAGCTTTTCCTTTTATATCACTTACTGCATACTTTAATTTGCTGATACAATTTAATATCTGGATGTTGCCACATCATATGTTTATAAAATCCAGTTATTTTTCCATACCTCCAACATTTGATGGTTTCCCTTTTTCAGATTCTAAATGTTGTTTGTTTTGTTGGTTGGTCTGGATTTGGGTTTTTTGGGGTGGGGGGGTGGAGTTTGCAATCCAGCACAGCCCTTAGGCCAAAATATAATTACTTAAGATTTGGAACCCCATATTGCATTCAATTTAATTCTGTTGCACTGTTACGCTATTTGGATAAGTTATATATTTCCAGTATCTTGCAATTCCACTTACATGTGGAAGCGTCAATAGTATATCACCTAATCAGCCAAAAACTTGAATCCAGATACAGTGCCCTTTCGCGGTTTATACTTAAGAGAAATATGCATGTAAGTGGGCTCATATACATGAAACACTGACTGTGCAATAGCCAAATAATACTGCCTAATAGTGTCCCATGTCAAAAACAGTGACAAGACACTACTGTGCAGTAGTATTACGCTATTACACCATAGCATCACAAAAAAAGCATTTGCTGGCACTACTACACAGTAACTCTGGGACTGCACATTTATTTGGTACTTGCTTATACAAGTACTAAATAGATGTGTAGTAACCACTGCACATTAGATGTAGGTCTCATGTAGATGCACCCACTGAGGAGTTTAGAGACCCACCCATGCTTCTAACATCCTTCTTTGGCAATGTGTTTGCTCATTCTGGTTTGAAAGGGCTGCAATTTTACTTCATTTTCTTGATTTTTGTTAACATCTGCTATAGGTGGTGTATCTACCAAAATATCATGGTTTTAAAAAGTATGTTTAAAAAAAATACTGGGAACAAATCATTCTTTGAAATGCATATCAAATTCAGTCATATTTGGTTTTACTGAAGAACGTAGTAACAATTAATATGTAAAATGTTTTCCTGCTAGAGAAACTTGCATTATGATAGCCTTGCTTAACTTCATAACGTATAAGTGTTGATAAGATGTATAATACTCCCTTCATATAACCACTAGCAAATTATGTTTTGAGTTACCTCTTGCTATCTTACAGAATTTGATGTTGGCTAGTGTCTTTTTCCTACTATTATGTGACTTATGTTTCCATATGGATATACTGCAAAGGATTTTAAAGAAATGATTCTTCAAGACAGCTGTTGGTAGCAATCAGGGATGCAAAAGGAAAACTTAAGTTTGTTAAGGACAAAAGTGCCCATTCTGCATTTTAGCAAGCTTGATTAAAATTCATTCTCAAAGTTCTTTAGTGTGTATTTAATTTAACATTATTTTCCAATTTGTCTAAAACTTTAGTGTTCAGTGTGATCAAGGTAAAAGGCAGGTGCATCTTGCAGAAGCTTTTGGGAGGAGCTAAAGGTTTTGGTAGCTTAGTATTGTATAGATGAGCTTGCTGAAACGTGCACACATGGACTCCATCTGGTGGCAGACTTTTTAAGCAAAGGGTTTCAAAATGTAATCCCCATATAATGTTCTTTTATAATTTTGCATGCTATTTTAATATGAATGAATACTACCAGTGTGTGGTGATTGTTAAGTCTGTTAGAAGAGAACGGTAGTATTACTGTGAATTCATCTGTCAAATATGGGTCATTTCCCATATGTAGTCAACTGTTCTTAATTTGATCTTTTGGAGAAACAGTGTGGAAATGAAACCCTTTCATGTCCTGGGATCTGAAAATATGAATCCTTTCTAGGTCATTTCTGTGTGGCAGGGTAATCATGATTAAAATAGGCCTGTAAGTTCTTTTATTTTTCATTTGCGACTTGGAGCAGACTGTCAGAAATGATTAATAGCTCTATTCATGTGCTTCATTCAAGCTGCCATCCTATGCAAGTTGCACAGAAAAATTGTGCAGTTTTTCTCTGTTGTTCATTTAATACAAAGCTTAAATTTGTTGCCATGATATGATGTGCATCCAGAGAAGGTAGAGATATAAATAAGACAAAAGTGGTGAGTCAAACACTGAATATACAGGATAAAATGCTTCTTTTGGAAAATGGGTTGTTCATGCTAGTTCAGTTCCCTTACAGACCTGCTGTTTATTTGGCATTGGCTGAGGCATGTAATTTCTCCTGTAAGCCCCTTGCTAGAATTCTGGGAATCTTATTTTCAATAAGGATTGAGTATTGCAAGTATAATTATTGCAGGAATCCTATTTCCAATAGCATCGCCTTGGTAGCTAGGGAAAAATACACTTTATTTATGTATTTAATAGTTCCTCTTATCACCTCTCTTATTGGTCCTCTGTGTGTATGTGTATTTTAATAAGCACTTTTTAGTGAAGCCAAGTAATAAAACTGCAATGCTGAACTTCTTGTCTTATGTTCCTAATTGTAGCAAGGTGTAGTCACTTCATGTAAGAATGTACTTCAGGTTTGTCACTCCAGAAACTGAAGGTGTTAAAGCTTTCTTATCTCACCACATGAAGATCTATATCATTTCCTGCCCTTGACCATGATTAATACACCCTTCTTCAGAACGTGGGCTAACAGTATAACAATAGAGATTGAGAAGACAGTGGCCTATGGGGCTTTCAGAAAGAGAGCATGATGACTTCATATACTGCCTGTTGAGACTTCCAAAATGTCCAGTGTAAACTACAGAAGTTTGCTGAATGCTATGTATTGATGCAGCACACATGGTGAAGTGTAATGCCTATTTCACACAGTTCTTCTTTAGATTTGCAGTTAACAAGTAAGAAATTTCCTCAAGCCATAGAGTAATCAGAATCTGCACTGTTATAATGCAACACCAATTTATGCCTGCCCTGAGGGTAGTCGTCTTGTACCTTCTGTGCCAGGGCACTTAACAAAAAAATCATGCAGCCAAAATGTGTACTTTGGAATTTTTACTACAACAATTTAATAACCTGAATATAGAGCTCCTGTGAAAATGAGGAAGTAGCATGTATCTCAGTATCAAATAAATACCAGGATTCGGAAATACATTTACTTCACTCTGTGCTTTGGCTTACACTCTTCTTCCTCTTCATCAGCATTGATCATTTTGACTTTTTTGTCCCTTTTAGGGAAACAAATATTGAGAGAGAATAAAACCCAAAATAATGCAACATATGGCATACATGTAAAGCACTTTTATAGGTAGTGAAGCTGATACAATTATAAAAGCTTTGGCCTAAGGTCAACCATATAAACACAAAAATATGGATTTTCCCTTTCAGTGTACAAAATTTGAAAGCAGTTTTATTAAGAATAATAGCTGCCCCACAGAACATATAGATAATTTGTAACATTGTCAGAGAAAAATGTTTGAAGTGCTCCTGTGCATTTGAGCAAAGAGCTTGCTTATGTCAATCTATATAGCATTTAGTCCATTTCAAATGGTACATCTACCTATTACACAATATTCCACTTGGCATATTGCTTTAGTGACTGGCAAAGTAAAAGGGGAGCTGGGAGCAAAATAATGGAAACAGGGTTAAATATTTTAGACAGCCTGCTTTATTATTAAGAGTACACTCTTTTGATTTTACTGTCACTATTGTGTACCATTCTTTACTGTTAATTTCAGGAGGGAAAACCACAGAACATAAGCTCGTCACTACTATATTCAGTTGCAAGTAGTAGTCTGCTTCTAATGTCATGATCTTACTCCATAATTAATCAAATAACCACTAATATAGTTTTCATTATGCATGTATAACTTTCAATTTCCTCTCTGAATCTGACATTAGCAGCTCAGCTCTAGTAGTTCATATGCCTTCACTGAACTGAACTGCAGTAAATCCTCCACGTTAATTTAAGGACTTCAGCATAACTGACACACAGCAGGTGGCACTCTCCATGTTCTGCTCTCCTTGAACAGACCTAATGTAACTACTGCATAAGCTACACCAGGAGAAACTAGCAACTATGATTCTATAAGATTTTTTATTTCATTTTTATATCTAAATGAAAGTCATACTGTGTTGTTATTATGTGTTATAGCAGGAAACACCCTTTGTTTCTGCAATATGAAAACAGTATTTTTAGCAAAACTCTGAAGCACACCTTTAAAAATGTATTTCAATAACATTAAAACAATTGGCTTAAATCACCATTTGTGACTCTTTAAATTGTGCTGTAATACATTAAAAGAAAGTAATGACTGTGAATTTACAGTCAGATCTGCCAGTTGCTATACTCTTCCTGCCTCTTCAGTGTGTGTGTCAACTAAAAATCTGACTTGAACGCTCACAGTTAGGAGTTTTAAAGTCTTAACAGTAGTGAAAGCATTTTCATAACAACTCCTTTATCATTAAGGCTGTTGTTCTTTGTATGTACATGCACTTTATTCTACTGCTTACCAAGGGTGAAAAACAATCCTGTGCAAAATGCCTCCATAAATCCTATGCACAACATTTAATTCTGTTTCAAAAACCTAACTGGTGCAAAATAGTTTTTGTTTTGCTCTAGAGTCATATGGCTATTGAAGGGACTTCTAGCAAGCCTAATCCCTGTGTGCTCTTACACGTTTACAGTAACAGATTCCTCAGCTTTCAAAATGCTAAAGTTTTGTCATTGCTGCTGCTGTTTTGGACAGAAGAGCAACAACACAATGTTCCTCAAAATAGTGCTTTTTCTAAGAGTCTACACTGGCAGCCCTAATGTTTTTCCAATATATTGTTTGTGCCTTCTCTACTTTAAATCTGGATGTATAATCATGTCCTGAGGCATTTGTCAGTATTTGTGAAGCTGGGCTAAATACAACATTTAAAAAAATATAGTTTCATTGACATTTAAAGAGTTCCTTCTGTCTGGCCTCATGTATCTCAGTGACCTCCTCTTCTACAAAAATACATGCCTTATTGTAATATATTCATCTTCTGCAGTGAGAACCTGATATATAGAAGGTCATTGGATGACTTTCCATTAACTGTAATAGGAGTTGGATGAAAACACCAAATGAGAAAGGCCTTCAAAAGAGGTTTTTTACTCCGGTACGGAATCAATCCTTCATAATTTATTGCAGAATGGTAACTCCTTTGGAGGGGGTGGGGAGTGGAGAGGAGCAGTAGAATCTCATAAAAATGAAGTATAAACTACACATACTGTAGAATCCTACAAAATATTTCAGAAGACGTATAAAAAAAAATTAGCACTTCATATTAAATGTACATTTATGCAGCAGTTTCTGTACAGCTTTAATGGCATAATTCTCACTGAATGCAATTGGAAAGGGGGCAGCTGCTTATGTTCTGTAGGCTGAATCCAGTCCACAGAGTGGAGGGAGTTTTGTCCTTACCACTGCTGGGCAGCAAGGAGACATGGCAGCAGCAGTGTCTGGGTCCTAGTACAAGCCTATGTAGGACCTGAGTAGGGTCATTCTGACCTGCCACCAGAAAACATTGTTGATCACAGCATACACTCTACAAACGAGTCATTAAGCATATAACTTACCCCTGGGCCAGTGTCGGGGGTGAATTTTACAAATATACAAGTTCTAATATTACTGCACTATTCCTATTTTTTGGCATGAGTATAATAATTTGGCTGCTTAATTGTAATTATTTTTGGAACAGTCCCTTTCTCTGTGTGTGTGTGTGTGTGTGTGTGCGCGCGCGCGCGCGCGTGCGAGAGAGAGAGAGAGAGAGAAAGAGACATTATTTTTGTGATCTTTGTTTTGATCTTTACAAGGATACAAACAAAAGGTGAACATGCAAAAGTGTGTGGTCCCCCCAGGGACCAAGCATAAAATGTGCATCAGTAGCAAAATACCTGTATTCCCAGAGATTGAAACCCTCTTCCCCTAAATGCCCTTCACTGGATGACACTTGTAGTATTAGCTGTCGGTCTTCCACCCTGCAGAGTTTCCCCTTGATGGTCTAGTGCAACACAAACTGATAAATTTTTTGTGTTAAGGTGAGGTGTCCAAACTCTAATAAACCATGTGCCCAGGGTAGGAAATGGAAAAGCTGTAGGATGTCATCGGAGCAGATTTTTGTGAGCTGGTTTCTGCAGCTCTTCAGGGTTGCATCTTGGCCTGGCCCAGCAGGAAACTGGCCAGGCAGATCACACTCATCTCAGCTGCTTGGTACAGGATAGAGAAAATGTATGCAGCCTCAGAGAAGTCCAAGTCAAGTACACCAAAGAGGGTGCTAAAGGAAGAAGAGAGCAGTTGCAGCTGGAGGAAGTCCAGGAAGGCATGAAATAGTGTCTCCTCCACCTCCTCCTCACAGAAAGTGGAGACTGCCAACAGTACCTGGTAGAATGGCAGGCAAAGATGCCACTGGATCCTGTGTCTCAGTAGTAGCCACCATTGGAGTTTACTATTTCTCTTGGTGATGAGAAGCTTGCATGTAGAGTACCAGGTCAAGAAGGCTTGCTGTAGTATTGTTGCCACTAGGTACTTCTACCACGTAATGCAGGACAGGTGACAAGGACATGGGCATGGCATACTTTGACTGCCCATCCGTACAGTTCCACACAGGATCTCAAAGCAGATCCCACCACTGTTCTCATGGGGCATGGGGAGGGACAGCAGAAGGTGGATCAGCTTGCTGGTGTGCGACTGGACCAAGGAGGTGATGGGCCTTCTTGAGGCCAAGATCAGTGTTCCTTGTTGCAAGGCAAGGTTCCTACAACAGCCCTGGAAGTCACAGGTGCCTGGCTTGGGGTCTTAGGTGGAAGGAGTTTGCATGAGTGAGGGATTGAGTATATACTGAGGAAAGGCAGTTAGGTTAATCTAAATGCCTGGTTGGGCAGGCATTCACAGGACTTAAATCACCCTAAAAAAAACAGCATGTGCCCAGCAATAGAAACCAAGTGTGAAGTTGATTAAATGCAGCCAACACAGACCATGACTATGAAACACATAGCCCACATTGGGCAAACATGCTGATGGGAACCTACTACAAGGATAAGTTAGTGCAACCTGTCTGAGTAAGATGCATGGTAGTGTCCATTAAGCATAGTCCCCCTTACCTCTGACTCTTCCAAGTCATGTTGAGTAATGGCATTGCATACCCAAAATCCCTCTGTTGGCCCTTGTCTCAGCCTGGCACATATGATCAGTGTGGCCCCGCTTTCCACAAGCTGAAGGTAGATCAGGTTGCTGAGTGCCTCATCTGAACATAAATTTTCAGAGCATCTGGGACATATGACAAGAACACCCAGTTCTAGTCATGAGTGGAGGTTAATTAGCACATGTATCCTTTGTGGGGGGTGTCTAGAGTATGCACACATACTGAACAGTTTTGAGCTGTGGTGTTGCCATTGAGATTGGCATCACACTAATCATATGTGCCAAAGAGGGCATGACAGAGGGATTCTGAGTGACCTGCATGCAGTGTCATGGCTCAACATGGCTTGAAATAGTATTGAGTTTGGTGGAGTCCAGCCCAGTGAACTACATGGTCTTTTGGCTTTGGACTAACACTGTGCTCAGTTTGTGCTATGTATACATAGTTTCCCAAGCACTGCTTAAAAGTGTGTTTATAGAGTACCTGTACTAAAACTTGCAGCAGTTGCAGAAAAAGGTACTTTGTATCAATTTTGGGTAAACTAAGTCTGTGGGTACTATATGCAAATTGCTAAAACCATATTTAAGTTCAAAGCTATTATTTTCAAATTTGCTCCTCACTTCCACATGCTCAAAGGGCTGCCAGGGGAAAGAGTTGGGGGAAGCAGACAGAAAACAGCTGTAGCAGTGGGAGGGGGACAAATTCAAGACAGATCTCCAATATTTAGAATTTATACATAGAAAATTATAACAAATTTATAATGCTAATTATTTAGAGGTCATCTTATAATAAGGGTCACCTTCTATATGAGTAAATACAGTAACCTATCAATTCTGTGCTAATGAGTTAGTTATTGTAAGGCATTTTGGTACTTTCAGGATAGCTATAATGTACTGTAGTGGGAAGGTGATAATCAGACCTGAAATGTTAATATGTTTAGATTAGGAAGCAGTTAAGTACGAGGACATTGTATATAAAAAGGACAGTAACAAGAAGGATAATATTTTTAACTTTATTAATAAATTTATGTCACAAGTATGTCTGCATATTTTGAACAAAGCCTCCATGTTCTGTCATGCACCATAATGTACCAGACTCTCTGATGTGCGTAGTCACTTTCAAATAGTGAAGAACGCCTGGAATAGGATAAACCAAAACCCAGGCTCTTACAGAGAGGGCCAGCAAAAGGCTTATGAACCACATAGGGCATGCTTAAATCTCTAAATAAGACGGAGGCTTCTGAAACAATAAGTTATGCCTTGCTTGCATTTACCTGGACATTTTTCAATCCTTGAAAGCACATGCTTCACAGAGTCAAGTAAGGGGTATTGCAGGAGATGATGTCCTGAGGTTTCATAGTTGGTAGGGTAGGGTCGGAAGGGACCTGAGCAGATCATCAAGTCCGACCCCCCTTCCATGGCAGGAAAAAGTACTAGGGTCAAACGACCCCAGCAAGGTATTTGTCTATCCTCCTCTTAAATATCCCTAGGGTAGGAGCCAGCACCACTTTGCTTGGAAGTTGGTTCCAGATCCTAGCCGCCCTGACAGTGAAGTAGCGCCTCCTGATGTCTAGTCTGAATCTACCCTCTGCCAGCTTGTGACCGTTATTTCTAGTCACTCTTGGTAGTGCTTGGGGGAACAGGGACTCCTCCAATGCCTGCTGGTCCCCTCTGACTAGTTTCTAACAGGCCACTAAATCCCCCCTCAGCCTTCTCCTGTGGAAGCTGAACAGGTTCAGGTCCCTTAGCCTCTCCTTGTAGGGCCTGCCCTGCTGCCCCCTGCTCATGCGAGTGGCCCTCCTCTGGATCCTCTCCATGCTGTCCACATCTCTCCTGAAGTGTGGCGCCCAGAACTGGATGCAGCAGTCCGACTGTGACCTGATCAATGTCGCATAGAGAGGGAGGATCATCTCCTTGGACCTGCTCATGATGCATCTGTGGATGCATGACAACGTATGGATGGCCTTTCTGGCTGCATCCCCACACTGTCCGCCCTTGTTCATTTTGGCATCAATAATGATTCCAAGATCCTTTTCTACCTCTGCACTGATGAGAAGGGAGTTCCCCAGGCTGTAGGTATGCTGCTGGTTCTTCCTCCCCAGGTGCATCACCTTGCACTTGTCAGTGTTGAAACCCAGCCTGTTCTCATCCGCCCACCCCTGTAACCTGTCTAGGTCTGATTGTAGCCTATTCCTTCCTCCTAGCATGCCCATGTCCTCCCACATCTTAGTGTTGTCAGCAAATTTGAACAGGGTGCTTTTTACCCCCTTGTCCAAGTCGCTGATAAAGATGTTGAACAGTGCAGGCCTGAGGACCGAGCCCTGGGGGACCCCACAGCCCACATCCCTCCAGGTCAAAAATGACCCATCCACCACCACTCTCTGGGTGTGGCCCTCCAGCCAGGTTCCAAATTCTGTTGCTTCACATAGGGGAAGTGGAATTACTCCTTCTTAGTTTCTATCAGTGATGGCAAACTTTGCTTTTAAATAGGATCTTAAGAGTATAACAGTAACTAGGAACAAAATTGACACTGAATATAGTAAAGTTAAACCCTTTGAATGGGATGTTACTTTTATAAGTTCTAATGAACGACTTAGATAGTACAATGTCTCACTTGCCATCAGGGGAAAGATTGATATTCTTAAAATGTACCTTATCTTGCCAAAAATAATCTTTATGCTAATGGACAACCTTATAATATTGCGTATAGGTAATTAGAAATTATGGAAGAGCACAAGAGACCTTGGGTTCACATTAATAAAGTAATACAGCAAGGGAGGACTGAGAATAGTTAATGTGTATTGCTATCTGGCAGCCAATATGACACTCTATTGAAAGAACATTTAATTCTGATGCTTAATCAAACTGGTAGTAGAAAATAGAAGCCAGACCTTTAAAATTGGGGTGGAAGTATATTTATTTTGTTTCATTCTTGATCTAGATTCTAATAATAAAAAGCAATGTTTTATATCTTATTAAGATTATATCAGTATTCAAAATACCCCAGAATGGTATTTTTAAAATTATTGTTATATGATCAAAGTACTTCAGTGGAATGGCTTGTTCGTCTTCACTCAAACCATGCTATTGAGTGTTGAGAATGAAATAATGTGGGCTATGGTGGGTTTTCTGGGAAAATTATATATTTGTGTGGTGTTCATTTCTTTTGGTACAAAACAGAGCGGAAGTGCCAGCAAGAGTTTAAGTTGTAAACAGTTTTATTCTAACCTTGTTTCTAGTCCCTTGGATCATTCCATAAATCTCACTTTTAGCTAAACTCACTTTTCATAGATGTGGTTCAGCCAGAATCAAAACTTACTATTGTAAAAACTTTGTCAACAGCCTAATATTGAAAACAGCTCATGAAACTAAAAAGATTGTCCAAACCTATGGCCCTTACTGAAAGTAATATTCAAGTGATTTTGTTTTTAAATTTGAAACACAGCATTATTTAGAAAGAAGAGTTAGATTTTGAGGACAAAGTTGTGGAAGGGTGGTGGAAGTCAGGAATTGGAAAAGCATGGAGGATATCAGATAAGAAATCTCACTTCATAGCTAGGAGCATTGGAAGAGGGAGAATTCCCTGGATCTAGTTTGTTAATCTCCTGCTAAAATTTGGCAGGAGAGTTGGAAGAAAGTGAAGATTTAAGAAACAAATAATATATGCCAAATTGTGAACATAGGCATCCAGCTGAATAAACTACAAAAAATGAACAATCTTTGTTAAATAAGTGTTTGAAAATATTAGAAGTTAAAACATGTGTAAGTTTTAATACAATATTTTAAAACTTATAGAGAGTCTTACCTGTACCTTGTCTGTATATATATGAGGGTATACTAACAGAGGTTTCATTTTAAAAGTTGAGTAGATATTGTAGGTACCTTGGCTTTTTGAGATGTCTGAATTCCTTGTTTCATAGTTTCACAGTAGGTAGGGTTGGAAGGCACCTGAGCAGATCATCAAGTCCGACCCCCTGCCATGGGCAGGAAAGGGTGCTGGGGGTCAAACAACCCTGGCTAGGTGATTGTCTAGCCTTCTTTTGAAGACCCCCAGGGTAGGGGTGAGCACCACTTCCCTTGGAAGTTGGTTCCAGAGCCTAGCCACCCTGACTGTGAAGTAGTGCCTCCCAATATCTAGCCTGAATCTACTCTTGGTCAACTTATGGCCGTTACTCCTCGTTACTCCTGGTAATACTCAGGGTTAGATTTCCTGACCGCATCCCCACATTAGCAGGCCATGTTCATTTTGGAATCAGTAATGACACCAAGATCCTTTTCTGCCTCTG
>NW_017729033.1:97364758-97375127 GCF_001723915.1 Gavialis gangeticus | reverse complement strand
TCTGTGCTGACAAGAAGGGAGTTCCCCAGCCTGTAGGTATACTGCTGGTTCTTCCTCCCCAGGTGCAGTACCTTGCACTTGTCAGTATTGAATCCCATCCTGGTCTCATCTGCCCACCCCTGTAACCTGTCTAGATCTAGTTGCAGCCTGTCCCTCTGCTCCAGCATGCCCACTTCTCCCCACATTTTAGTGTCATCCGCAAATTTGAACAAGGTGCTTTTCACCCCCTTGTCCAAGTCGCTGATAAAGATGTTGAACAGTGCGGGCCCGAGGACCGAGCCCTGGGGGACCCCACTGCCCACATCCCTCCAGGTCAAAAATGACCAATCCATCACCACTCTCTGGGTGCAGCCCTCTAGCCAATTTGTGATCCATCTGACTGTGTAGGCATGGACACCACAGTCGACTAATTTCTTAATGAGAATGGGGAGAGAGACAGTGTCGAAGGCCTTCCTAAAGTCCAGAAAGACTACATCTACCGCAACACCTGCATCCAAGGATTTTGTGACCTGGTCGGAGAAGGCCACCAGGTTGGTCTGACAGGATCTGCCTCGAATGAAGCCATGTTGGTTGGCCCTAAGTATGATCTCCCCTGCTGGTTTCTCGCAGATGTGCTCCTGGATAATTTTCTCAAAGAGCTTCCCCAGGACTGAGGTAACACTAATGGGCCTGTAGTTTCCTGGGTCCTTCTTACTCCTTTTTTTGAAAATGGGGACCACACTGACCCTTTTCCAGTCCTCTGGCACCTCACCAGAGCACCAGGAGTGCTCGTAAAGGTGTGCCATGGGTCCCACAATGACCCCAGCACTGCTCCTGCTATGAGCCCTGCAGCCCATGTAGGTTGCAGGGCTCACAGTGGGGGCAGTGCAGGAAACATCATCGCTGCTGCAAGCCCCACAGAGCCCCTTCAGTTATGGGGCTAGCAGCTGCAGGAGCCTTTGAAGGGGAAGCCTGGGATCATGATCCCGGGCTTCCCTGCACTGGCAATAAGGTGCAATGGGATCTAATAAGTGATCCTAGAATTGTGCCTCCTGTCATGCACGTGTGGTGTGGCAGAAAGTGCAATTTTGTGGCTTGTGTATTAGATCCCATTATGCCCCTTTCTGCACATGTAGAGGAGCTATTAGACCACACTAAGGACACTTAAAACATGACTGTCCACATGTTAAAGCTCATAAGTGCCCTCCAGATGTCTCAAAGTTATGCCATGTCATATGAGGTTTAACTCTGGGCTGCGTTACCTAGCTTGTGTTAAAGTAACTTCAGTCTTCTCTACAGATATATAATGATTAATTTCCAGGCCTCCAGCATCCCAGGATGCACCACACCCATCCCCCTTCTTCCCGCACCTCCCGACCAAGGATAAATTGCCTGAGTGTCATGGCTTCTAGCCACACCTCTGCTTGCCAGCTTTCTAGTGGCAAGTCAGAGATGTGCAGGCAAGAAATGGTATTAAACCTTAACATGTGACTGCTCATTGCACATTTTAACTTTAACAGTGCTTAATATTCCACATATTGTGTTCTAAGTATAATGCGTAACTTCACCCTTTAAACACAGCACACCATAGCTTCATCTGAAAGTTTCATTTTATGGTTGGCCATTCCTAGGGCTTTCCTTCAGGATGTGCTCTGTCATTGTTTCCCTCCCCTTTCAGTTTTATTTGGAACTTGTGTTGTACCAGACTGGGCATGTCTACATGTGAATTTTAATGCACAGTAGTCTATTTTACTGTGCATTAAAGTGGCGTGTAGAAAAACTGTGCTATTACGGTAATGTGCATTAAAATAAACTACTGCACATTAAGCATCACCTAAAAAGCGTGTGCTTGCACTACTCTGCATTCGGACAGCCCAATATGCATTAATTTACTACCTTAGGACACCTATACATACAACCACTGGAGTTCAAGTAACCATAAACATGACTAAACTTGTAGCACTGCAGACAGCAAGAGACTATAAAGCTGTTGTAACATTTGAACTAAATGTGTTTGCTGCTGTCAGGCCACTCATCTGCAAATATGTACTCTGTTTTGCATATATGAAAGTTAAATTGGTTTCCTTAATGCTGCTTTCTTTGATGTGCTCTCTCTTTCAAGGAGAAGGACTTGTATAGGTATTTCAGATATAACCAAAGATGATAAAGAAGTTCTAGTATACAAACTCTCTTTGCCTTTTTAGATGAGACAGGTTAAATCTCCATTTTTCAGCATTGTTAAGCATGTAGTAATATAATTCAGCTACAAGAGTTAGTGCCAGTATCAAGACCTCTCAGCTTGGCTGTATCTTTTCAAAGAAACTTTTCATGTGAGGCAAGAATGACACTAAAATAGTACATCTATCAGCACCATCATTGCTTTTCTGCTAAGTTTAATCTCTGAAGTTGTGGACTGTCGCTTTTGAAGCTCAGATTTCAGCTAGAGTGTATATTAGATTTAGTGAGCTGTTTGATTTCATTACAAGGCATAGGTCTGCAGTGTGTTTCTGACTAGACAATCCACCTGCCTTTGCAAAAAGGATTCCTGCGGGGATAACAGTGTTCATACTTTGATGAAAAATTAAACCTTGCATTTGATGCTCCTTTTATTGAGGCACTACAAGTGAGTGTTGAAATGCTTTCTGTACAATAGGCTGCTATGGTAAGTTGTCAGAGTGTGGACATAAAGATTTATGTGAATACATTTTTATCGCTATATCCAGTGGTAATCTCCAGTGAGGCTTGGAGAGTTCCTGGTGGTTATGTGAGGAATATCGTTATTACACTCCATCTTATACTCTGCTGCTTTTTTAACACTCTTATTTTTATCATTTTCTGTGTGCTAAGTGAAGGCATTCCATTCATAACTAATGCATTACTCTCTCAATCTGGCTTTTCTATGTATGATGAGGTATTAATTCTTCAGAAGAACCTTCTATATTTAAAACAAATCTACACCTTTCTAAAAACTGTCAATGTTAAACTAAGTTGGGGCAGAAATATGGGATTGCACTCACTGCAACTTCTATAGTTTGTTCATGCATATCAGATTCAGCTAGGTCATGTTGTTCAGGCAATGTGGTTGTGGCAGCTTGGTTCTCCAAATGGGCTGTGAATCCTGCCTGAGAAACTGAGTAAATAATTGGGCAATGCTATCAGTCTGCACTTAGCTCCCTGCTACCTCAGCTATATTGCTAGCAGTACTCAAGCTACCTATTTTAAAGGCAGGTCAGACATATACACAAGCTACATGCAGGCCATGACAGTGACTGCAGTGCAAACATCCTCACAGTTAGGGTACTACACTACTTTAAAGATTCCTGTTTTCACATTGGAAAGATAGGTAAAAGCCAATTATATACATTAACAATGTAACAAATTCATCAAGCCATTAATGATTTGGGACAGAGGGAATAGGATTGATTTGATAATTCTGCATGCATGCCCTGGATGTCAGGTTCAACAACTACAGTACCTGCTTTCATCCATGGAGCAGGATGATGAATAAGAACAAGGAATATGTGGTGACTTGGATCTGCCTATCAAGTGCACCAGCCATCACAACTGAACCAGTTTGGAGATTTTATGATCTGTCACTGGTATAGGACTCTTCAGAAAAGTTATGCAGACAGGCTGTCTCCAATAGACAATGGGGTTCCCATAAAGTAGTACGCTCCATGGATCTTGTCTCAGTCAGTATCTAGCCCCAGAGAGTTTAACAGTGCATAGTGTACGATAGCAATGCTGCTAAAATTGATATCTCTCACATATACACCCTATCCATTCAGAACAAGATGAATATCCTAAGCAATTTATCTTTGAGTACTTCAGTGTAGTAACTCCAAGAAGCTAAAGAAGCATTTATCCACAAGTCAGTTCAGATTTAAAACATTCCGTAGTGATGTTTTTCTGTAGATTTGTGTTATAAGTTGTTTTTGGTGGTAGCATTTTGGTTTATTTGCCCTATATATCTGTTTGCTTTGGATCTGAATTAAAATATGTTGTGTTTCTGTGTTAACTTTTTTTTCTTCCTCCATAATAAGGATAATTTTAGTGCACTTTTAGCCTCACATTAAGATATCATATCTTTTTAGATGGCTTATCTGATGAAATGAAACAAGCATTTTATGATCAACTTGCCACAGCGCCCTTTGCTATCACTCAGCATGTCATAATAATAGTCTTAGTGTCACTTGTGCTTTACCCATGTGATTTGTTGTATTGAAGAATTATGAAATCATAATTTTAGTATTTGTCAAGAAGTCCTGAAGCTTTCATGTTTGATACCTACCTTTCCCCCCATAAAAACAACAAAACCCTTAGATAGAAAATGGACAAAAAAGATGTGGAAAAAATTCTGAAATAATAAGTAGTTTCAAAGTAACAAATTTCTTTACTTAACAGTGGGTTGTTTGACTAAATGTAGCTTGTCTTGGCCTGTATGTCTTAATGATCTGGAAACTGAACTGTGATGAAAAAATATAATCAAATCAGTTCTGAATTATATTGCCTGAGAACGAGTACTAGATCATTGCTGTTAGTAAGCAACATATATAATAGATCCTTACCCAAAGGCAAGAAACTCATCCTATCCATCTCAGGAATATATGTAACTGAGAACTTTCTGATCTTCAATGCATGCATTTATCTCCACCATTCCTCTTTATGGTAGGAAAGTACTGCTGCTACCACCATTTTCTTGATAGGAATTCAAGGTCCTGAGAGTCTTAAGTGAGGGTGCTGTTACAGGTCACCTTTAAACCATTGTAGGTCTCTGGAATGTTAGGCTGCCTTAAAGTTGGAACAGTTTCAAAGCAGTCGCAGGTTAAGGCTTAATGCCATCTTAGATCTGCACAGCTGTGACCTGCCACTAGCGTCTTCTCTCTTACCACTAAAGAGCCTAGAGAACGGGGGCATGGGAAGGAATCTATCCCTGGAGTGGGGTGGAGGGGGCAGCACACAGTTCAGAGGCAGAGAAAGGAGCCCAGGATGTGGCATCCCTCTTCCCATGGGAGGATCAAAGGTCAGCACTATGGTTGAGAGCAGGGAAACCTGTTTGAAATGAAGTGGGGAGAGTGGTTAGGGCCAGCAGGGTTGGGGAACCTGTCCTGGCCTGGGGAGCACAGGGGAGGGTGCCTGCTTTAAGGAGGCTCCAGAAATAGCATGAGGGAGGAGAAACTGAGGCATGATACACAGACAGTTCAGCAGCATATTCACCCACCTCAGGAGTTACTAGTGGTTAACTGAATTTCTCCCACAACACCTAGCCACTGATTTCCTGTTCCCTGGCAGCTTCTGAGAGCTCTTCACCCCCCAACCCAAGCAGTCATGTCCTGGGCCTCAGGTAGACTGGCTGATGTGAGGGAGGGGAGGCACAGCCAGGGCATAGGGCTGAGAACCAGTATTCTGGCTGCATGGGTTGGGTGAGGGGGTGCCGATGATTTTCTCCTCACTCCAGATGTCACCAGTTTGGTGACATAGCACAGGTCCAGTTTGAAGCTCACCTAGTGGATTCCAAATGGAGGCATCTGGCTGATTCTCTTCATGCAGTGAGGAACAAGGATTGATGTTGCTGTTTACACAGGAGTCCTAGTGGAAGTAGTGAGCTGTTGCTGTGTGCTCACTCCGAGTGGCTCCACGTGTGCTGGTCACATCTCCTGGGGATGAAAAGGGGTGATGGCTTTGGGCCAATACCACCCCCGTTGGGCAATAGAGTGGAGGAGAGTGGAAAGTTTGCCCATAAAGGAAGAGTGAAGGGGGACTGGGAGATTAGGAAAAGTGCATTCTGGGATGCTGGAGTACTACAGAATAATCTTCACAAAGCAGATTAACAATACTTTAACATAACCTGGGTAGAATGGCTCAAAAATAGCCATTGCCCTGAGTGGCATAACTTTACAATCCTTAGCAGGTACTTAGAATGGGTTAACAACTAATAATGCATGAATGCTCCTGATTTAAGTGCATTTAAAATGTTTTAAAAGTAACCTTTAACATCCCCCTGGTTTGCCCAGTGTTGCATAGGATGTCTGCAGCAAAGCAAAACTTCAAGTCTGAGGCTAATGCCATAACCAGTGGAACATTTTTCCTCTTCAGGTTCATTTTAGGAGTAGAGAAGAAGCACACATATATTTATATTTAACCCAAACAAACACTGTGTGAAGCCCACTGACATGTCTGTATAGTGAGTTAAATTGTTTTAAAAAGCTTTGGTTGTGGCAGTGGACAACATTGAAAATCCACTGATAGATAATATGCTGGCCCTTGATTTTTACTTTATCAGCATAATATTTATATTCAAAGGACTCTTTTACCCACCTTTCACCAAGTTCAGTTAAAAAGTTTGATGAATAATAATTCACATGTTAAATATCTCTTTTTTTAAAATGTTGAATAATCACATTTTAAAAGGTTATTTCCTTCTAGGCACAGAACTATATGGATCCTCAACATGAACGCTGTGGTAGAAATGGGTTAGAAAAAAAAAGGTTTTTTTTTTTTTTTTGAGAATCAACACCAGAAGTTAGGTTTGTAAGCCCACAGTTACATTCTTATATAAAAGAGACCTAATTTTAGGGGATATAGGACACCTACAATTTCCATTACCAACACTACTGTTTAAAGACTATTTTAGCCTTATTTATGAATCTTTCTGCTATTTTAAAATAGCTGTTCCAAATCTACAGTAAGAACAAATGAGTATGAGTTTGCTAAAACTGCCTTAAAATAATTAAAATGGCAACATATAGCAGTGTTTATGTCCATATTTCACAATGAGATCATTGAGAAAGAATATTATACTTTTGTAGTTAACTTCATTTTGGAGGATCTTTTTTTATTCACTCTGAAAGTTGAGCTGAAACCAAATTCCAAAATTCCAACAGCCTAAAACCATGGGATGGATTCAGTGTCGATCTGTAAATAGTCACTGGCCCATCCTTTCTAAGGACACACTCTAAATTTGACTTAAATGGAAGTTGGGTTGGACTTGAAGGGCATGTCCAGATGAGTGTCGCTGTGTGGTATGTGGTGGCACAGACCTGTCCGTGGCACCACACATTCAGGTGTTCACCACACAGTAAGGTAGTAGCCCAGAGGGGTTTTTGATCCCAGGAAATCTCGGGGTAAAAAAATCCCCCAACCCCACCCCCCATGCATTAAAAAAGGCAGGGCAGCCACCCCAACCACACAGTGTGCACTGCCCTAGCCACACAGAGTGCATAGCCCAAAACTGAAGCCTGGCTAGCTGTCCAGGCTGCAAGTGGCAAGACTGCAACAGCCCCCAGGACCTCAGGTAAGGCTGCTGGGGCTGGCACGGTTGCTGGTCCCAGCCTCCCCTACCCCACCCAAGGTAACCTGCTGTGCACCAGAGGTGGGCCACTGCTAATTGTCCCTAGGGAACCAAACATACATGCTCATTTGGATGCAGCTGAAGGCAAACAAAGCCCTAGGCAGCATCCACATGAGCTATTTATTTCCCTGGGGACAAGAAGCAGTGGCACAAGGTACTTGCACTGAGAAAGTGCCAGTCACATGCCCTCTGGGTAACCTGTGCTGGTCCCAGCAGCTTTACCTGGGGCCCTAGGCATTTTGAGGAGCTGCAGCCACAGTGATCCTGCCACTTGGAGCCCGGCTCAAGTTGGCCAGGCTTCTGTTTTGGGCAGCATGCACTGCCCCCATGTACTTTGCCCCACTTTTTTTGTTTTCTTTTGTTTTGTTTTTTTACACACAGGTTTGATCCCAGAATCTCCCAGGGTCAGCTCACCCTCCCCACCCCACACTGCTACCTTGCATGGGGAACACCCGAATGGGTGGTGTGTGGCACTACAGATGGGTCTGTGGCACCACATGCTACATGGCTGTGCTTATTTGGACGCAGCCCTAAATTTGAGAACTCAGGCTGCATCTATATGAGATGCTGACCCTGCAGTCATTACTGTGCAGTCATTTAGTGCTTGTATAAACACATACTACATGACTACACAGTAAGTGGAGTTACTCTGCAGTTGTTCTGAGGAACAGCTTTTTTGTGATGCTGACCATGCAATAGCTCATGACTACTGCGCAGTAGCATTGTATCATGCTGTCTCCCATGCAATGCTGCTACACAGTACTCACAGGCTACTATGCAATCAGAGTCTCATGTACATGCGGTTTTAAGCAGGGAAAGTTTGGTCTGGCTATAAGTTTTAGTGTGTCAAGCCACCTCTATTTCATAAGCTTGTTTAAAATGTGTGGCATTGCTTTATATTAGTTCTCTCCCATCTAGCCTATATCACTAATAACTGAGTGGAATTTCCCTCGTTAGAAAGAAAAATATTTTTTTATTGAATTTATTTGGCTAGTAACAGTAGTCACTCCAGGACAGGCTGTCTAATTGTTCAAAACCAGTCTTTTAGCAGCCTGTTTGGGAAACACAAACATTTAATTGTTGTTCATTTTACTTATTCCCGTTCTCATTTAACATCTGATCTAATTATTTCTCTTGGTGCATTATGAATTTCATATGAAGCCATTCCACTATGAAAGTCTTCACTAAAATCCTGATTCCTAATCTGGGAAGATAAAACTTCTTTGAAGACAATTAAGCCTTTTCTGAAACCGAAAGGATTCCTTTTGATTTGTTACCACAATTGTCATCATTCAGAGTTGATTGCTATAGTATATTCAAATTAAACAGTTCTATTTCTTTACTTTGTTCTCATCAAGAAAACTGGTGGGCAGGATGCCATTGGAGGAAAATATCAGGAGAGCAGGCTGTCCTCAGGGTTCTGGAGCAAGCTATCCTGATGCAACTGAAGAATGGGAAGTGCCACAGGAGACCAGCCTGGCTAGGCAGAGATCTCTTAAATGAGTTGAAACTCAAAAAGGAATCCTATAAAAAAATAAAAACTTGGTCATAGTCCTAGGAAAAAATATAAAAGCATCACATGGGCATGCAGGAAGAAAATTAGGAAGCCATGGCACAATTTGAGATGCAACTGGCAAAGTCATAAAAGGTAATAAAAAGAGATTCTAGAAGCATTTCAAAAGTAACAGAAAAAACAGAGAAACAATAGATCCCTTAGAGAATGTAAAAGGCAATCTAGTTACAGGTGATGCAGAGGCGGCTGAAGTATTTAATGTCTTTTTTACTTCAGTATTCACAAACAAGGGCAACTTGCAGACGATGACTGCAGTTGGCAGAAAAGACAGGGAAGGATACAAACAGTAGAACAAATTAGGGATTACTTAAGCTTACCCAGGATCGAGGTAAGACTGACTGGCCTGTAGTTTCCTGGGTCCTCTTTCCTCCCCTTTTTGAAGATGGGAACCACGTTGGCCCTCTTCCAGTCCTCCGGCACCTCTCCAGAGCACCACGAGTGTTCATAAAGCCGTGCCAGGGGACTTGCAATGACCTCAGCCAGTTCCTTTAGGACTCTAGGGTGAAGATCATCCGGGCCGGCTGACTTAAAAACGTCCAGCCCCTCCAGAAGCTCCCTAACTAAATCCTCACTCACCCTAGGCCCAGGTGAGCCTCCCCCGGGGCCCGAAGGGGGCCCAGCAGGGAGGTGGCAGTTCTGGTCCTTACTGAGGAAGACAGAGGCAAAGAAGTTATTAAATATGTTGGCTTTGTCGTCTGGCGTGACAACCAGATTCCCCGTCTTGTCCTGCAAGGGCCCCACATTTCCTGGGGCCTTCTTTCTACTCCCTATGTACTTAAAAAAGGACTTCTTGTTGTCCTTAATCCGGGAAGCCAGCCCCTGTTCCATCTCTGCCTTGGCCTTCCTAACCATCCCCCTACATCCCCAAGCAACTGCTGAATAGTCCTCCTTAGTGATGACCCCTCCTTTCCATTGGGAGTAAGCCTCCTTTTTGGCAAGGAGACATTCCCGGATGTTTTTAGTGAGCCATGGAGGCTTATATGCTCTCCTGCCCCCTTTGACCCTCCTGGGGATTACCTTCCTCTGGGCTTGGAGGATCGTCTCCTTAAGGAGCGACCACTCCCCTTGGACACCCGGCTCCCCTCCCCTCTGAGTCTTCAGCGCTTCTCCAACTATCCTCCTTAGCTCGTTGAAGTTCGCCCTCCTAAAATCTAGGGCCACCACCTGACTGCTTGCCTTTGCCACCTTGCGCTGAATGGTGAATTCTAGCAGGCAGTGGTCACTGTCGCCCAGGGGGTCAAGCACCCGCAGCCCCCTCACCAGGTCGTCGCCCGTGGCCAACACCAAGTCCAACAAGGCATCCCCCCTGGTGGGGCTGTGCACCTCCTGGGTTAGATGAAGGTCCTGGACTCTCTCCATGAACCTACATGGGCGCTGGGACCTAGATGACTGCTCTTCCCAGCAGCTGTCTGGGAAGTTCAGGTCCCCCATGACTACCACATCCTTAGCTTTTGCTACCTCGGTGA